>NC_031502.1:42997696-43115408 GCF_000237925.1 Schistosoma mansoni
AGCCCACCATGGAAAACCTGGACGCTCTGAAGGGCCGTTTCATCCTATTGTGGGACTCTTCAGCAGAGCGCATCCACGACCTCGCCTCGTGAGATTCGAACCTAGGACCTACTAGAGCTTCCAGGTTTTCCATAGTGGTCTAGCTTCGACTGACTCACGCTTTCAACTATGAAAATACTAAATCTCCACAAAAAAACCCCTTCTGACACTGATTATTATAAACATTCAATTAGTTAACAGATCATGTGATGAAAAAGTAGAGAAAAACATATTTATCCTAAATAATAAGAAAAAATAGTGTTATTTTTTATTTTTCATCTAATTAACTTTTTTTGTTTTGTTTTAAAGAAACCATTTGTTTTAAATTTTTAATTAATCAAAATATTAAACAAAGTTTATAAATATTTTAATTATTAAAACATATTTCATCTTTGAATTATTTCAATCAAACATTAACATAATCATCAGGAAGAGTTTTGTGGAGATTTCAGTATTTTCATCATTGAAATCATGAGTCATTTGAAGCTGGACCATCATGGAAAACCTGGAAGAACTGGACGGCCGTCTCGTCCTATTGTGGGGCGACTCATCAGCAGTGCGCACCCACGACCACACAATAGGACGAATAGGCCGTCCAGTGCTTTCAGGTTTTCAATTGACTCGTGATTAACATAATCATTAATTAGATATTTTTTTTACTGATTAAGAAATGTTATTTCAAAGGTAACTATATTATCATTTTTATAAGTGTGGAATTTTTTAAAAGTATTTTTAAATAGTGTTATCAAAATCAGTAGGTTGCCTACCATGCCGCCTTTATAGACACACTTCATTAGATTCTGTTATATGTTTAGTATGAATACACTTGTCAAAAAGGAATATAAAATGGAATCATAGAGAGAATATTTATATCGAATAGCTTGAATGATTTTATTATGTTTAAAATATATTTTTAATCTATTTATTCAATCAGTTCATTGTTTCTTTTTAAAATTACCTAAAAATATCTGTCTTACGGTCAAGAAGCAAAGCCTTTCAAATTGAGATTTTGATGGTCACAGTTGCATTGTTAGGTTAATTTTGTTCTAACATTTACTAAAAGTAATGATTATTGTATATTTATTAAGACAAAATTAGTCAATTTTTATTTTAAAGTACAATGACAAAATATTAAATCGACCGTGGAATGCCTTGAGGTAGAAGGTTGAGAAGATCGAAGAGAAGAGAACCAGAATAGAGAGTGATCGATATCGAAATAAAGGAACCATGAAGTTTGAGACAATTGATTGAAATTTTGCAGAAAGAACAGTCAGGTTTGAGACAGTTGTTTGATATTTTGGAAGTGAAGTATTTACTGTATGGTAATCAGATTTTTCTAAGACGTTCTGTAAATTTGTATTCAAATACATTCAATTGTCCCCACTTGTGTTCTCGTTCACTACAATATTACATTCTATCATACTCTCTAGACCTGTTCGTTAGGAAGATATTTCGAACACATAAAAAAGAAGACAGGAAACTATTCATAAAACTATTAAAGAATATATTTTTAATATCTGGCAGACATTAGTTGATGTTTCTCTTTAGTGCTTTATCTCCCTTGAAACTCTTGAAACAAAAATATACGAACGAAGGATACTGTTTTCGATAAATTAACATTGGGTTTTACAGTTATATGTCCGAATTGATAATTGAGCTTATAAATCCAAGTTTCTAAATGTTAAGAAGTATCATCTTGCAGGTCAAACGACACTGAGAAAATGATAATATTAATAAATAATAATGATCTAGGACGTGATAAACAATCATAATCAATTATCAAATCAATTGTTCCATCAGCGACTAAGTATAGCGAGAAATTATCAAAACTAAGTAGGAAAAATAATAAATGTGGAGTGTGTGCTAAATAAAAGGCTCAAATGTGTGGTGACGTAATGATTAATCAAAACTAATCTAGGTTTGATTGTGAAAACCACTGAGAAGGTGAGTTTGTGCTTATTAGCGCTATTGGGTCACTTAGTGGCATAGATGACTATTACATTTATCATAGTAGAAAAGGAGCTCGAGGTTGTTCCTTTCTGATACAAAGTTCATGTATATTAAAATTTGTGCTAACACTTAAAGGATTCAGGAACTCGATAGACAACTGAGGACTATTAAATTATGATGATTGTACGGTTCTTTTGAAGTGGATGGGCATAACAGAGATATTGATAGACCAAAAATAAATCTTTAATTAGTAGGTCTTATAGGTGTTTATGAACACGGAAAAGTAAACTTTTTGAACGTCTGGCAATGCAACTTTCTTTGTAGGACCGGTTGAAGCGATAAATCGAGAAAGAAATGTCGATGAGGCCTTAGTCTCATCATCGAATTCGCGAAAAAAATTGATTCTAGATTCCATCATTCCTGTGTTCTTAAAACTGTACTGTATAATCTATGGATTACTACTTTGTTACATGTATTTCTTTCAAGTTTAGTATCATAATCAGTGGTTCCATTTTCTTGAGATGGAAATCTTTTTCTCCTTCTTGGGGTAGTGAATTCGGCAATAAACTTCGTAGGATATCCACTTACTCAGCTTTTTTTAAACAGCCCGTACAACTGTTCTTCTATAGACCATAATGCCACTACTCTAGAACCAAGTTTCCTATGACGTTTTTCGTACTCTAGTGGTATGAATCTATTTTAAATCATCCGTAAACTTTTCTTTTTAAATTACTTTTAATTGATAGATCTGCTCCTCGTGTCAGAACAATATCTAAAAGGCCTATCTACCCTAACATTTGTCGTCCCAACGTGTGCCTGATAGGTGACACTACTCCATTAAACCATCCAAGAGTCTCTAGCTGATCAGTGTGATTAACAAGAATTGGATGTTTTAATGAATTTCTTTCTTGAAAAGTATAAAATAACATGTGATCCTATGACAAACCTATTCGAGGCGTATCCGCCATAGATTTCACTTTTAAACATCGAATTTATATGAACGATACATTTACTATTAATTATTTTATCACATATGCATAGGTCAAGTGTTCCTTTGAGGTCTGTTATTATGAACACCACTGGAAATCCCTTAAAAGTCAAGAAATAGTGAAGAAATCCTCCTTGCTAGTTTGGGATATCCCAGAAGTGCAAGTCATTGTCATTGCCAAGGGATAAATAACACAAACTTCAAACTTTACGATAACGGGGTCTTTTTCTAGATCATCTTACCCACATTTTCAGCTTTATTTAATTCTTTATACAAGATGACAGTTTTTTTCTGTTTTATCAATAATGACTGATTCTCTCTGTATTCAATTAAAATTTGCCTGTAAACACTTTAAACTAGCTCAGTAGTGTGCGTACAATTATGTTTTCTTTTATTTCTGAATTATTTAGTGAAAGATCATAAAGCCGATAATCACAAAAGAACATAAAATATTTTATACCACTAATAAATAGTTCTACTTTTAAAATGAACATTACTGTTCAGTACATAAATTTTGTTACAATCAAGTTTTTGATAATTCAAAATTTAATCATTGGAATTTTCTTTACCACTTTTATAATAAATAATTCATTGCATTGATATTATTATTAGTAGTAGTAGCTTTATTGAATACTATATTTTTAGTACAATATGGATTTCTCAGTACAATGTATTTCAACAAGTCTCCGTTTCTTTCTTCTTCATCGATCCTGACGATAAATATTGAGTGATCGCCAGTTAGAAGTTAGCAGTCCAGTTAATCGACATATGAATAATGTACACTCTTTTCTCTACATATTGTTAGCGACAACTATATCTCTCATTATGCCTTTTGTAACCTTGAAAGCGAAAGGCTGTACACTTTTCAGAAACACACCGGAATTGGGTTGTGCAATTAATAGTCATAATGATGTATTAAAACATACTAAAATTAGATAACTTGTTGAAATATCTAGATGACAGGAGCAGGTAACTCAGATGTTTAAGCAGGCTGCCAGTATCATCCAACATACCAGACTGTGATAATAAAAACTTATTATCCTTTTTTCAAACTAATCAATTATCATATAGTTAAAATTATGAGTCAATTGAAGCTAAATCACCATGGAAAACTTGAAAGCATTGGACGGCCGTTTCGTCCTATTGTGGAACTCCTCAGCAGTGCGCATCCACGATCCCGCCTCGAGGGATTAAAACCCAGGACCTATTAGTCTCGCGCGCGAGCGCTTAACCGATAGACCTCTAACCCAGGATCTACCAATCTCGCGCAAGAGCACTTAACCGATAGACCACTGAGCCGTCATCCAACGGTGTTAATGTCTAACTTCAACCAATTCACGAAATTGAGCAACCGTTCACCAGTGCTTCCAAGTTTTCTATGGTGGTCTAGCTTCAATTGACTCATGATTTCAACTATGAAAATTCTAAAATCTCCACGAAACCCTTTCTGATCTATCAAATGTTATGCTAAAAATCTATACTTCATTTCAACAATGAAATCGATATATACAGAAGGTTTTCATAACATCTATCTTTAATTACTGAATTTAATCAGTGTAATTTATTGAACTCACAAGGTGACCTGCTTGTGTATGTGGTCTACCTGTTCTTGCCATCTAGGTATTTCAACAAGTTATCTGTTTCCTTATTTGTTTTAACACATCATTATGCCTATTAGTCACATAAACTATTCAGGTGAGTTTGTGAAAAGTTTACGATATTTTGCTGTACAAGTTACAAAAGGGCTCAACTAGAGACATCAAGGTGGATGGCAATATGTATCAAAAAGAATGTACATTATTCATATATCAATTCCTGAACTGCTAACATCTAACCGGGGACCATTTAATATTTATCGCAAAGATTGATCATAAAATAAGAAAAGGAAACTTGTTGAAATACATTGTGCTGAGGATTTTATATTGTGCCAAAAATATAATATTAAATAAAGCCACTAATAATAATAACTCCCGTATGGAGATCTAGCAGTGATTACTTTTGTCAGTTAATGATACAATGAGAGCAAAATATACAAAAATAACAAATGTACAGACAAATAAACTGTTGGATACAATAACACAATATATAAAGGAGGTTAAAAACCTAGAAAAAAAAGATTAAAAAACATACCGTGTTAGATATACCATTTCCTTTTGCTTCTAAATCAGCAGCTAATATAATTGTTGTTATTGTATAATTTGCAGCAAAAAAGAAAGCTGTATATAAAAGAAATTCATCAACACGACTTTGTCTTGTAGCAATGCTAAATTTTAAGCGTCTTGTTTGATAAAATGCCATTAATACAAATAATATCCCAAAAAGGCTTAATATAGCTTCTTCAGCTAAAACAACAATACATTTCCATAAATTTTGCTTTAAATCAATGTGATTCGGTGCAGATACTGTTAATGTTGTTAATGCAATAATTATAAGTACTGTAATTATACCAAACCATGCTCCAGAACTTGTGCTCCAACCTCGACAATCTCGAAGTATCTTGTGATCCTATTAAAATAAGGGAAATAAACATATATTTAACTGTAAAGTTGTAAGCAACTAATCACCATGAAAATTTTGTTTAATACAGAGCTGAAACGTAGCAATTTCTTCGCTAGTGAACATTTATCATTCCCGATGAAAAAAAAGACAAAATTATAGTAAATCTGTTTGTTAGCTAACAGACAGACCGTTATTAAACAAACTCGTAGTGAAAAATAGTATAATTCGTATAGCATAATTTGAGTAGTTCCGACTTATGCTGCATTCGCCTTCTTTTAAATATTGTAAACTATGCTTAGATATATTTAAAATCCATTTAACATTTTAGAGATAAATTGTTAAATAATTTATGGGTCCAACTGTTCTTTAATTGCGTGCTTCACTAGTCATAATAGTTCAAAGATCTAACAATTACCGACGACATACAGTAAATCAATAAATATTTTGACTTGAAATAAAAATAAGGAGAATTTAGTGAGGGTGATTTTCTTACTTAAGCTTTACGTTCGTATTTATAGCTGTTTGATAAATCCTGAAAAAGCACCGACTGTTCAACCGGAAACTTTTTGTATGAATATCAAATTTAAATGATATGCAGCTGCCGAAATTTTGAGTAAACGGATTTCAAAATCTCTAAATAAAACCCATACGGAAAAACTTCGTATTGTCTTCTCATGCCAGCCTATTATTCAGGGATGTGTCAAGGATAAACTTCTTCTTTGGGCCACATCGGTATGCATCTATAGATGTACATGCGGAGTGGATTGAAATGGCCGCACAAAGCGATGACTTTCCAAACACGTCTCAGAACGTTACTGAGAGCGGTTTTTAAAAAAAGAGTGCAAAGTTATCCCTCGCTTAATTTAGGAGCACCTGATCGATTCTGGGTACATTGCTCTAAAAGACTCGTCCTTTAACGTAATCTATACAGCCAAAAGAATTGGATCAAAAAGCTTATGCTCTGCTGAGTCGTTGCCAGCCTTACATTTCAAGCCCGGACTCTTCGTGCAAATACATTACGACCAACCTTTCATACTTCATTGGCCTTAAATTCCTTCTTCAGTATGTTAACGTTTAATTTTGTTTTTATAGTGATTCTGTACTTTTTAAACCTTATTCAGTTATTATAATCTTTTAACAATTTTTCATGATTATAATGCAGTCATTATTATGACCTTTATAAATTTTCCTCACCTCTTCTTATCTGTTAGGCGAGCAATTAGCTCTCATATTTTTGATCTGAAAATTATTTTCAATACTCCTATCCTTCTTTAGACGTCTTATCACTATGCAACCTCCTTTTAATATTTGAAATTTCGGGCCACTTGTAATGGAATCTTTCTTATCATTCCACAGAAATATTTATCAAACAACCTTAAATACGAGAGCATAGCTTAAGTAAATGATTTCGTCGAAAGGAAAATTTACTTTGCTAAATTCATCCTATTTTTCTTCAATGACATGATGGATTGGTTGAATTGTTTTGAGTTAGCCAAGACTATGAATTAGAAGTGATACAATGAACTGATTATAAGAGTTTTCTGAATCGTTTCACACTCTACACACATTAGGTTATGACAATAATATTTGTTTTAACCTGTTTTATAATCAATAGCCCCAACGTGAATTTTGTTGGAATCCCTTAAGTTTCCCTTATGTAATTCTGTTTAATTGGTGTACCATAAAATTTCACCTGATATTATTCTTTGTACTGATATTTAAAGTTAAACAGAATTATAATAAGCCATATGATCTAAATTCTAAGCGATTGGAATCAGTTAATGTTTCTATGTTGATAATTTGTTTGTGAATGGTGAAATTCCAGTGAAATTAGTAATTAAAGGTGATTATATTAACATGTACAAAACATAATTTGATTAATACTTGGTAATCATTGAAACAATTTCCTTTGACTCACAAGATATAAAAAGCGAATGTACAAGTTATTCTTTCTTTCTTATGGTAACTATGTATATGTTTACATTAAATTCAATGGGAAATACAATCATTTGACTTACATTGTGAAAAAGTATTAAACGAAATTAACTATGTTGTTTAATAGTCATGTCATTGGTGATTTTATTACTAACTTATTGGTAAAACCATAAAACTGTAAATATCAACACTTGGTTTGTTTCATTTATATCAGCTGAATATTTTGTTGGGAAACATAAATGTTTAATACAAAATTGCAGAAATCAGAATTTTCATATTTACCATATTTATTCGTCGATAAAAGTCGTTTTGACTGTTGGGTTCAATTAAGTACGATTGAAGAAAAAACGATGGCTATTAGTTTTGCGAAAAAATATGTAGTTAATCGTTGAATAGAGATGTACAAGTTTTCCAGAACTTCTCAGCATTCATTACCACATTTTGCTTATTCAAAAATGTCTTACAATATTATTGATTTTAAATCACGAACAGATTTAGGTTAGATAACTATTGAAAGTCTGGAAGTACTAGATGGATAGTTTGTCTTAGTATAGGACTTCTTAGCAAGTTCGACTTGTACACTAATAGATCTTGATTCAATGATCTAGATGTCAAGCGTTAGCGCGCTGAAGCAAACATCCTAGGTTCGATCTCTGACTGTGGAGTCGTAGATGTTAGCTTCTATGGAGCTCCATGCTAAGACAAAACGGCTGTCCAGTAATTTCAAGATTTCAGTGATTGTCTAACAGATTGGTTCATGATTTCAAAGAAATTCAACAATCTGAACAACCTTACATTGATGATATTATTACTAACAGGTTTTTAGACAGTTCAGTTCTACTGATATTGCTGTGTTTACAAATCCGAAAATTTTGCCAGTAGCATTCATTTTCATAAATAAATCAATAGCTCTATAAGTTATATAGTATTTGACAGTTTGAGATATAAAAAAAATGCCAATGGGAAATATTTTTGCTTGATCTCCATATTGATCTGAATAAATTCCTGTTGTCTAACATATCCAAATACAAATAGTTTTTAACTTGCATAAGTAAGATTCATTTGAACTATAGTTGTTTTTAAATAACTTATGCTCGATTTGATATTTATTGACGTTAAAATGATTTTAAGCCTAAAAACACTAACAAACAATTACCATGAAGTTAGTATATTTCATCATTCTGAAGGTTGTGTGTAATTAAGCATGAAAATACAATGAATGAATGATTTCAGATTACCTTAGCTGTAGGCTTTAATGATGGAACTTTTACTGTCTTTTTTGATCATATGAAAGCTAAAAACTTAAAAACACTGAAACAATAGAATTTGTTTCTAAGTCACTGACGGACTATCCGATTATCACAGAATATGGCTGTTTATAAGAAGTTATTATGTTGTTATTTATTCGTATAGTTCTACACCATTTCCTAGTTAGTATCAATGATTTGATAGTTGGCCATCTCTTCTTACATTGCTCAACCGTTAGACGGTATATCGAAATATTTAATATTTATTAGATGAATCATTTCTCAAGCTTCCAGAAATTCTGTGCATATATTTGTATTGTAACTAGCTAGGATCAATAACAAACTTGAAAGGTTAACTATATTTTCGAAGCAGTATCTTAGATTACAAAGAGAATACACTTTTTTAATCAGCTGATAATAGTTGACAACCACACATTATGGACTACTTGAGAGTGCATATATATTTTTCCTAGATAGTTTACGTCATGGACGTACTTAATTTATGTAAACTCTAACAAACTAGGAAACAAGAGATTTCTATGCCGTCTTTATGTGATGTTTCTTTTCAGAATGAAACAACAGGCTACAAGCAATTTTTGCAAAAGTACTACATATTAAAAAAAATAACAAAACTCCTAAGTTATGGAATGAATTCATACTTGTCAACACAATTCCATTTTCTAACTGAATCCAATTTGTAATGATTTTAATTTCTAAATGATTTATAAAACTATTCAATTATTCCTTAGACAATGAACGATGTTAAAACTTAAATAACTCAATTAAGTTACTACATAATATTAACAACCTGTAAAATTTCTACTTAGAATTTCTACTAATGGTGACATATTACAGAGTGAATTATTGCACTATTATGAGTAGTGGTTTTGTGGATACTATAGTAATTTTAATAGTTGAGATCATGAGTCAATTGAAGCTAGACCATCATGGGAAACCTAGAAGCACTAGACGGCTGTTTCGTCCTAATGCGGGACTCCTCAGCGGTGTACATCCACGATCCCGCCTCGCGAGATTCCAACCCAAGGACCTATCAGTCTCGCGCGCGAACGCTTAAACACCAGACCACTGAACCGGCATCCAGCGGTGTTAATGTCTAACTTCAACCGATCCACGAAATTGAGCGACACATCCACCGTTGTCTTTAGTGAGTTACTATCTCACAACGAACCTGGTTTAACTTCAATGAACTGATAGATCCTGGGTTTGAATCTCACGAGATGTGATCCTGGATGCGCACTGTCGAGGAGTCTCACAATAAGACGAAACGACCGTCTAGTGCTTCCAGGTTTTCCATGTTGGTCTAGCTTCAATTGATTCATGACCTCAACTATTAAAATTATTTTATTCTAAAAAAATATCTATCAGTGAAACTATCAACCTTATCTCAAAATCTTTTCCTCTTGTTTCTTTCGTTTCATTATCCAATATAAATGAAAATATTGTAAGCTTACATAATTAATTGAAAATATTTTCAAGACTTACTTTTTTTAAATCATGTGGTCTTTCTATTTCAATAAATGTTGGTTGACCAATTCTCATTATAATTTCATATAATAATGCTGCAGCTAATAAACAATATTCACTAACAGTTGGTAATAAATAAAATGAAATATCAACTAAATTATATAAATGTGTACGATTATCTAATAAAGTTAGATTATTATTCATTTCACTTCTATTATAAGTATGTTCACTTGATTTCTTTTGATTACCATACCATAATGTTTTATCAATTTTTCCAACTGATATATCAGCCCATATACATAAATTTGTAGTAAGTAAATGAACAAGAAATGCACCCATAACTTCATTGTATTGTAAGATTACTAACTGTGAAGGTAAAAATTAAAAAAATATATATTTTAAAAGATAGTTCTTCTTCGATTACTTAAGATAATTAAAACAGGTAGGTGACATAAAAACAAATTTAACAAGTCAATGACAGTTAATTAAAACAGTTTAGTTAAACTGATAAAACAGATAAAACTTAAAACTGTCTATCATTATGAAATGTGTATAAGTGTTTACGAATAAAATACTAATAGTTGGATTCATGAGTCGATCTGAGCTAAACAGCCTGGACAGTCATTTTGTCCTAGTAGTAGTAGTAGTGTGCGTTCACGACTCCGCACGCGGAATCCAAACCCACGACCTTCGGTCTTACACTCTAACACCCAGCCTGTAGACCACTGAGCCGGTATCCAATGGTGTTAATGTCAAACTTTCATCGATCCGTGAATGGCTGAGAAACCATTCATTCATTGTCTGAGATAGAAACCTGTCTCTACCCGACACGGATTGGACTCCACTGGTCACGGTTTCTCAATGGAACTCCAAGAAATCATCTTGGAGCCAGTCACCGGTGAGCACATGATGTTTATGATCAGAATGAAGTACTATTTATTTTCGTCTCTTATTTAAACAATAAAAATAATTGACTATTGAGATTTCCTAAAAAAACTCGATTACAAAGGCATATAATAGTTAATTAATACATAAGAAATAACAATTTTATTAACAGTCTGAGGTGATCTATGACTTTCTCAAACTTCAGTGTCTTAACATGGATTTATTTTATATAAGTTAAAATTAGTGTCAATGCGGAAAGTATCTTATGACTTTTAAATCATTTAAACTCTTAAAATTATAGTATATGGTGTTACTAAAGCAAGAAACTATTAACGAGAAAACTGACTTCGTCACAAATCAGTGGAATGTTTCAAAAGATTCAATTTCATTAAAACTTCGATTAATAGTGTTATTAACATGAAGCAGACAACCCACTTTCCTCATGCAAATGTATGTCTTAAAATATATCCCTACAATGATTCGTTTAAGGCAAAACGACAGTAGTTGATTCTTAGGTCTTTACTCATTTAATTACATTTCACCTGTATATATTTGTTTTATCCTTTTACGACCTAGGTTCACAATATAATAGAGTTTCTCATACTATATAACTGTGGTTAGATCATTTAATAAACCAACGTTTAATATGTTTGTACAAGCACTTTCAGACAATAAGGTCGATTTTGATTAATGCTTGTCTAGGAACGACGTTTTCGTTATTTTACAAATTTTTTCACATAACAACGAACATTTCTAAGGGGTTGACTGGGATCAACGAAAACGTGTAGTACATAGCTTGACAAAAAATGTTAACTCAATATAAATGAATACGTAATTATCATTCTGAAATACAAATTTACAATAGGGATTTATATTTCACAGGTGAATAGTAATCCAAATAAAAATAGTTTAGCGAGTCAAAACAACACGTTTTATTACTCAGGAATAACATGACTAATTCTGTTACAAGTCGATGCCAATCATAATATTACTTGTTTGTGGAAAGTTCGATAGAACTACTTATATCGTTTTACGTTCAGTCTTGAACATATCAAGAAGTATTCATTCTAATCGGCTGTATTGTGGTGTGTGCTACTGATGTCGACATATATAAGTAGTATGTATCAGCAGTAGGAAATGAAATCCCTGGAGGCAGAAGGTTAAGAAGATCAAAGAAAAGAGAACGAAAACAAAAAATGATTGGTGTCAAAAGGATAGGATAATGAAGTCTGAAACGATTGACTGATCTTTGTAAAAGGAACATTCAAGTCTGAAGTAATTGATCGACATTTTGCAAATGAAATTTTTACTGTATGGTTCTCAGATTTTACTAAGAAATATTGTGATGTATTCTTATACATTCGGTTGTCCTCACTTTATGTTCTCGTTCACTATAGTATGACTTTTCCAGTCACTCAGGATGATGTTTATAAACTGACATACGAATATTGTCCATTACAATAACAAATGACAAGTGATTGCTGGGAAATACAAAAATTTAGTCAAGAAAAGTGAAAACTTATTCACTATTCAGCTACCATGTCTTTATAATTCTAGCTTCATCTATTAAACTGATAATTCTGTTTGTGATTAATTTATGAGGTTCATTGTAATTTCAATTTTCCTACAACAAAAATCAATCAATCATTGTTTTGGTCTCTTAACATTTATACATTCGCATGCATATTTACAAGTCCTCTAATTTGTTGATTAATAAGGCATTAAAAAGTGTTAATATACATACCCTATGATATCTGAGTATAAATAATGTTTGAAGTACATAAAATGCCATTTCCAATATCGATTTCAAGTATAAATTGAATACAGCGTCAGTGATTTCGGCTTCTTCAACACATTTAACAGCAACGTGACCAATACTCATTAACCCAAACACTGAAACAAACAATAAAGGGTTACAACACTATTTATTATATCGCTTAAAAATATCTTACCACTGAACACAATTATACTAGTAGATTCTATTTGAACCCTATGAAACAGTCTAGAAATCATATGTAAAAGTATAATATGGGGCTTTTGAAGGCTTATCTTTACTGGAAGTTTAAAGAAATAAGGGTTAGTCAAAATAACATGAATATCTTAAATAACTCATCAAAAGTCAGAGTACTGAAGTAGTGAACGAGTCAATAACACTCAATATTTGACAGTTGCTGATTATTATGACTATAATTACCATGACTGGTAGACCTTCCAGAGTAACTGCCGGTACAAAGCTCGGATAAAGGAAGAGGGTTGGGCATGAAGTCAACAACCCCATTTCGTAGACAAAAACCTTGCCAAAAGGACGCTGACCAAAATAAATCATTTAAACCATTTAATCTCCGCCCTCCGAGTTCAAGGATCTTTATTCAAAATAATTGTGATGCATCGTAGTGAAAGCCGTGGTTCTTCAGAAGTTACAAGGATGATGCCTCTACTAACAACCAGAGCAACAATTAATACAAGCACATGGAATGTCTGCACATTGCGGGATACAGGGAGGACTAATCAAATAGCAACATAAGTGAGGAGACAGCTTGAAGGTGCTCACAATAGGCGAAACCCATCCGACCCAAGCTGGATAGAAAAGAAAAGGACATGACAATCCTGATTAGAGGCCTTAACATTAGGGTCAGAATGGACAACACCAGGTATGAAGATATCATCGGACGACATGGACTAGGAGAAATGAACGAAAATGACGGGATATTCGCAAATGTACGTGTATTCAACAAAACGGTTATAGATGGCACTAAATACCCCAACAAACTCATACACAAAGTTACAAGGGTCTCATCGGATCACACTAAAAAGAACCAGATCGATCACATTTGCATCACTAAATAATTCAAAAGGTCAATAGAAGATGTGAGAAGAAAGAGATGACCAGGAAAAACTTCATCGGGTGACTGTCTAAATCAAAATGAAGCTAACGAAGCATTGCGAAACTGGACAAACAGCATTACAAAAGTTTAATAGAGCCTCCTTTCCAGATACTGACAAACTCTACAAATTTAAGATAACTCACAACAACAAGTTTCAAGCCTTACAAGATCTACTCAAAGAAGAAGAAACTACCACGGAGGACAGTTGGAAAGGGATCGAAGAACTTCCAAGTTCCAGGAGGTGCTGTGCCTCAAGAAGCATCATCATAAGAAATTGATGTCTACAGAAACCCTAGACAAGATTCAAGAAAGGAAGAATAAAAAGGCAGCAATTAACAATAGTCGAATAAGAAAAAAGAAAGTCAAGGCACAAGCTGAGTACACAGAAGCGAACAAGCAAGTGAAGATGAGCATTGGAGCTGAAAAGCAGGAATACGTGGAAGACCTATCAACGACAGCAGAAAAAACTAAAGGAGAAGGGAAATATGAAAAAATTAGCAGGGAAATATTTTAAACCAGAAAGATCAGTCAAGAACAGAGATGGCAAGTCAAGGATATTGGAACAAGTGGGTAGAGATATTTGAAAAACGTTTGAATAGACCGGTCCCGCTGAACTCATTGGACATCGAAGCAGCACACACAGACCTCCCTGTAGATGTCACTCCACCAACGATCGAAGAAATCAGGATGGCCATTAGACAAATCGGGAGTGGGAAAGCAACAGGACCTGAAAATATCTCAGCTGAAGCCCTAAAGTCAGACATGGAAGTAACTGCAAGCATACTTCAAGTACTATTCAAAAAGATTTTGGAGGAAGAATAAGTGCAGACAGACTGGAAAGAAGAACACATCATTAAGATACCAGTGAAAGTAAACCCCAGCAATAGTGAGAACCACAGAGGCACCCCACTACTATTAGTACCGGGAAAAGTTCTCAAAAGTGGGTCGTTGAACCAACTTCAAAGTCAGCACAGACAAAATCGCTACACTACTGATCATTGTTGACCAATCAGTTGGATAGAACTCGTCACTATACATCAACATTTTGACTATGGGAAAATGTTTGACAGCTTGGATAGCAGAACCTTACGAAACCTTGTTCAACACTATTGTGTACCTGGGAAGATCGTCAACATCATCGGGAATTCATACGACGAGCTACACTGCATAATGGTGCATGGAGGACAGATGACAGATGGATTCCAAGTGAAGACTGGTGTCAGATAAGGTTGCTTACTCTCACCTTTTCCCCTTCTTCTGGTTACTGATTTGATTATGAAGACGTCGACATCTGATAGGAAGCACAGAATAAAACAGACAGGTTGGATGCAGCTAGACAATTTGTATTTTGTGGATGACCTATCTCTGCTCTCCCATACACACCAACAAATGCAGGTCAAGACAAACAGTGTAGCAGAAGTTTCTATATCAATTAGCCTCAATATACACGAGGGAAAAACCAAGATCCTCAAATACAACACGGAGAACAGTAACACAATCACACTTGATGGAAAAGCCCTGGAACAGAGGGAATCTTTCACGTACCTGGTTAGCATCACCAATGGAAAGGGAAGATCCGATGCAGACATAAAGGCAAGGATTATCAAAACGAGAGCAGAATTCCTACAATTCAAGGACATATAGAACTCATAACAACTGTCAACCAACATCAAAGTGAGAATCTTCAATACGGACGTCAAGACAGTTCTACTGTTAGGAGCTGAAACTTCAAGAACGAATGCAACCATCATCATCAAAAAGGCACAAGTACTTATAAACAACTGTCCACCCAAGATATCCAGTGTCCGTTGACTGGATAACATCAGCAACAGCCTACGGTGGGAGAGAACAGACCAGATTCCATCTGAAGAGGAAATTAGGAGAGGACGATGGAAGTGGATAGGACACCCATTGCGCAAATCACCAGATTTATATCATAAGTCAGTTTGGTCATTGTCCCATTGATATCTCACTTATCAGGAAACAAAGATGTTTGGTCAAATGATAGACTGTTGGAAATATTAAATGCTGATGTTTTATACTTTTAAGTATAATTCTGATGAAATAAACTATTGTTTCTGATATAAAGAGATAATCAGAAGTAGCCTTATGAAGAGGTCAATCAATGGCAATCAGACATAACCTAAAGCACATGTGCATTTCACTGGCTTAGAAATGGATCAATTTCCTAAGGATTATATATATGAATGAGTATTTGTGAATTTTATTCTGTAGTCCAATATGCTTTCTCGCTCACTCTTGTGTTCTCGCTGAAGTAGTCAATTGAGGGGTTAGTGTGTAGTACATGGTGTATCAGTATCAGATTTCAAACACCGCACGTCAAAACAGTTTCTAAAACTAAACTCACAGTAAAATTGAATTTGTAGCAACTGGTATCCACGATAAATTTGTAGCCTAACATTTTTCACTTCATAAAAAATGAATAACGATTATCAATGTATTCGTAAGAAATTTTTCACATGGTGAAAATTTTATGAATATTAATGAGCTTCCAAATGACAAATAACTCACTTGTCTCGTTGGTTTAGAATAATACAGTATCATATGATTAATCCGAAAAAAACATTATTCTTTCGTTTTAAGAAATTAATGTTATTCCCCACTTGTTAATTTAAAAAACATACCATAACGTGTTAAAAATTGTTCGAAAAAAATGACAAGACATAGTGACATATCATTATTTAGTATTAACACCAAAGGATATACCTGTACTGCAAGAGAAAACCAAGCTACGATCTTATGTGTGACCATTTAATAAATCCTAGTGACCGTCGTGTACTTACTTAGTTAACACTGTAGATAATAAACAACATGGAATATATTTGAACAATGAGTTCTAACCAATCCTCTGTTATTTCATTAAGATGAAGAATGTTAGCATAACTTCGATACTGTATTCAAAAACCCACTAAGTCATGAATAGATTAGGGATAAAACTTAAATTTTGCTAACTGTTTTATAAACTTTGGTGCTGAAAAGCATTCAAACCTGAAAGACGTACTGATAACGGGCTTAAGTACACTCCAGAAGATTATCATGCACATGAAATTATTCAGTACTTTCTAGTGACCGTCTGTGATAAATGAAAATATTGCCGTGTTTTAACAATCAAAAATCTAAATGTTTCGATTTACAGAAAAAAATCACTTACTTGCTAACCCAAGCCGTAAATACAGATTGACTTTTTCACCTTTGACTGAAAATTTTACACTGAATGGAACCGGTCCAGTTCCTCGATATACAGCTTCAAATGTCTCCATTCTATGAAACTCGAAGTAACCAGCCATTATAATTAATAGTAGACAGCATGTGGCATAAAGACTACTTGAAAACAAAGGTCTACCCCACTTAGCAGTAATAGTCTGTTGATCAACCTTGAAAAATGAAGAAAAATACGAAATAAATAAAAAGCGACAAACTTCAAATTAAGTAAAAGTTAGTTAATTTTACTCAATCTTTATTTTATCCCCGATAAGTAAATTATGTTTCTTTTTGACAAATAGAGACAAAGTTGCATAAATGAAATTATATGGCAAGTATCCATTTTCCATATATCTAGTAAAAGAATGTTCTTGATTTCTCAGAAATAAATTTGCAACGTTTTTTTGTTTGATCGGCAATATATTTAATTATTATCTACATTACCATTCGTTATAATAAGCTTATTAATCATGTAAGCAATCATAAACACAGTAGTATAATCGTTGGTAATTAATCATATTAACGAATTTCATTATTAAAGGTACTTTTATGTATCTTGGTTGATCTGAATGAAATTCCTCAAGTAAATCTAGGATTTTCTTGAACATAAAGACATGGGTAAAATTCTTATATTAGGGTAATTTTGATAGAAGCTTTACTTATGGGAGATTATTACGAAGATAATTCTTTGACGTTTGCAGCTATAATTTTCCAAACTTTAAGATCCTGAACTAATCTGCATTAATAACGATAACAAGTTATCTTTGCTTTCAAATAAGTGAATTTAAAATACAAATACTTCCTCGTAATGGTGGAGAAGATTTATAGTTCACTTCTACCCGAAGTTTGTGCTGATGATGTCGTTCAGAAGAACGATGAAAGCTTCACGACCAAACCATCCAGATCAGAGAACAAAACTCTATCAAAAACGTCCTCGTAATACTTTTCTTGGAGTAGTTAGGAATACTATGTACATATTAAATACCATTGCATAACATTACACATAAGATAAACATATGTTTATGACCAATAAAATTCAGGTCTTTGCTATCAAGTACTTTTCAAAGCATTACTTCATCGTTAAGGTGCACATATGTACCTGAAAGCCCTGGTAAAAAGCAACAGAATTAGGCGAAAAAAAATATTAGTGACTTACGTGCGATTAAACTATTACCTTCTTAGACTTCAGTCTATTTTGAAAATAAGTTGAAGCATTGGGGTTTCGCTTTTTACTGAAACATCTGTGCCTTAGTTTATTTAGAATACTAGTAAATTATCATATCACTAAAAGTAATAAACTCCATCGTAAGTACATAGTTGTCATCTTAATCTATTCCATTGAACTTATTTAGGAAAAATAATGCTTTTGGAAATCCGACGTATTGTTACTGAACCAACTGATTTTCATCTGCCTAATTAACGGTAGCTGTTAACGGTAAAATTAGTCGATTTATGAAAAACAAATTTATTTTAATCGACATATGACGCTAAACAAATGCATTTAGTTTGGCTTAAAATCATCAAGAACTTGTCATGACTTACATACAAAACCTCTGGGAGAGTAGAAACAATTCAAACTGAAACCATGATCATATTATATTATTCTATCTTTATATCAGGTATGTAAACTATAGAATGATATTTTTGGGAAAAGATTTATATGTCAAGGATTTTTAACAAAAACTTCTAGGTCAAATAAATATCGATTGAATTAATTTTGCCAGTCCATTCGTCATCACAGTTGTAAATCCAAAACTTCAACTAAAAGAATAGCCTGATTTCCAAAAAATAAATCCCATATACATATACATAGATATGTATTCGTTCAGTAATAACTTAGATATTATTATAATTCCAATTTTAAAAAAAATAATTCGAAATGATTAATGGCAATATGTATAGACAATTTGGATGAAGGGAAATCGAAACTAATGATATAAATAGTACATATTTAATAAGGGATTACATAATGCTAGAAATCATATTAACTATTGAATAAATATTCGTAGATATCATTACCAAGGTTTGATTTGATAATTTCAAATAAATTGAGCATTAGATAGATATATAAAATAATATATTTGTAATATCCCAATAAGTAAAACAACTGATTTTCTGACATTTCGTGACTCAGTGTAAGTCACTTCTTCAGAGAATAAGTGATATATTCTCTGAAGGGGTTAAATCACTAAATGGGTATTGAATCCAATTTTCTCGCTTATGAAAACAAAGGTATTTCAAATTATAAGTAGAAACTTATCATTGCTGACAATCTAATGGATAATATAAGTAGTTGATCTGAATCAATAATACTAAAAAAATTTCGAGTGGATAAATAGGCAGTAAACAAGAAGCTTGATAAATAAATGAAAATGAATCTAGAATCTTAAAACAATTAGTCGCTTTGATAAATTTCGATAATGCAATGAGAAGACGAAGTTTATAAGAATTATGTGATATATTTAAGCAATACGTTTCGAACAATCTGATCACACATATACTTGTTAAGAACATTTATATATAAAAATAAATAAAGTACACGTTGTTTTTGTTGTACTTTATTTACTTTCTTTCTTTGTTATGGCTTACCTTAACCTGTCTAGTTGACCTTTTAATCTTCATACAAAACTATCTTAACAAGTATATGTGTGCTCAGATTGTTCGAAATGTATTGCTCAAATATATCACATAATTCTGATAAACTTCGATTTCTCATTACATTATTGAAATCTGGAATCTAATTACTATGAAAGGGATAAAGAAAAATGTTTAAATTATCGAAATCTAGGAATTCCAGTACATTCTACTGAATAGACTCATTTGTAGACAGTATCATACAACTAATTATTCAGAAAAGACCAATGTAATTTTCTAGTATATAAGTTTATTTTCAAAAGTCATTTGTCTTTATTAACTGTAATATTGAAATGTAAATGAGTTAAAATAAAGAGCCTTCTGGGATTTTGTTAGATGGCTCTAGAAAATTTATTTGTAAATTGTTTCAGAGGTGTGAAATTTTAAATTTAACAAAGATGTTTTCAAAGATTTAGATTACCTCATAAGGCTTATTATTGGTTTTTGATGTGATCAATAAAAAGAATGTATGAAAGTTCATACATTGCTCCACAAAACCTCTTCTGATCAACAATACATTTTGTTGATGACTGAGTTAGGCCTTTGCTTCAATGAAAGGCTATTTGAATCACCTCTAAATGGTAAGGTGATGTAGACAGGCTTTCCTCTACCTAGGCTACAGTAGGTCTCACTGCGCCATTAACTTTCCATCTATTGATAAATTTAGGTGGATAACCATTCTTCATTAATATCTTGTTTAACAACTTTATATCATCATCAATAGCATCGTTTGTGCAAATACGATCAAACCTGCTAAATAGACACCTTATCAAACCCCGTAACTAGGGTATAGGGCCGTCTACGTCGAACTTCGAAAAATGGAATTGATTGAGCCATCTTCTCTTCTGCTTAGAAGTATATCTAAGAAGGGAAGTTGGTCGTTCTTCTCCTCTTCGCATGAGAGACGAAAATTCAAAACCCCTTTGTGTATTCAAAAACATTTTGTTCTCACCTTAAAGCTACCCTGTTAATATTAGCTTATCATCCACAGTGATTAGGTGTCAAATTGTTTCCACATTATTTTTATTATTATTATTATCCTTGTCTCCTCTTACCCTCCACATTTCCAGTCTAGTTAATCTTTTATTTTTATATGTAAATGTTCATAACAAGTATATATGTGATCAGATTGTTCGCAATGTATTGCGCTAATATATCACATAGTTCTGATAATCTTTGTCTTCTTATTACACTATCGAAATTTATCAAAGGGATTAATTGCTTTAAATTAGAGTATATTATAATTTTCTTTTCTATACTGCTTTTCAATTCAAATTACCTCCTTAAATATGTTACTATGCTTTATTAATTTTAAACAATTAATTGTCTTATATCTAGTTTATCTAAATATCTTTAAATGAACAAAAATAATTAAACAAAACAAATGAAAATAAAAGTTAACCTTCATAATTAGATCAATGGGTTGTTTTTTTCCAGTTTTCTTTTTTTTTTCTTCTGTAATACCAATGGTCAGTTTTTATTAGATCACTGAATTATTTGATCTATTTTATCTATTTATTTGTGATATTCATTAATAAATCAAAACTAAGTTTCTATGGTAATAAAGATTATATCATTTTGATGTTGTCTAGACTGATTTATAATATTCTAGTGAATAGTTTTTTATTTAACTAATCATAATTAAGATGTCTAAGTTATTTATCGTGTGAAGTGCTTAAAAATTAGATAATTATAAAAATAATTTTTGACAGTTTTTATTTTGTCTACCATGTAATTAAAAGATGAAGAACTCTATAGTGTGGTGGGGTCTACTTATATTCATATAAGTAGTGTGGTGATGGTCAGACATTGAATGTATCTGGACAGATTGAGACAACTGATTGTTATTTTGCAAATTAACTGTTGACTATATTGTTATCAGAATTTAGAGAGATAGTCTGTAATTTGTGCCTAAATACATTCGATTGTCCCCATTCTTGTTCTTGTTCACTACGATAGAACAGTCTGGATAGATATGAATATTAAGGAGAAATAAATGAATAGTTATTAATGAATATATCTCTTTATAAACAGTTGTCTATGCGAAATACTCAACATTCACTAGCCAGATACCATTAGCAACAACGTACTGTGAGAGAGGACAAATCAGCTTCCAGCTGAAGAGGAAAGCAGGAAAAGACGTTGGGAGTGGGTCGGACATACATTAAGGGAAACACAAGACTACATCAAGAGATAAGCGCTAACTTGGAATCGTGAAGGGGAACGGAAAAGAGGAAGGCCAAAGAACACATTACTCTGGGAAATAGAAGCACATATGAATAGGATGAATGTTAACGAGAAAGAACTGGTAAGGATTGCTTGGGACAGGGTTAGATGGAGAATGCTGGTGTGCGGTCTATGCTCCTCCATGATAAGTAACAGGCGTAACTAATATTTAAATAGAATTTAGTTAGTGATATATATATATATATGTATATATATTTGTATTTAATTATCCAATTGAAATGTTACAAGAGGAGTTACATTTGTTTGTGTTATTACACTTACAGAAAATTGTGTAGCCAACAAAGTAATCTATAAAACACAAAAGATTTGACATATGAAGTTTGATGAACTACCATTCAATTTTTTGTATCAGTAGTGATTTTTACGAAATGTTTATTATCATCTGGAAATAGAACATGCTAAGTTACAAGATTGACAAGGTAGGTTTATATGAAGTTTGAATGCATTTCATCACTAACTGTTCCCTAGTTATCATGAAAAAAGAGAATAATTCCATATAATCTAGTTTACTAATAACACCCTAATGTTTATGTTGGGTGTTATAAAAAAAGTAAGTGTTTTCATGATAATCCGTTCTGATTTTCAGTGATATTATTAATCTAGTTGCTAAACCCATGTTTCAGTGATTAGTTAATAGTATTCAGAGACATTTATACAATTCTTCACTTTGCATACCATCTACAAAGTTGTTGACAGATGAAAACGTAAACAGAAAAATATAAAGTGGTATATTTCAAGTAGCTATGTAAACGTAATTCTTACCTAATCATCGAAAAGCAATAACATTTACGTAACTTTAGCCATAATATATTTATTATCTAGATAGGTAGAGTATTTAACAACATTTCAAGCTTACAACTCAGAATATGTACAAAGATTATTGTGTTTGAAGAATGGAAGCGTTATATGGGAATTACTAGTCATCACTTACCCCTTTAAACAGTCATAAATAAATTCACATTGAGAAGTGAATACTTTTAAAATCATTTAAATATTTATTGGTTGGTCGAATAAAACGATATAAAATGGTCCACAGCAATTGGATATAGTCGTTAGGAATCGTCGAACCTAAGATGGCTCTAGTCCTTATGGTGTACTTGTAACCTTGTGGAAACGGAGGAATTCGACTTCTAACAATAAAATATTTTCCAACCACTGCTTTCAACTACAATCAAACATCTTATGAAAGCAGAGACACATCTTTAGTAAGTGACACCAACTATAATTCTATAAAATTGCAAAGCTTGTTATATTTTGTGTTTCAAAGTTCAGTATATTTTGATTTCCTAGCATTATAATAATTTGATGAAAGAACAACATATTCTCCTTCAACTACCTATGGACATTATTTGACCCGTTATTATTACATGGGTTGATATATTTGAGCAAAAAGGAACATGTTTTCAAGATATTCGAGTTCAGATTGCCTCTAAGAAAATAGAAAAACTTTTATAGAAGTCTAATATCACTTTTTTGAGCAATCATTACTCCTCTCCAATATATCCCATGATAAAATGGAATGCTATTTTAACCACTAATTTTCAATTCCCAGTACTCCATATTTATCACTGCTTGTATACGTAACTATAAACAAAGGAAGCTGAATTAATTAATCTGGTATTCATAAATTTAATACACATAGTATCTTTTCTGAATTGCTAATTGTATTTCGAACGCTTGTTAATTAAGTTTCGCACAGCAAAGTACATAATAGATAACTTGAAAAGAAAATTGGTTATTATTATCTAGGTAGAATCACTAATAAATATAACAATCCTTATGAACGTAAATCAACTATACTTACCTCCTCAGCGTATTGCATTGACGCAACTGCAATTGAAAGACTTGCAGCCACGACAGATGATGCATACAATAAACATATTGTCTGTCGATCGTTTTGCCTTTAAAACAAAAATAAAGAAAAATGTTTATATTAACATTGAATACAATAATAGAAATAGAAGCTAAAATTTAATTCCTATTGTTCTTAAAAAGTTTTATAAATCTTACGATTTTTGGTAAAAAGAATCCTGACCGATTTGCAAGTGTTTATTGAAAAGTGTTGCAAGAAATTAGAGTAAACACTATCATTTTAACTCAGAAATGAATGAATACAACCTTAGGATTCTGGTATTTTACTAATAATCTGTTTTTAAACACAACATTTTAGAATAAAGTCACGTATGGAATGAAAATTTTTGTGCTTTCTTCTATCCGACAGACACAAAAGTCATCAAATGTTTCTCTGAAGTAGAAAACGACCTTCAAGTAAATAAAAAATTCTTTTAGAATGAGAAGATTCCTTTAACTTTGTTGTCAATAATAGAATTAACTCGTAAATGTCACAGAAGTACAGCAGACCAAGACATCTGCTATATCATTATCTGTGGTATATAATTGACTTTAAGACATAATTTTGGTTTATTTGTAATTAGGGTAATTCTGATTGTAAGTGTACTATTATAAGACTCAGAGATGACAAAGTCCATGTTATGATTTAGTTACGAAGCAAAATATTTATCATATATTTATCAATTATTCAAAATTATTATTTATAAATGCTTTGAATGGCCTTGTCGTAAAATGGATTTTGTTTCGAATTGTGATTTTGAAAGCCTGTGGACTATAAAAATGGTCAAATACTATTTAATTTCTGCGTTTCTCCCTCCCTTAACCTGCATATATGTATATATCTTGTATAAAGGGGAAATGAGAGTGAAAAATGTGGTGGTGGAAATATCATATAGTGATGAAATGTAATAATTTAGTGTCAACTGTATGTTTGTAGTACTCATCAGTAAAATGTAGTGCATAACAGAAGCAGAATATATGATAAATAGAACAACAATCACACAGTTTGTAATTATATAATGTAGAACCTTTTATTTCATTTGGTTATCCATATGTGATGACAGTTCTCATAAATTTTATCCGCTAAAATCTATTTATTCATATTTCCCGTCTTTACTCTCATGTTCTCGTATTTTTAAAGTGAGTGGCATAAAAAGCCGGTTGTATGCTGGTCAAAAATTAGCAATTATTATTATTTATTTAAACACATAAATATTGGTACAAAGGTTCACCAGATACATATGCGTCACACAAATCTCATTTGATCTGTGTGAGGGCTGTGATACTGCCCGGGTGCCCAAACCCAAACAGGTGTTTTCTTAGGGGGCCACACCCGGAGCCTTTGACCGAAAGCTCTGATCCACAAGGCAGTGGAGCATGGTGAGGAGATGCAGTCCCATTGTAGCCGGTGACCGACGATTGATTCATATGCCATTTGTTACCTCAGGATACTGGAGCCCATGTGCACCATTGGTTTGGAATCAGGGTTTTCCAACTCCTCTAGGTTAACTTTCCGTATCCACCAACCCGGTTAAAGCGCCTGTCGTTCGCTTTTCGTCCTCTCAATTTCGTAACCAACACCCCCGCCACGAGAAGGCAGTAAGTAGGACTTCCCTGGCAGAGGCTATATATTCGCGTGGCCATATGAGAGCATTTATAGAGGGAGAAAGGACTCTCCCCAGGTACATTAAAACTTAGTTTATGCTTATAAATTAATAAAAGTAATTTAATTCATAAATGATCCGTATAATGACTTCGTTTACAAAAATATTTATTCTCTATTTCAAACGTAGCCACGATTAATTGATTGATTTAATTGTTTATAATTCACTAGATTATAATTTTGGACCACATTTCATCCCTCAATAAATTTATTCTAACTAGATGGTATCAAAAGTGAAATTCTATTCGGGTTATTTCATTGAAAATGCTTTGTTCTTCAATCTAATTTATTCTCATTTGAAATATATTACTTATATTTATAATGCAGTAATTATTATCTTGACTCATAGACCCCGTTAGTTTCTTGCTTTATTGCGGTAATCTATGGTAAGTGAGCTTGAACTCATACATACTAGCTCCAGATTTTGTTTGACTTTAAGTTTTCACATAAATCAGAGAAACCTGATACGATTGTCAATACCTCATATGTTGTGCTTGAACGTAATGAAGGCATCAGTAATGGATGTATTCTAATCATAACCAGTGAAAAAAATACAATTTAATTCTTTAGTAAAATTATATTCAGTTGTAGTCGATTAATATTTTCCTTGACCTATCATTCATTACTCATATTGACCGGTTATATTTTGTCGAATAAACATATATGATAATCATATTTTTTTAGTTCAAAAATAATACTGTTTGTTTACAAAATATATTTTACTAAAATCGAGTGAAACTATTTTCGAAAGTTAATCAGTACCATCATTGTAACATTAAGTGACAACTTATTAGATATCTTACAAAGACATCATTTTCTCTGTAGGAAGTATTAAAAGTGTATTGAAGTTTAAGTTATATGAATTGGTTGTTTGAATCTTCTCATGGACGTATAAGGCTCCAGTTGATCAGTCTCTTTAGACATATGTGCACCCTATCCGAATTTCTTCAATATTATAACTAAGTCAAAACCACTTTTTAAGCAGAGATAAATAGCGACTAATAGTGGAATTCATAATGCACATTTCGTCCTTATTTCTTACTTGTCAGCTGAAATACATGGATCTCGGAGTTGATGTTCGCTTCAAAACTGTAATTTAGTTTGTTCTGATCATTCTAGAGTTTAACAAATGTTTGTAACATTTATTTATTAGAGTGAATCACAAAAGGGGAACCTATTCTATACAAAATGATAAGTAATGTATTATAGTTAAAAATTTACCAATTCTACCTATGAAACAAAACAAAATACATAATTTTGAAATCATATGCATCTTTATTTGTGAAGAAATCGTAAGTTCAGTAATTATTCGATGAAAAGTGCATCCGAATGATTATTCTATTTTTATTCCTAGAAATCTTGCAAATGTTCATATTGTTTCATTTCATATTTTAATAGATATGTGAATTATATTGTTTTCTAATAACAAAAACAATAATACAAGCAAAATAAGAAGATGAATAGTGGCTAGCATAAGAATCCAGGATACATCTATGGACACATCGATGGGAAGATTCAAACAAACAATACCAAATGAAAAACGATGATGTTTTGCATTTCCACATAAACAGACTCTTGATAAAAATATCCTTTTTTAATAGTTCATATCTACAGAAGTAATAGATATTTTTTTCATAGTTGAAATCATAAGTCAATTGAAGCTAGACCACTATGGAAAACCTGGAAGCACTGAATGGCCGTTTTGTCCTATTGTGGGACTTCTCAGCAGTGCTCATCCACGAACTCGCCTTGCGAGATTTGAACCCACTCTAGTGGTTAAGCGCTCTGGTGCGAGACTGGTTGGTCCTGAGTTCGAATCTCGCGAGGAAGGATCGTGGTTGCACACTGATGAGGAGTCCCACAATACGAGGAAACGGCCGTTTAGTGCTTCCAAGGTTTCCCATGGTGGTCTAGCTTCAATTGACTTATGATGTCAACTATGAAAATACTGAAATCTCCACAAAACCCCTCCAGATATTTTTCTATCAATTAATGAGTAGAAATTAAAGTTTTTTTTTAAATTTTAGTGATCTCTCTTGTGAAAATGGAACACATTTCAAACTGAAACCATAGTTCGTTTTTTGTAAGTGGTAACTGAATGCTACAAGAATTACCTAGAATTTCTAGTTAAAAATAAAAAAACGTCAAAAATGATAACTCTACTTATTCAAATATTTTTGAATAATAAAAATTATACTGAATAATGAACATTTTTTTTCAATATCTATTTTGTTCACTTGATTTTAGACAAGAATGACAATTATTCTGGTAATTTTCGAATTATATCCAATGAGTTGTTGATTATATATTTACAACTAGAAATGTATAAAAGATGTTTTACAGAAAACTGTTAAATATTCAGTTGAATAAATCTATTCCTCATCATCATTTCTGTTAATTTAGTGACATATATATATACTGACAGAATTAAGCTGCTGAAATAAATCCTGTCATATTAATCTAAAAATGCTCAAAGTTGTTGAGATCATCTCTTATTTTGAATAATAGAAACAACAAAAAAAAGAAATCAACTATAACTGTTGTATGGTTGAAATCATGAGTCAATTGAAGCTAGACCACCATGGGAGACCCGGATGCACTGGGCGGTCGTTTCGTCCAAATGCGAGACTCCTCAGCGTCGCGCATCTACGACCTCGCTTCGCGAGATTTCGACACAGGACCTATCAGTCCAGCGCACGAGCGCTTAACCTCTAGATTTACTGAGCCTGCATTCAACAGTGTTAATGTCCAACTTTAATCAATCCACAAAATTGAGCAACCAACTATTGTCATTATTTTCTTGAGAAAAAAAGAGTTTCTGTTAAACAATTAAACCGTGGATTAGTTTTATTACACTTCCATGAGTAACTGTCATATTTATGTATAAAAATATATAATCGATAGAGAAAAGATTTTTTTTTTAAAAGTACCTTTTCATTAAATTTTTCTTCATAAAGAAATAATAGTATTAAGGGAGAAAAATAAACACAAAGGGAAATAAATAAATGATTTTTAAAAAATTATTGATAGAAGTCATATTAACAAAAGTTTTAGTTATATTCAATTCAAATAAAGATTTTATGATGAAAAGAGAATAAAAAATTCAAGTTTAAAGTTTCCTTTAATAAATTTTGAAACAGTGATATATGAATTAAGCTTACTGTTTTTTTGCAATAAGTCCTCTTAGGTTTCTATAGTTATATTTGCAAACTCTTTAATCTAAAAAAAGATTGTTGATATAACCACCTATAGCCTATCCATTTTTCGTATTATAACGTTGAATATAGAACTATGGAATACGAAGAGAAATTTTGAAATGATTATACTTCATTTATTTGCCAACATTTTAATATGATAGGGACTGTTGAATAATCAGTGTTTTGAAATAATGATAGCCTTAGAAATGGCATGAATAATTTTGAAAGTGGAAATCTTACTGCCGATTCTATGATAGAATATATATCAATAATTCTGTCTTGATTGAATAGTGATGAGATGGAGTTGATTTCATCTCATGAAAAAAAGAAGAACGAGATTGGATTCTTTTACTCATTGTGATTTTTGTTCAACATTACTTCCACATAAATTGAGCATTGGATGGAGTGGTAATAATAAATATATATATATTTCAATGAAGTAGCTTATAGTAAGTCACGAAACGTCAGAAATACATTTCTTCTACTCATTGGGATATAACAAAAATATATTTATTATTAACATTAGTTTTTAATTCAATGTAATGATTAGTCATTGTAGTATCTGTTTTGTTCTCCAAGGTAATATTTTATTCGGTATAACATTAATCGACTTGAGTGTGGTGTTCATTTATGATACAATATTCTTGTATTGAATTAACATGAACTATGCCCAATATAACACGCAGCATGTGATTTGTTATAATTCTCGGTATTTTCCATAGATGTGATTTCATTCTAATTATTAATTGAAATAGGTGTACAATCTATGTATAAATGAGTGTATTTTCGACTCGAATTTTTTGTCTTACCTTGCGGTTAATAAATCATCACTTATATCAGTATTGATGTTCCTACTTAGTGTCGTGGGAATTATAGTAGTTGCTCGTTTCACAAGTATAAAAAATAAGCGATTCGACATAACAATTAGCGACAGCAAGTTATAACAATTGGCGACATAGTCATAACAAATTAACGACGAGACATAACATATACATGATTTGTAGTTGGTTGGTAATACTGAATGCATAAATAATACAAGTAGAAGATTTTCATCATTTGTCTTAGATAAAATACAAACTAATTAACAAGAAAAGTACACTTGGAAATTTGTTTGTTGAGTAATCAATGATTTAATAATAAACCCTATGGAATAAATATTCATCAATAAAACTTTTCTACTACGATTTTTTTCGATTTCCCACATTATACAAACAATTAACTAATGACGTAAAGTAAAAATAAATGAAATTATTCTCTGTTGTTTATGAAGACAAAAAGTTACAAGAAGTAAATATTTATAAAAATGGATTGAAAATAAAATAAACTTTGTTTTGATGCTCATAAAGAGATCATAATTAAATATTCCCCAAAAAAGGATTTATTCGATAGGTAAAAAATCATTTTCTACAGGAAAGAAACGAAATATAAATACCTTGGGACCAAATTGACGAAAAACCAAGTTGTAACTAATATGTTCGTTCTTTTCTTCCTCTTAAAATTTTAAAACTTCTTATGCCAAACAGCGATTTCACCTAAGAATTCAATAAAAACTCAAAATATATGCCTTAATACCATCTATGTTGAGAGACAACCTTTAATTACCAGCTCAGAAATGGACAATCTGGGACAAACGAGTGCTTTCAATGTTCAATTTATTACCAAAACTTTAGAAGACAAACAAACGATTGTATATTCTATGGAAAGTAATCTGTATAAACAAAGGAGTGATAATAGTCTAATTTATTGTATACAGTCTTGTTCACAGTGGAAAATTCCAACATTATCCGTAAATACGATAAATTAGGTTAATATTCATCTTTGTCAAAATGTTAAATGTGTGGATGTTTGAAGCTAATTGTCAAAAAGGCATAGATCTAGATTATGTACTGATTGGAAGCTATTAAAATTGTATATCGTTATTTATCAACGACATATGGGATCTGCATCAGTTGCATAAAATATCACGGTCAGAGATGTAGTCGCACATTTATTCGGAATGTGAACAACTTTTTGTAACATTAAGGAATCAACACTTAACAATCATTAGAAAATACTCGTTGCTATGTTTTTTAACCTTTAATCTTAGTCAGATTAATAAACTACTAATAAACGATAATAATAAGTTTATCTAAGATATGTAAAGCAAAGTTTTGATGTAGTTAAAAGATTTAAGCATTTGAATATACTGTTTATTTTGAAACGGTCATGCAATTTTCCAATCAACTTTTTCATTCATTAAGCCACTCAATAAATAATTAAATGGTTCAGCAAATGTTCAACTTAATAGTGATCCAGTTCAAACTAAGAATTCAGGCGTTCAGTTGAACGGTTAATTTTTGATCCAATTTTTACAAAATGCTTACAGTCATAATTTTGTAGTATTCCGTTGCTGTACAACGAATAAGGTATAATGTATTTTACTTTTACTGTCTTTTATTTCATTTGAACTGAGTTACTTTGAATTTCTATCAATATTTAGGCATCTCTAGACAAGATTAGTTGAAGTCCAGCAAAATATTTTAATTAACGGTGAAAGGCTTTGGTAATGGTTTGTAATTTCTAGTTGCTTATATTCAGAGCTTTATTTGATCTATCAACAATGACAGGTTATTCAAATTAAGTCATAATTATGAACAACTGAAAACTACAAACCTTTATTAATCCGTCTATACTCGTTAAATAACATGGTTGCTATGCCGACTCAATAGCTAAGTGAATTACCTACTTAGTATTTAAGGTGAGATGCAGTTATGTCCACTTGAGTCTAAAACAAAGAAAAAAGGTGTTTTCTAAATTTCATTAATAGCCACAACCCAGATAAACAGAGGTTGAATATTAATCTATTAGATTCATTAAGATATTTAATCCAATTCAAAATAATGGATATTGGCTGATAAGGTTGCACATAAGTAACAGTCACCTATTACAAAAATGCTTCAGCTGAATTTTCGGCTAGGAGGATTCCGACTGACATAATATTGTTTTACTTAACGATGAAAAATTACCGAATTGTGTAAACTACTACAACATATCGTACATCTGTCTAATACAACCAACTATTCAGTATTTACGAGCAAATATTTTTATTCAACATAAATAAACTTTTTTCATATTAAAATCTATTCTGTAGATCCCTATCGCTCATAAAAATCAAATTAATTTGAACGAATAAAAATCACTAGACAGTCAACAACTCTAAAAAACAAATTGATAAGAAAAGCGCGATATTTTATAGTCTTGACACGACTCTACAGATCATTTTGGGATGATCTGAATTCATTATCATCGACACAAGCTATGTAAGTTCTTGGTTTGATCTTTATGGAGTCATAAATTTGTGCGGACTTGGATTCTTGGACAAGGAACTAAATACTTTCAAATTCTTCCTCGAGATTGGCAGCTTCTCTAGTTGATGTCACTTGGTGATACAAACAGAATACTACTCATTAAGACCGAAACCGAGTCTAATTCATGATTTTTTCTTACAATCAGTCATACATTATAGATAATTTTCGTTCTTCCTGTCTGCCAAAATAAGCTTAATGAATGACTAACAACTCTTTGCAAAAACTATGGTATAAATTTAATAAACCTTATCTTACAAATGGTTCTTTTTTTTCATTTATATAAAGGAAGCAGGTGCATATTATGATATTGATAATATATTACATTCTTTATTAATCGATAGTGATTAGACTACATCATGATTAGAAAGGTTAATGGATATTTATTGTTAATCCTTTGCAAAAAAAAAACAAAAAGAAAGAGAACGTAATAACCACTCAAACACGCAGATGTTTATACCCATACACTGGAATTTTTTTATTTATTTAGAAAGATACTTTTTGTTCTAACAAAACAATGTTATTTCATAAGAATCATGAGAAATATATACTGGATAATCGATGATGGATATTCTATCTAAGTGTATTTACAAAATGTTTCAATAGTACATTAAGTTTCTTTATATTATATGATTATCAAAGCATTCTAGATCTGTTTAATTCAATCACTTAGTTGTTTCATACAACTTGTATTCTTGCCTTCATGAATAGTTAACTAAGTGTATCATCAACAGTGTTTTCTGTAAAAGTTAAAGACAACTACCAATGAATTCTTATGAAACTATTATTTATTTTGGATATGTAAAAGTCAAGGCAAGATAAATTAATTAGACGAAAATAATTATTCATAAATCATTCAGAAAATATCTGTGAAAATATATGCGAATATATATAATACAATACTTCTATTTCGTCGTTATACAATAATAAATCAGTGGTAAGGCATGTTTAGTTAATATTAGTGAAAATTATTGATTTCAAGTGAATATCAGTCGGGTTATTGTGGATATTACACTAATTTTACTAGTTGAAATCATAAGTCAATTGAAGCTGGACCACCATGGAAGACCTGGAAGCACTGGACGGCCGTTTCGTCCCAACGCGGGGCTCCTCAGTAGTGCACGTCCACAATCCTGCCTCGAGAGATTCGAGCTTAGGACCTAACAGTTTCGCACGCGAGCGTTTAACCTCTAGACCACTGATTTTGCATTCAACGGTGTTAATGTCTAACTTCAACCGATCCGCGAAATGGAGCGATACATCCACCACTGTCTTCAGTGAGTTACCGTCTCACAACAGACCTGGTTGAACTTCACTGGTCGCTACTTCTCACTCGAACTCAAAGCCAATTACTAGTGAACATATGTTGAATAATATCAGTGTACTATCAATTTCATAGATTAGTTGAAGTTAGACATTGACACTGTTGGATGCCGGCTCGGTGGTCTAGAGGTTAAACGTTCACGAGAGAAACTGACAGATCCTGGTTTCGGATCTCGCGAGGCAGGACCGTGGATGCACACTACCGAGGAGTCCCGTATTAGGACGAAATAGCCATCCAGTGCTTCCAGGTTTTCAATGGTAATCTAGCTTCAACTGACTCATGATCTCAGCTAATAAAATTAAGTGGATATATTAAATAGGTAACGAAGCAATCCTAATGAGTAAATATATTCAGTGACTATTTTGGTTCAATGAAATTTGTTTGAATGAAACAAAATGCCAAGGGTTTTGTTTATAGTATTGTCTTATTTAAAGAGAAAGTATTCATAACATTAAATATACTGCAAATGAATCTCTAACTTACGCTCCTACTATAATGATTCAAACGGTCTTTAAAGTAGTGATTTCTTACTTAATTACTTTATTTTCCATCAATAAAAAGTAATGAGTAGAAATATACAAACAATACATGATTTCTGCATTAGTTTACATTGCAAACATTTGCAAGATTTTTATAACAACCCTTAAATAGTATTATTTTGCTAGTACAAATAAAGAATACAAAAGATCGTATAAACATTTAAATGTATTGAAAATTATCAATCTAGACGTTTCAGTGCTGATCATGTTATAAAATAAACCTGAACAAAGATTCTCGTTCTCATTTATTTTTTCAGGATTCGTTAAATTCATCTCTGGAAAAATATGAAAACTGATTTGTATGAATACATCAATCGCAGCATAGTAATCTTAGTAAGTTGTACGATATTTCGATTTTGCACATCAAAATAGTCTTTTTTTCGATTGTTCTACCTAAAGGTATTTACATCACAGAATAAAGTTTCAAATTTATTAGGCCTATAAATGCGTCATATGGACGAGTACAAATGTCAGGTTTTTTCTTCAAAAATAGTATCCATGATCTATTTAAAGTATTAGGTAAATCATTTTCGAGTGACTTTTGTTTCAATATATTACAAAACATACCCAAGGCGATTATTTTACTAATGACATTAACTATATTTTCACAGAACAGTTATTTTTTTCTTTTTTAACCTATGAAGTTCTATCAAACTGAAGACTGTGAAAATGTATATTCAACTCTTAAAGAAAGCTACTTCATATTAGGCTTGTAAGATTATTATTTCTTTTTTTAATTTAAACTTTAAAATTCATTTCAATGTTTCATAGACTATTCAGAACATGAACTATGAGAAAAGTTGAAAAGAGAATGATCCAAATCGTTCGCATAGAAAAATTCTACAGTCAGTTGATTCATTGAAAAACAACATTAAATTCTTTACTGACAGGTAACTTTGAATGATTTTTTTTTCATAGTTCAAATTAAAATAAGTTTGAAATTTGATATAAGTAGAACAATATAGACCTATACAATTTGATATTAATCTCATTTGTTGTTCAAATATTATGTTCTAAAGGAAATTACATAAAATTATTTGGGTTAAGCTTAAAACAAAAAAGAAAGCTAATTAATTTATCATTGGATTAATCTAAAAACAAAAACACTCATTTGACAATGAATATAAGGTCATATAGCATTCATTTTAAATAAAATGTTAAATATAAATACTAAATAGAAAAGAATTAGATTTAACTAGATATAAATTATTTCGATAGTGTAATAATGAGACGAAGAATATCAGAACTATGTGATATATTAGCGTAATACATTTCGAGCAGTCTGATCACATATATGCTTGTTAAGAACATTTATCTATAAAAATAAAAGATCAACTAAACACGAAATGGGGGATGTAAGAGTAGACTAGGATAATAATAATGTGAAAACAATTTGAAACCTAATCACTACGGATAATAAGCTAATATTACCAAGGTAGATTTAGGGTGGGAACAAACTATTTTGAATACACAAAGGGGGGTTTCAATTTTCGTATGGCTAAAGCTTCAATAAACCTTAGTATACGCCCTTTTACTCTTTCATACAACACTAAAAAAGCCAAGTTATTTTCAATATTATAGCCTGTTTCGATTATGTGTTGGGCAATAGAGGATGATGGATGTTTATCCTCTACTCTTATCGCGTCATTTGATTCTATTTGTTTCTGTAACCAATTTGGTTCATGTTCACACAACTTAATTTTCAGATCACGATTGCTCCGCTCTGTGTATGTGTGACCACACACACATTTAAGTTGGTAAACCCAGTTGGATGTGACATAATCGTTTTCATAACTTTTGAGTGTTGAATAAATCATGGAACTCATTCTTTCTTTGATAATGACCTTCGCTGCACAATACGTTTAGTTGATGACTGATTTAAGCCTTAGTTTCAATAAAAGGCTATTTGAATCACCTCTGAATGGTAAGGTGATGTAGACATGCTTTTTTGCACCAAGGCTACAATAGGTCTCACTGTGCCATGAACTTTCCATCTATTGATAAATTTAGTTGGATAACCATTCCCCCATTAATGTCTTGTTTAACAACTTAACAACTCAACAAATTATTTTGGTTATAGGCTCTTGAATTCATTTGAGTGACGTTGATAAGGATTGTAGAATTATCAATAAACTTGTTCGTAAATAAAGTAACAAACAACAAAAGAAAGATGTAAGGAAACAGTTTGGTTATGTAGTTCACTCAATAGAGAATCAAGTTTTAAGAACTTCAATAGCAACGTTCTCTTTGTCATATATCTTGTAATTTTTTACACAAATTATAAAAAAGTTTTAGTAAAAGGTAATTTAGTCTGGAAAATAATTATACACAAAAATTGATTGTATGTTCTAAATCAAGCTAAATAGTCAGCCGCCGATAAATAAAGCAGCCAATTGCCAAAGAATCATTTAGTTTATCGACATGAGGGATGCGTAATAGCCATTACAAAATAAACATAATTAAAATTTATCTTAAACATAACACATAACTGTTAAAATCTAATTAGCAATCAATGAAGTTAAGACCGTGCTATCTGATCTGATTGTTGAATATCACTTTACTGTAAACACCCTATTTCTTTTTTATGTTCTGCAAAAGCAATAAAAATCCATTTTAATTAATCTGGACTTTGCGTTTAAAAGAGTAAATACGACCTGTCCTACCGTTTTATTCAGCAAATTAACTTCAAAATCATCTTATGATTTTGAATTTTTGTTGTTATGCAATGATTTTAATAATTAATTTACATTAAAACTATTTTGTCATCTTCGTTTTTTCCTATGTAATCACTTTACGTAGTTACTTTGTGAACCTGACTGAAAATTTTCCATACATTTATCGAAGAAGTATTAACTTATTCTTCGGCCCACGCCTATACTTATGTGTTTTAGACCTACGTTCTAATGTAATCAGTCTTAATATTTGATCAATTGATTCTACCAATTTTTACATTCCACTTGATCATTTTGCTAATTTACTCGCCTTCATTTCATTGGTACTAGTTTTTACATCCAAATACAATACCATATATTGGTGCTGGGCCATGACAAGGATCTAACTAAAAAGAAGTATCACTTTCAAGTCGTGTTTATATGGCTTTGCATCTGACCATTCGCAATGAAATATATCAGTTTGTAAAATCTAGTTCTATGAAGTAGATCGGAAAGTTCATTTGGTTATTTTTAAATATTGGTTACTGTTGTTCGCTATCAAATCCAGAAGATAGAAATCCTTAATTTATAGGACATTTTTATATTCAAATGTTAAAGTATATGGAGTTGTTAAAGATTATAGGTTTTTCATAGTTTAAATCACGAACTGATCTTTGTTAGACCACACTACAGCGGATGGGCACTGCTGACTAGTCAAAAACTGGAACGAAACAGCTGTTCATCACCTAATTTTCCATGGTGGTCTAGCTAGGATCATTTTGTGATTGGAACAATAAACTGTTGATAACGGCATACTTCTTTATTATAAATAGTGAACATTTATTTCATTTCTTCTTGTTATTTGTTTTAAAGGCAAATAATTTATATTTTGTGAATTTCAAAGTCATTGGTTTATAATTCTTGTGTATTTTTTCGTTTACCACCTGTAGAGATAATTAAGGTATCGTGTATTACAAGACACATGGAAACATACGTCATATTTACCAATGTGAGGTTAACAATTAGAAAATATGTTGTAAATGTGATAAAAAATGTGATAATAAAATAGGGTTTTATGCTTTCAAACACTATAACCTATCCATACTAAGATTTGTGTTTAGGGTATTGAAAATAAATTTCAAAGTGTTAGAATTATTCTTGAAGAACTGTAATTATCACCTAGAAAATCTTATCAATATGTTGCAAGGTAGTAATTATTTTCATCAGGAATACATATTTGAAATAACTAGAATTTATTATGAAAGTATTTTGACCAATTAGCGTCCATTGGGAATACCTCAGAAACTTTTTAATAATTGGCATGTTACGTGTCATACTTTGATTAGGTGATCACGTACGTTAGTGCTACATTTACCACGGTTCTAGAATTTTCCAGAAGTTACCAAGGTCTCTACAAGTACTCTTGATTAGCGTTTCCGTAAAGCTTCAGTTATTATTATTTTCTACCATTCATGGTTCTGGTATATGAGGATTTTGACGACCTAGGCGATGACGAAGAAATCATCATCCAGCATTCAAGTGACTTACTTATTATGAGTAAAAATTGTATTTCGATTACTTATATCTAAAAATTCAGGTGTAGTGAACAAGAATACGAGTGAGACAATCGAAGGTATTAAAGCACAAATTACAGACTATCTCACTAAAATCTGACAACCATACAGTAAACAGTTCATTTGCAAAATAACAATCAATTTTCTCAATCTTGACTGTTTCTTCATCAATTATCATTCCATCTTCTCTGCTTTGATTGTCCATGCATTTTCATACCAATTGCGTTCCGTTTCCGTTCTCTCCTTATCGATCTTCGACTGAAATACATTTAATGACCGACCATCGTTATATACTACTTATGTGGATATAAGTAGCCCACACCACACGGGTTTTTAATAAATTTAATCATGCACAAATGTAAATAGATCTACGCACTTTCAAAAACCATCCGCCTAATTTTAAAATTACAATTCAGATAAAGAAATGTAATACTTTCTGTTTTTGATACACACTCATTTTGTTCCATTATTTACAAATATTTTAACATAAATCTAACAATTTGGTTTGAATTACCCTTTTTATTCAACAGTAGTGATTTCAATTGAATATTTATATAATTTGCTTAGTTATACTAGAAAAAAATAGCATTATTCTACAAGTATAAGTAAATAACAGATTGATTTGCTTTTAGTTTGTTTGTTTAAATTAGAAAGAAACCATTAAAACATCGTTAACTAGGATGGTGAAATTTGGAAACAAAACATGATCCCATGAGTTCCGATCAGATTCATCTTGTAATAAATCTTTATTTACTTTTATTCACAACTCAATACTGTTATGAAGCATTTTTCTTTATAAACAAAAAAAACTTTCATTTAACTTCAATTGATCAACCGTACTTAAATCATCAGATTATGTTAAAGATTTCACTCACAAGTTATGACCTCATTAACTGATCTGTCAGTCATAACGGAAAATATGTTATATCATTTTTAGTATTAAGTGTTAGTGATCAATAAATTAGTGTTAATTCTTTAATCGATTTGTACATTTTACCTTTTATGTATAGTTATGAAATCAATTTCATTGTGATCATTGACAAATAAATTGCCCTGATTGATTTGATATTTTTATATAAATATTCATGAGGATAAGGATATAACCTGATGCGAATCTAATTGAAATCAATATTGTTAACTTATATGTGTTGTTGTAATTTCTTGATTATTTAGAATTTCTCGTCAATAAAGTACCTCTATAGAGAAAACAATGACTACAACACCAGAGCACACCTCAAGGAAAGCATTACTCCCTTGGTTATTAATGATATATCTTCACAATGAGTAGCAAATTAAATGAAACCTAATTTGAGGGTAACCAGATGATTAGCTTTGCTTGTCTAGAAAAAAATCTACATTATCATCTGCCTGAATTGAAGAGTTTAGATAATGATCTTTCTTCGTGTTCTTCCTAGCTCTGAGTCATATTTTTTTTCTTGCTGGTTGTATGCTATTTTTGTCAGAAATCGTTAGCATCTGGAACCTTGAGGAGAAATTTATTCCATAAAAACGTGAAAAATATTTAGATCTTGTTAATGGAATCGACTAATTTCTATCGAAAAATAAGTAAAACTAGTCGGATGTAACCTAATTACTTATCAATAAATATTCCTCACGCATATCAGCATTGACATTTAATATATAAATAATCATACAAACATATTTGAATGAACACCATTCTTTCACATAACCTTACATATTCTTGTTTATAACGACCTCATCAATATAATAAATTCAACATTTAACTAAACATTGTGAAATAAATTAAATTTACACCAAAACTCTACGATATTTCAACAAAAAATAGACAATTTAATTAGTTTTCCGTAATCCAATATTGAACTCGTTGACAAATATTCATATGAGAGTTCATATTTCAGAAGAAAATTTCTATTAAAGAGTTATAACTAAATTTTATACTATTATGAGAAAATTAAGGAGAATGTATTTAAAAGACATTTTCATCAGTACACACTAGGTCAATTTGAAGTAGGCAAAGCAGAGATGGATAGTGGCTAGCAATGAAATCCAGAACGCGTATTTCGTCCTATTTGGGACTCGTCAGCTGGATGTATCTGCATCTCAGAGTTTATGTTCATTCTGGGACTCGAACCCAGTACATTTCGCTTCAAACGCCATCATGTTATCTACTCAGCTACTGAGTCCTGATAGCCACTTGCTTGTGCAATGGGATGAAGTTTAAATTCACTTAGTATTGTTTGTTTGAATGTTACCATTGATGTTTAGGACTGCAACTGGTCAGTCTCTTATTTGCATATGTGCATACTGTGCGTATTGCCTCGATATATTGTTGTTGAAAAATAATATTGACATACATAAATCATTAGGTATTGACTAATTTAATATTCATTTAATTAACAGTGTTAATTTAATTAGATCTTTGGGCTTTTTAGGATTTCTTTGTTATCCAAAAACACTTCAGTCACGTTCACAGTCTGAAATGTTAGGACTGAACTATTTGAACAACTCTTAACCTCATACAGGACTGAGATATTTCCATTGAATGATTACTGAACAATAGCTAATATCATTTCTTCCTACTCTTTAGTGCTGGTCAAATTTTACCTATCAAAATGTAGTATGACAGCCAATCCAAACATCTTAACCTTTATTAATTGTGATTTATACAAAAGTAAAACTTAGTACAGTTAGTTTTCTGGATGAAATGACACATTTAAAAATAATTCTAGTGATTGATAATTATCGACCATATAAATAAACCTAAAACAACACGAAGATGGATAAAACCACTTGTTAATAAACGAACATAGGAATTATAATAATTTTACATTGTTTTCATTATTTTCAAATTATCTATGCAATATCTAAGATGGATAAGATAAATTGAATGTAAAATGACCAATTACACTTTGACTAAAACATCTAGAATCAGGTTTAGAAAAAGATTTTATAAGTAATTATGCAATTTTATGGTTGAATTCACGAGTCACTTAGGGCTAAACTACCATAGAAAACCTGGAAGCACTGGACGGCCGTTTCATTCTAGTATGGAACTCGGAAATTCGCATCTATGATCCCACTCGTGGGATTCAGACCCAGGACCTATCAGTCCCTCGCGCGAACGCCTAACCTCTAGATCACTGAGTCAGTATCCAATGGTGTTAATGTCTCACTTCGACCAATCCACAAAATTAAGTCTGAAATAATATAAAGGTATTTTTAGAATACATCCTATGTAAAAAAAATAATGATAAAACATTTTTCTATTAGTTGTTTAAAAATTTAAGTTCCTTTAAATTTCGATTGAATGACTACTTATTATCTATAAGTACTATTGTTAACAAGCATTTTTGTTGTATTATAATTATTCAAATACCAATCACTATAAATAATAAAAGACAATTTTCCTATCTAAGTAATTTATCAAAGATTTTATATTTTTACAAACCCTATATTAGGTTATTATTTTTTTAAAATAGAGTTGCCAATCTAAATTACATAGAAACGAAAACTTTTGTAAATTGCCTCAAATTGTATTTCTTTACAACTTCACAATAAGAGGGAATGATAGAGCTAATTAATATACAATTCACAGTAACCATTATTGACAGTAATGAAAACTTAATGAAAGAATCTATATGATTAAGATAGACTAATGAAGTGATTGTGGACGTAAAAGTAAAAACTCTTTACTAAAAAAACCTTTAACAAGTACTTATAAATAGATTTTGTTGAGTGTTGTGAAAGAGAAACGAGATTATTATGCTGAATAAGGTATTAAAGTATTTAAGTAACATGAAAGTGAATACAAAACTGAAGTTTGTAGAAAAATATAATCAACGTTATATTGATAAAAAGATGAAAACTGGAAACCAATTTGAGTTTTATGATATAAACATTAAGTTTAAATGAATAAAGAAATTTTGTTGAAATGTCATTACATAGATTAAGGTATGAAAGACTATAGGGTTTTCTATTTTCAGTCAGTAAGCATTGAAGCTTTATTTTTCTATCAGGTGACTTTGATGTATTAATTAACTTATATTACTTGTTTAGCAGTTATTCAAGTATAAATAATTAGTTAGACAACTGTATTACATAAGTTAATAGAATTATATATAAATTTAATGAGTATAATATTAAAAATTATTAACGTTAATAATATGGTGTGGATTGCTTATATCCACATAAGTAGTATATGGTGATGGTTAGGCGTAGAATGTTTTTGGGCAGAAGATCGATAAGGAACGAAGAGGAATGAAGCGCAATCGGTATGAAAATGTATGAGCAATGAAATCAGAGAAGATGGACTGATATTTGATGAAGAAACAGTCAAAATTGAGATAATTGTTTGATAGTTTGCAAATTAACTGTTTACTGTATGGTAGTCAGATTTTAGTGAGATAGTCTGTAATTTGTGCTTAAATACATTCGATTGTCTCCATCCGTATTTTGTTCACTACATTTGGTGTCGCTGCCAACCAGAAGGGTGAAGGGTGCTGTTCTGCGGACGCCGCTGCGGGCCTGGTGCAGAGGTGCTAGTTGCGGCAGTCTGGTGCGGAGAGGTGGCGTCGAGTGCAATGTTCTGGCGGGCCGGCGTAGGTTTTTGCAATATATGATGAGATAAGGTAATGATAAGAGTATTTTGTTTTATTTACTAAATGATTAATATTCTTTGAATAGTTAATCAACTAACTGTACTTAATTCTTTTTTATATATTATTGACAGAATTGCTAATTGTTTGAAGACGATTCCACTTCAGAAATATGAAAGTATTACTAAAGGTAGTGATTGGTTTTATCTATATAAAATTATTATATAATTCACTAACTATAATGCCAAATTCAGTAATTCTTATAAATGATGAGCTAATTTTCAAAAGTAAGTAAATGTCTTTATTCTACAGAAATTGTTTTGGAATAGTGTATATGTGCGTGAATGCTTCAGTTACATTTGATAGTTTTATTTTTTAAGAATAATATTTTTTTAGTATATGAACTTGTGTAAAATTTAGATGAGTTCTTCCTACTATGGTCATTTCATTTCTAAATCATCAATAAAATTATCATTATGAGCAAATATGGTTATCGGCTAACAGTGGAATCCAGGACGTACGTTTCTTCCTTTTTGGGACTGCTAGACGCTATCCATCTTTGCTTATAATACTTATGAATTAAGGCGATATTGAGGCAATACATACAGTATACACATATACCAATAAGATATTGATCAGTTGCAGTCCAAACATCAATGGAAAGATTCAAGTAAATAATACCAAGTGAATTAAAACTATCATTATCCTTAAGAAATTCACTTCATTTCTTATTTAAGTGAGAACCAAGAGTAAAAATCTAACAAACTGTTTAATAAAAACATTATTTTCCCGTGGAATAACAAAATAACGATACACGTGATACATTTATTGTCCAACTTAAGATTACGAAGTCAAACCCAGATTTTCCAATGAATTGTAATGAGTCATTTTGCGATAAGTGAATAAGCAGAATAAGTTTAACTATTTATACCTTCCAGAGTTAAACTGATTGATTATATAATTAATCTAAACTATAAAACATCATTAAGATGAAAAACAAAATCTTGAAGATCGTAATAGTTAATGATGAAATCGTATAATAATTCAATAAGTATAGGAAAACGATAACGAAAATCAGACATCAATATTAATAGACGAAACAAATAGGACGGAGTTCAAACACTAGAGGTAATGGCTCAGAGCCGAGTACTTCTGATCATTCGTAAATGTTTAATACATACATGGGAAGCAATTCACAATAACAACAAAAATAGTGGTTCTACCAATTACTAAAAGATTCCTAATAATTCACATCAGCAAAAGTCCGCAGTAAAACAAAGTCAGATGACTGACAGATAATTCAATATTCTAGATCACACGAAATGTCACACAAAATCAATCTCTTATTCTTTCATTAGAGAAATTTACTGAACTTATCTAAATGTCAAATATTCTATCTATTATAACATGTGAAATGTCATTTGTATATGTGTTTACATTTTAAACCAAAAAGTACTTTTTAGAAATGTTCCGTCAAATTATTGATAAAACAATGTCAGGATTTCTTTTTAGTTGTCTTAGTAGCAAATACATAAAACCTTTACATTTTTATGATGCGGTAGTTTTATTGTATTGACTGACGAATTTAAAGGAAAGGCTATACTTTATAACATAGAGTTTTTAGTAACGAATTATATATCGCAGTCGGTAATCATTTTAGTTTCACTATCTAATTCCTTTTAGAAGTTATTACATAACGTTAAGATTACAATAAATGTATCTATCAAAGTGTCCACAACTATTCTGGTCTCAGAATAATCAAATCGACCAAAGTATCTTTAGAGACAAGCGCATTGTATGTTTCAACACAAAATTGTAAAGTTTAATAAAGTTGTATTTTTTTCGTTGAAAATATGTCGATTAAACTGTAAACAAATTAGGTAAATAAATTAGATTAAACTTTTGTTTTGTTTTAATTTTGTAGTTCATGTAAAAAACCAACAGTGAATACATTATTGTTATTCCTAAAGATTTTGAATTGGACGTGGGCACGACAATAGGAGAAGACGTTTTTCACAATTGATTTATGAATGAAATAAAAAAAATGGAATGTAAACCATTTTTGGAACCAAGATTTAAAGTTCCATTCAAGAGAAGAATATCTGTTCTGCACAAGGAATAAATTTATGAATAATTCTTTCACAATATAAAAATCTTATTGTATAGATGTGGAAATATTAGTTTAGGATGAAAGGTATGAAACTTTATGGAAAATAGCATAATTACACTATTTCTAGTTTTAGTAAAGACATTTTCATGGTTAGACAAAAAGCAGAAATTAGGCAAATGATGACTGAACGTCTGAGGTAATCTATCCGTTTTTCAACTTTCAATAAGTATGGGCTGACAAGCATTTTTGGGGATTTTTCAATTAATCTGACGAACGATTGCAGCTAAAAACAGGCTAATTTTTTAAGGGAAAAAAAATAAAAAACTGATGTTTTTGAATGAACTAGCGATACGATTTTTTGTATTGCGTATTTTTATAAATGATACAATGGATTTCATAACTCGGTAGATTAAAGAAAATTAAATGAATATCTGACTGTTGTTAACAAATAATGCGGTGTTTGCTACTGATGTCAACAGATACAAGTAATATATATCATCAATCGAATGTGGAATGCCTGGCAGCAGAAGATTAAGAAGATCAAAGAGAAGAGAACGAGAATAGAGAACAGAGATTTGTGTGGAAGCGAAGGAACAGTCAAGGTTGAGATAATTGATTGATATTTTTGAAATGAAGCATTTATTGCACGGTTCTCAGATTTTACTAAGAAATTCTGTAATTTTGTGTTCAAACACATTTGGTTGTCCCCGCCTGTGTTCTTGTTCATTACAACAATACTATACTAAAAGGTGTCAGGCAATAAGAACTGGTAGATAGAGTAAGGTATGCTTAATTGTCCTTCAAGTAGGTAGTTGTGAAAGCAGTACTTTTGTGGTTTGAGATTTTTGCACTAGGTAGTTTTCGTCTACTAGTTTTAGTATCCAGTTTACTAACGGCAATTACATATAACGACCATGGAATTGTTATCACTGTTATAGCATATATTTTATCGAATTAATTGTAAGATGAACACTATTCCGCAAAAATTGTCGACATGTAAGTTTACCTGACAACATTTTGGGTTCTACAAAATACATGATCAAATATAATTGCTATTTCTACATATTACTAGAATATTATCTCTATAACTTGATAATCCAGTTGAATTATACAGAATTTATTGGACTTTATTTCCTTCATTTACTTATCACTAATCAACATACCTATTCGTAATTAATTTTCACTCTTTTCAAATGTAGTTTTCAATGATGATTTTATTTATTCAAGTTAAAAAGAAGCTATTTATTCAAACAAACAAAAAATCAAGAAAAATAAGTATACAGATTGTAGTAGCTGGTCCTGTATCGAGTCCACATAGGTTATTCTGACTGTTTTTACATGAGCGTATGCATGTACACATATTATCCTACTCTATATATCTTTAGCTTATTCTTATCTGGCTATAAATATTGATTAACTTTTGATTAAATCTAGTTGGCTTACACGCCTTCTCCACTGTACGTCTTTTCGCTTCGCTTCGTCCTTCTGATTGTTCAAACCAATGAGTGTACAATACATACACATTAAAAAAAACCATTCTCGTGTTTGGCTTACTTAATTCCGTTAGTCACTATATGCAACTCAAGTTGATGATTATATACGAGGATTGGCAGTGTGTACATTTCAATAGAAATCATTCAATAACGATTATTTGTCCGATCTAACTGGAGTTAGATATAGGGTCACAAAAAGATTGTTCGAAACTGGAACACGATTAAATGAATAACTCGTGATTTACTTTGGTTGTAAACGTAACATTTAAGTGTCTATCGACTACTGAGTTTTACTGTATAACGATATTTTTTTCTCTGGAAATGATTGAATGGTTAATTTATATTCGACAGTGATTTTTTAAAGTTTACTTTCAAACTAACATACAATACCATAAAAATTTTAGAATATACATACATATTTCTACTTTCTATTTTGTATGTCGGCGAATTATTATGTAATAAAACCAGTTAGTAAATAAAATTATTTTGACAATATTTATGAAAAAAAAATGGATGAAAACGGTTCGATGTAAAGTAACTATAAAACAAATAAACTAGTAGCAACACATAAATCTTTACAGAACAGACTGAAATTTTAGAAAGAACTGTATACATATATGTTTGTCATTATACCACAGTATGATTGAATTATAATAAGGGGAGATAAAATTTATGTCTAACTTCAACCAATCCACGAACTTGAGCAGTCATCCACCATTGTATTCAGTGAGGTACTATCTCGCAGCAGACCAGGTTGAACTGAACTGGTCACTGCTTCTCACTAGAACTCCAGGAAATACCTCTTGGAGCCATTGGAAGATTGACAAAAACAAAGTTTTGTATATATATATATATATATATATTGAATCTTAACAATTTTACAAATGCAGTTATAAAACTTTGTGTCTTTAAATTGAGGCAGCACTGTATCATGTAACTTAAGACATTCGAGTGGTCGAAAGCTTTCTAGTTACTTCTTTGATGTCAGTTTTTGATCCATTCTGTTGATTTTGTTTGTTTAAAATACATTTCTACTTGATATTTTGTTTCTTGATATATAATTTGACACCACTACCAGATTTTGGATCAACGTATCACACTTTCCAGCGATTCAAAGTTACATAGGGCCAGATTTCAGTACTTAAAGTGAGATACTTTCACAAATCATGCCTTTTATTTAAGATCGTGTCCATAAAACATGCCAAATCAATTATTCCCATAAAATGTTTCGAAGTAAATTAAAACCCATTTCTCATAATATTTAAATTTATCAAAACATATTTATAAATGTATTTATTGATATGAAATAACAGATGTATTTGAACACAGCTATCTAAAGGAATTCATACATGACTCCCAAGTAATACACAGTACTTACAATCACTCACAGTATATTTTAATCTTCAACAGCTTTTATTTACATTGATATCAAACGGTCAACTAGTCACATTTCTGTAATTTAGACTCGTTTGAAACAAATATAATGATTTATACGATCTTTTTATCTGTTCTTTTCTAGCTACTTGTCTATGATCAGCTTTATACTTATGTGTTCATTAAATGAATAAATAAAAGAAATCTTCAGAGTGATAGACTGAAATAGTTTTACGTAAACTACTCAACTAAAGATGAATGAATAATTGACATGAAACAACTAAAGGTTATTTATTGTACTCAGTTAAAATGTTTGACCAACGATAGAATCTCATTTGAACATTTATTGAATAAACCAAGCTTCTCTATAAAGTGTGGTACATTCGCGTATTTATTCCGAAAGCTTTTATTATTTTTTTTTTGAAGATCTAAAACACCATATACTTTAAAGAGATAACTACAAAAAATCAACCAAACAGAGTATGAGATAAATACAAAGGGGATTAGAAAAAGAAAAGTAATATAATTTGGAAAAAATAAGTTATCTCATCAAAACGGTCGATGAAATTCATTGAAAATAACCACTTACAGAGATTAATGATGAAAGCAATTTAATTTTGTATATACAAAGGAGGTTATAGTTTCATAATGACAAACATCCCCACAAACCTAATATTATTCACCACAACATTGTTATATTCCACTGTTAACAAAATACAGTAGTGAAGTTTATTTATGTTTATTCAGTTTAATATAAACTCCTGTGTATCTTTTTATTTCTGCTACAACTTGGATGACTCTCCCAGTTTCCCACATTGTATGAACATTCCATGTCCCTAAATTAATGGTTTCTCTGGTTGTCAAAAAAAGTATCAGCCTCCGAAGGAACTCGGTATCCATCATTAGACGTCATAACTCTCCTAAACGAAGACATTCTAACTCCCAGGGCAAGGTTTAAATAGTTTTAATTATTTTTTTAGCGAGTTAGTTTTCTACAGGATGGGGTCACTAATTCCATGCCCAACCCTTCTTCTTAATCCAGGCTTGGAAGCGGCGGTAGCCTCAGAGATGTTCCAAGAGGAGTAAACTATTTATAACATAAACTTATACTTCAGGTTACCTTAATGTTACAAAAAGAAATTTATTTCAATGAAAATAATCATTAAATTCACTTAGTATCGTTTGTTTGAATGTTACCATTGATGTTTACGACTGCAACTGGTCAGTCTCTAATTGACATATGTGCATAATGTGTGTATTGCCTTGATATAGCCTAAATTCACAAGCTTGGTAAGCAGAGATGGAAAATGGCTAGCAGTGGAATCCAGGATGCTCGTTTCGTCCTATTTAAGACTCATCAGCTGGATAGTAATCATATTTTCTAATCATTTTTTAAAATTTATTGAATTATTTTATGAATTTTCATTACAAACAAATTTATTTTAAACTATATACATATCACCTGATCATATACATTGGTTACTAAGCAGAAAAATATAGATTTCTAACAAGAAGATTAAATGTGTACCCTTAAAAAAACTATTCTACATAGTTAATTTATTATGGTTGTTTGACATTTTTTTTAAAAAAAATTGTTCTCACTGTTTACGGAATACTTTAGTTCTATTAACAATTAAACTTAATAACTTATAATTGATATAAAAATGTGTAATTAATTAAATATGCTTATGTGTTTTTTTTCTTCTGTTTTAAACAGAACAATCAACTTAACAATGCCTGTAGGGAAAACATGTTGCTTAGTTACATGGTTAAATAAAATGGGAAACGCCTTGGAAGATAATTTTTTTTTGTTAATAGTCTTATTTAATTCAATTTTTAAATGACATAAAATTAATATTATTTCTATGAGATAATTTGATTTTTTGCTAAACTTATTCATATGGAATGATGATACATGTTAACTAGGGAATAATTAGGTGAATTTTAGTTATTTGCTCATATTACAATCGATAAGTTAACATATCGTCTGATAAATAAAATTAAAAAAAAACGATGATTAGACTTTTTTTGAATAAGAAACTTGTTTTAATAAACGATATAATGTGATTGTACTTTTAAATTAGAATAAAAAAGATTAATTTGTAGGCTACTTTAAGATTAACACAATGTTCTGTATTAATAGGGACTAGGTAGATTATATTGATAAAATGATTCCTTTCATGTTACCGTTCAAACAAACATAAAATAAAGTCTACTCAATACCAATTTAACGGTCTTAGTTTAGGTTTATTGGATTAATCGATTGTATGGATAAATTATTATTAAGGTTTTATCGAGGCAATACGCACAGTATGCACATATGCAAATTAGAGACTGACAAGCTACAGTCCTAAAAACATCAATGGGAAGATCCAAACAAACAATACTAAGTAAATTTCAACTCCACCCCATTGCACAAGCAAGTGGCTATCAGGACCCAGTGGCCGAGTGGATAATGCGATGGCGTTTGAAGTGAAAGGTATTGGGTTCGAGTCCCAGAGTGAACATCAACTCTGAGATGCAGGTACATCCAGCTGACGAGTCCCAAATAGGACGAAACGCGCATCCTGGAATCCACTGCTAGCCACTATCCATCTTTGCTTACCAAGCTTGTGAATTTAGGCTATATCAAGGCAATATGCACAGTATGCACATATGTCAATTAGAGACTGACCAGTTGCAGTCGTAAACATCAATGGTAACATTCAAACAAACGATACTAAGTGAATTTATTAAGTCTGTCTATACAATAAACTATCACTGTTAGATAGTATTTGAAAAATCATTTTCCCAGCTAATCTTTTGATAATAAGACAAAAGTATCACCATAAGTAAGATGTTTGGCAATTTACAAATGAGAGATATACTACTGTATGGAATAAAAATAAAATCGTCAACTTGATACTGACTCAAATGACTTAATTTGATTCATGTACGCATAACAGTAATTATGTTTCTTTCTACAACGTGGTTTATCTTAATTAAATAGTTTTATCATTATTATTTACATATCTTTGTATTAGAATTATTGATAATATTAATTTGTTGAATATGTATTAAAAAGTTTAACTAGTACTCACTTTGTTTGACTTTTTCTTATTAAATTCATATTATTACACACATTATGTAATACTCTATCAAATATCAAACTGCTAACCACTATCCATCTTTGCTCATAAAGCTTGTGACTTAAGACAATATCAAGGCAACCCTCACAGAATGCACATATACCAACAAGAAACTGATCAATTGCAGTCTTAACACAACAATGGGAAGATACAAGTAAACAACACCAAGTGAATCTGATTTGTAATTATATGATTATTTCTGTCATCCTATGTTATTCATATTTATTCTGATTAATAAGCCTGAAATTTAAATCAATCTATAGACTTATTCAAGTTATTATAACATTATAGTCACTTTAAAATAAATAATTTCATTTTATATTATCAATCCATAGTTATCCATAGTTATAATTATGAAATAATTATTGATTTCAAACTTCGTTACTCTATTACATTTTGTATTGATCTTATATCTGTAAAATTTGATAAGAGTTTAATGAAAAGAGTGTTCTTTCTGAATTTAACGTCGATCCAAAAAAAGAAAAAAGAAAAAAATTCAAAGTATCATATTTATTGGGACAAGGTGTTCAAAAAATATTACAGTCTTTTCATAGTTGAAATCACGAGTCAATTGAAGCTGGACCAACATGGAAAACCTGGAAGCACTGTACGGCCGTTTCGTTCTATTGTGAGACCCCTCAGCAGTGCTCATCCACGATCCCGCCTCGCGAAATTCGAACACAGGACCTACCAGACGAAACGGCCGTCTACTGCTTCCAGGTTTTTCATGGTGGTCTAGCTTCAACTGACTCATAATCTCAACTATACAAAGCAAATATTTACGATTTCAGATGTTCTATCTTATCATCTGTAATTACCCATTATTTGTTAGTAATTTTAGACAAGAGAACAAAATTTTTCTTCAGTTACATCTATAAAACTTATCATCCTTACATATCTTCTCACTGAAGAAATAATGGCTTTAAAAAAATTATAATAATTTACTATGTAAGATTATAAATTAAACTTCATCACCTTAACACAAAGGTTTTAGTGAAGTTGTTTGTATTCTTCTTGAAACAAAAAACTTTACACGCTTATTATTACATAATTTCCTTAATATAGGAAGTTTATTTTTCATTTATTGCTGACTGACAGCTCAATATACTTTATTAATAAAAGTTTCTATTAACACGTAGTAAATATCTTAGTAGTTTTTCTAAATATGAATCTAAGTACTGAAGTTCCGTTCAAACAAATCAATAATAATAATACTTATTCTTAAAATGATCTGTTTCAATTTAATGTTTTATGTATACGCTTCGAGTGAATATTCTTTAGATCTGTATCAATCAAAGATAAATAACTTATCATGATCAAAAATAATAGATAACATGTTTTACAGATTTGTCAATTAAAATATCATCAATCAGTTTCATTGTTAATATAATAATTACTACACCTGAAAAGAAAAAGGAATCCATTTTAAGCCTATATAATAATGCTAAAATTTTATACTGTATATAAATTGTATTTTTCTTGTATGCCACACATAAAAATCATTTGCGTTACCATAGAAACCGATCAAAATATAAAGATCGAGTAGGACTGAATATAATGGAGAGAAAATAACTGCATATATATTAATAAAAAGTATTTCAAAAATGTATGTTAAACATTATTACGTAATGTTATGCTTATATTTCTACAGAATAATATTCATGGAAAAATACCATCACCAAATATTTAAATAGAAAGATATTAATAGTTATGTTCAAAGTCAAGTAGATATTTTCAATAAATCATTTTATATAATGAATATTAAATATTTATATTGATTTTCTAGTGTTCATTATTGATTTTCATAATAAGATTTGTTCCAGTATGTATTGATTCAATATGATTACATAATGTAACAATAAATCAATAAAGGTTTACTTTGTCTTTATTCAAAAGTAGAACAAATCAATCAATTGATAAAAAGAATAATTGGTGTTTAATGAATGGTAATGTTCATAAATTTATATAATAAACAATCCCAACTGTAAAGTAATAATTACGTATTTTAAAAACAATTTTTTAGATAGGTGTACCAAATTAAACCTGAATACATTTCTATATAGTTGAAGTCATGAGTCAATTGAAGCTAGATCACCATGTAAAACCTGGAAGCACTGGAGGGCCTAACGCGGGACTCCTCGGCAGAGCGCATCCACGAATCTGCCCCACGAGATTCGAACCTAGGACCTATCAGTCTCACGCTCGAGTGTTTAACAACTAGTTTCAATTGACTTATGATTTCAACTATATATAATTACTAAAGTCTCCACAAAACCCCCTTCTGTATACATTTCTGTTAAATTAAGTTAAATCGATCTAGTATATAGAAATCAAATATCGACTCACAATAGTTTATGGCACAATATAATGTTTATATAAAATTCACTAGTTTAAATTCGATTTCATGATTTCATGCAATTAGTTCCCTTCATGGATTTGAATGAAACCAGAACAAATATTGATGCAGAATAATATGAATTCATTATATTCCGTGGTTTCTCATCAGTTGCTTACAACCAAAAATGTATTGGAATTTCAGCATTGAAATAATAAATAGTGCGAAACAATTGACATAAGTGAATGTGAAGGATTGAAATAACAAAATGTTATGAATGAGATTATTAGGTGTTAGAATTAAGGAAACATAAAGGATGGGTGGTGTAATAGTTGAGTGCAGTTCAGAGACAGATAAGACAAATTGTGTGATAATTTTAGAGGTAGTAAAGGATTCAAGGAATCAAAAACAGATATGATGGGTTACAGAATAAGTGAATAGAATTTGAAGTGTTCACATAATTTAAAAGAATCAAGTGAGAGCAAATGTGTGAGAGAAAAGGTGATTTAAAATTTCGATAATGAGAGAGGAATATAACACAAACTAAATATTAACCAAAATAAAACTAATAACCAAGAAACAAAACAACAAAGATGAAAATTGGATTATCAGGGTAGCGCCCCTTCCAGCCAAACAAGTGGGTGAAGCCTAGTAGGCCGTTCTGGAGAAGAATGAATTTAAACTTCACCCCATCGCACAAGCAAGTGGCTATCAGGACTCAGTAACTAAGTGGATAACGCGATAGCGTTTGAAGCAAGGGTACTGAGTTCGAGTCCCAGAGTAAACATCAACTCTAAGATGCAGGTACATCCAGCTGACGAGTCCCAAATAGGACGAAACGCGCGTCCTGGATTCCACTGCTAGCCACTATTCATCTTTGCTTACCAAGCTTGTGAATTAAGGCTATATCGAGGCAATATGCACAGTATGCACATATGTCAATTAGAGACTGACCAGTTGCAGTCCAAAGAAATCGATGGGAAGATTCAATCAAACAATACTGGATGAATATTTTCATTATGTTTTGTATTTAATTAGCAGAATAATTGTATTAGTACATGGGTTACTGGTGACTGATGAATTTTACAGTTCAACGCTATCCAATTTACTTAGTGATTTACATATATAAAAGACAACATTATTCGTTTTACAGATTTATTAGTGTCGTCCAAAATCTCAGAGCTTATTTATGACAAAACTATGTTGAGATCATAAATAATTTACAAATTATCGTCAACATTTTTTATTGACAACTGTCTCCCCACTCCTTAAATATTTGCAATTCAATTCTTTTTTGTATATAACTTTTTAAAATATTCCCCCCTGATACCTATTAAGCTTACATTCTCACAGTCTTTAATGTTAGAACAAGATCAATCACTATTATTTCCCTCATTTGATTTTTTCAACGTTAATTAAACTAAAATTATTGACATGAAAAACAAATAAATTTCTGATTAGATCAGTTATCAACTGTAAAAAAAAGTAATCATTTTGTTTGGTGTTTAACCTACTAAATGTTTAGTTAGTGTGATTTTTAATGAGTTAATAAACAAATGTTTGTTAGTTGATATATAAATAATAGTATGCATAGTATGCGTATATGCCAATAAGAGACTGATCAATTGCAGTCCTAAACAACAATTGGAAGATTCAACCGAACAATACCTAGTGAAGTTAAATAATAGTATTGTTTTAAATGATCTAAGTAAACTCTAACTTTTTTAAAACACCAGTTTACATGGTTCGTTTTTGACATTATGAACAAAGTTGATGTGTTAGGTACTCGTTACTTGTGTGTATATAAAACCTTCTTTATCCACACAAAATTTCTATCACTTACAAAGAAGGTCTCAGCAAAGAAAAGTTCATTGAATAGTTGACATATCACATTTTTCACGATAAATAGCATTTGTAACTATTTATATGAAACATTATTTACTAAAGTATAATATACAACCATCTTGTTTCAAGAAAACATCATTTTGAAAATACCTGTCAAAGTAAACACTCATTTATGACATAATTTATCATTCAAATACACTTAATTATCATGTTCATATAAATTTGAAAATGAAATATTGAATATGTTTTAGTTTGTAATTGACTGGTAATACTTATATCAATCATTACAAGGCACTCAATTGTCTTTTAGATCTATATGAAAGAGTACAACCAACATTCTAGTTTACATTATTTATTTACAAATGCACAACTGTACAATCTTTCATTCACAAGTTAAGATAGTTTTTTTTTCAGATTTTGACAAATCATTAAACAATGATTCAAACCTGTAAAACCATTGTATACCAACAGAACAATCTATGATAGTGAAACTAAAATGCAACTACATTTGATTCAAATGTAAACGTTTACCTTCTTTCAAAATAGATCATTAACATTTTGTAAATTGAATTAAAATTCATTTTTCCCATGTTTTTTTACGTATATGTATATCTCCCCTTTATTCCTTGTACACAACGCTTAGTTTTCTTCTATCCTATTTTTGTCCCAAAAAAATAGACCATTTTATCTGTTTATATCATTCACAATCTAAAGACATAAAGATTCTATTAAAAACCATTTATCTTTCTTGTATATGCAGAATCTTTCAAATACTTTCAATAAAATCGTCTAAATGTCTAATCATTACCTAAATATAATTCATTCTACGTAAAAACAAAAAATAGTACACACAAAGGGGAATAAAAATATATACCCATTACTGAAAAGAGATTAGTAAGAATCATTTATCTTTTATTATACCCAATAATTATATGGTGCTTTCATTTTCAGAAACAAAAAACTAAACCCTTATAGTGTAGATAAAGAAAACCATTTAGTAAATTTTTATTACTATTGAATTCTACAGGTGCTTTCAATTTGTAATAATAATGATAAAATATGTATTTTTCACATAAAAGTATTTCTTTAATATAAAAATACACTACTTATTTGTAATTATATTGAGGGGAAATATCATAGGGTAATTGTTAAAAGTACATTAAAAAACATTATATACATTTAAATTCACTTAGTATTATTTACTTGAATCTTCCCATTGATGTTTAGGATTGCAATTGATCAGTCTCTCATTAGCATATATGTATACTGTGTGTATTACCTCGATATATCCTTAATTCACAGGCATTATAAGCAAAGATGGATAATGGCTAGCAGTGGAATCTAGGACGCGCGTTTCGTCCTATTTGGGACTCGTCAGTTGGATGTACCTGCATCTCAGAGTTGAGGTTCACTCCGAGACTCAAACCCAGTACCTTTCACTTCAAACGTCATCACGTTATCCACTCAGCTACTAAGTCCTGATAACCAGGTGCTTGTACAATCGGGTGAAGTTTAAATTCACTTGGTATTATTTACTTGAATCTTCCCATTGATGTTTAGGATTGCAATTGATCAGTCTCTCATTGGCATATATGTATACCGTGTGTATTGCCTCGATATAGTCTTAATTCACAAGCATTATAAGCAAAGATGGATAATCCTAGATTCCACTGCTAGCCATTATCCATCTTTGCTTATGATGATATACATTATTCAAACTTCAATTTTTTCTTTCTTATTTAAAACGATTTATTCAAATATTCTATTTTTAAATAATAACACTCTTAAGAGATAAATATCGATGGTATAAAACAAGTAGTAACAACTGTTTCATTATGAAATAGTTTTGTAATTTTTTAACATTTGTAATGTATATTATGTAAGTTAGGAAAAGGATAAATATTAAAAAGGTAACATGAGATATTTATGGTGTCATAAATCGTTTAGAAAGAAATTTCTTTTATAAGGTTATGATTGTTTCAAAGTTTTATGGTTTAATGATCTCTTTTAAATGATCATGAGTGATTACGTTTTAAAATTTATTAATCGTGGAAACATATAGGTCAAGTACATACTTGAAGTAACTTGATGATGAATTATAGCTGGATATCTTTGTAATTTGTAAAAAATATTTTCTTACAGTTTCGTAGATTAAATATTTTCAAACGGTTAGTGTTTAAATGTGAAAGAATTAGGATTTCTGAAGTTAGTACTATTCTCTCTTATAACTATACTTTTAACTAACATCTCTTCTAAATATTTTCACATTAGGTTCACAAGTTTAATAGAAAAAAAAGAGGGTCCGTATTTGTTATGCTAATTTATACCATTCATAACATGAAATGTTTGATAGTCTGTGTTTTATCTACAGGGCAAATAATATATATTTATCTTTTCATTAGCTCATAAGTTTTCCTTGTCAACATCGATCAGAGAATACATATTAACTATAATGTTACGTAAGAAGATTACCATAAAACATCTTTTGACGTGAAATCTAAGACCGTTATGATTTCATTGTTTATGCCAATTCAAATATTGTATACTACTAAAACATTTTTATTAGGAATAAACAATATCTGGTTTATAAACAGCCAGTCAACAAATGTAACCCTAATTTGTGTATACGGTAGCTAATGTAAATACATGTTTACTCTATCCAATATGTAGTATAATGTCTAAATTAAATAGAATATTTATTGAATGTAAAATAATAATAATACAAAAGATTATTGTTTATTGGATGTTATAATTATTAAGCAATATTAAAATAATGTAAACAATATGTTCCTTAAACAAAAATGGCGCAGCATAGAGTCAATAGGAATATATTTATTTTGACAAGAAGAATGAATTCCAAAGGAAAAACACAACCATAATTTGACAAGCATATTACTTGTTTTGTAGTTGACTTCGTTAGAAAACATTTAACAAATATTAGATCAATTCACTGTTGTTTTGAAACTGATCATTATATTTACTTTGATATTGCCTCATAACAATAAAATACACTTGCCTGCTGATATCTAAAACTAATTACGCAAACTGATAATATAGGGTTGTCCACCATTAATATAGAACACTTCTAAAATTCATCAAATGAGAATGAGTTAAGTGTTTGCCGACAAAATTCTTTTACTGGGGAAGCCATATAAAAGAAAATCTATCTATTAACATCATTTGTCATTTTCAGGACAACCTGTTAACAATAAATAAATTGGATACTTTACATACTTGTAACAAGTAATATCTGATAACAAGAAAGCTATCTCAAATGACGAAAACTGACAGAAGTAACCTTTTTTCAATTGCTTATCACTGGTATACAATCAAACATTTCAATCCAACCATTAATTTCACATAGGTTAGACAAAAAAGCTATGAAATATCTAAAATATCATATCACATTTATGTATACAATACATAATAAAATTTTTTTGGACAAATGTAAATTGATATCAGGGATTTTCACATAGATCAATGATACATTACTTTCAACTAAACCAGTCTCATAGTTAAAATCATGAGTCTATTGAAGCTAGACCACCATAGAAAACCTGAAAGCACTGGACGGCCATTTCGTTCTAACACGGGACTCCTCAGCAGTTCTAAGGAGTCCCACTCATGATTTCAACTATGGAGGTACTGAGATCTTCACAAAACCCCTTCTGATTAAACCAATTTCACTATTTTGTCCTGTGCAACAAAACATAAGTGTAAAACTATAGTTATGTACCCTTTATAAAACTGAATAGAATTTTTAAAATTTAACAAGTTCGTTTCATTTAGAAATATGTTACATTAGGTGTATATTAAATAGGAAATAATTATAAAATACAATAAATGACACTGATGTCAAATGTACTATTTAACAACAAATAATCCGCATAAATAATTTGATTTAACATTACATATATTTATCATCATTATCGTTGTAGTGAACAAACACTTATGAAAACCGTCAGATATTCGTTATACCAGGGATGAAAATATTGACTCAGAATAATGAAAATAAACACAAGAGTATAATTCACTACTACAATATTTTTATATTTGTTTACATACACTAAAAAAAGTATTCTAAAGTAGAAAAACCAGTTATCTTCAGGAAGTAAAATACTTGAGATGTGATTCCAACTAACCACCAGCTTTTTGTGTCTAATGTTAGTATTTGTCGTGTATGTATGTGTAACTTCATCAACACACGTATATATATATATATATATATACGTGGGATTTCAAACTTTTACTTCAGTTTTTGTGGGTTTCTAACCATTCTATATGTAGAAATACGGATGGACGCTTAGCAAACAATAACATTTTATCTTTTTTCTTAATCTTTTGAGTAAATTTTACGGTATGGTAGTCAGTGTCATAATATTAATAAAGAGAGAACTAATGAGATATGTTGCTTCACACGATTGTATAACTAATATCATTATTGTTAATAATAAACTTTTTACCTATGGATTTTATGGATGGCGTCAAAGGTGATTTCAGACTTAAAGTATTGTTAAAAACAACATTAGATAACAATCTAATCTAGTAGTTATGGCAACAAATGAATCAGTAAAAATCATCTAAAACAAGTGGAAGCAAAGGAATTCTTACAAGAAAAAAACTAAACCTTGGAAAAACTTAAAAATTTTTTGAACAATATTATAACTATAACTAATGAGTTTATTGTTAAAAATGCGTTAAAATTTGTTTAGACTGCATTTCTTCACCCGATAGTATTATTTTATTGTGGTTGGCTCTATGACACTATTTTGAACATCTCAACGTGTTACTACTGAGAACGGTGTTCAAAATATGGCATGTACTCACTGCATGAAAATCCCGTCATTTTCAAATTGATTATACTGGGTTAAAAGATGATAAGTGTTTAAACAACACCGAAAACTTAATTGCTTTTTTAATTTAAAATAAAATTTTTGGTTTATTTTTTGGCTGCTAAAATCAATAACTAGCAGTTTATCAAAAGGGGGGTTTTGTGGAGATTTCAGTAATTTTATAGTTGAGATCATGATTCAATTGAAACTAGACCACCATGGAAAACCTGGAAGCACTGGACGGCTGTTTCGTCCTATCGTGCGACTCCTCTACAGAGCAGTTTATCTAATTTCTAGAATTCGTTATTTAAATATTTCTGTTTTTCAGTATTATTAATGTTATAGTGTAATTAGTGTGAACAACCGAAGCCATATGTACCAAGCTCCGTTGTCTTTATGATCCGAAACGCTGAGATACTGATACGTCGAGCTAATGAGTCATATACAGAAGAATTCATAGGCCCCAAATATTATCGTCAGTCAATAACTGAAATATATTTTATATCAGTAACTATAATAGATAAAATCAAAGGATTCCCATAAAACTCATTATGTAACAGAAATTGACCAACTGAAACCTTGAATATTACCAAAAACACGTAAACCCCTTAAAAATTATAATAATCAATACTGAATTTATCATTTCCGTATGATTTAAATGTGATAATAATAGCTATTCAACAAATATTTGACAGACAAATTTCTAGCAACAGTTTAAGTCCTAGACCTTAAGATAAAGAAAAACAGTTGTATATATATAATGACATGTTGATTCACTGAATATCAGTGTCTAATATTACTACCCACTATCTTTTCTGATATTTTGACTTAACTACATGCACCAATTACAGATAACATGTCGATAAGTAAACTCGTTCACACTAAATTACTTTTAATTAGTTAAACTAGTTGTTGATCAAAATAATTGACCTAATTTTTAAAACAGTAGGAAATAACTTAATTACTAAAATCACCAAGTATGGTTGGAGAAACAACTCACATTTATATCATATCATAAGACAAATCACAAGGAAATAGACTTGTTTGTCAGTCATAGTCGATTAGCCTTATAGAATTATGTTATTGAATGGTGTATTATTTCAATCCTAGTTTACGTCATATCCTCAATAATTTTTAACAGTTCATGTCGATATTTTGTTATAGCTTATCAATAATTCATTAATCTTTACCAGTTGTTTGAACTTTCGCATTAATATTTAGGACTGAAATCAATCTATCTATCTATTTCGGAATATGAACATCCTGTGCGGATAGCCTCTATCCTTTTCAAGTCACAACCTTTTTCTATAAGTTGAAATGGTTGTTGGCTGTCAGTTGAATTAAAGATGCACATTTTATCATATTTCTGGCTCTTCAACTGGATACACCTGTATTAAGTATATGGATAACACTTGAACATTTAAAGCAAAAGGTGCTGGATTCGAAAACTGGAAATGATATGAACCCTGAAGTGAAGGTGCTTCAGAGTAACGAGTAGGACGAAACGCGAGAACTGGGTCCTATTATTAGTCATTATCCATCTCTGCGTAAAACATTTGTTTGTTATTATTAATTTTAGTCAATAAAAGTAATCTAGCTATTTATTTTTTAAATGAATGGGATTCAAATACATGTATATACATACAAATATATATGATTATCTAGTAAAATTGAATATTTAGCCATTAGATTATCTTGATAAATACGTTTTGTATTAATTGATGCAATGTTACTCCTCTTTTGAATTCCCCCACAGTTTCACTAAATGTAAATGGGAAATAAAGTAAGAAAAAATCACAAACAAATTTACAACGTATAATCCACTCTTAAAGTGCCTACGCTTTGGCATAAGTAAAAAGTCTTCAATGATTTGGTAAAATATCTGCTACTTATTCATCGATGTGCAATAATTTAGGAAAAAAGTTCACTTACCCCAATTTTTAAGTTACCATCAATACTGTATGCTAAATGATGATGACAGTTTATTACCAAGATACAGTTTTAAACATTTTCGGACGATCAATACGAAATTATTTACGATCATTAGTTAAAAAAAGAAAACATTTTCGATATCGTTTAAGTACCAATACTAATATATGACAACTATGTTCTGCTTGTCTAATATATATATATATATATATATATATATATATATATAATGGCTAAACAACATTGATCAGAAAACGTATTATCAACTGTTTAAAAGTAGTGCTGTGATTGAAACATACGTTTTACATAAATAGACTAAAAGTTATATTTATTATTAGTGAATTCAATTTTCTAACAAAAATAATTACATCAACTGAAAGCTATCAAGCTAAAAGCATCACATATCGTCTAAACAAAGATATTTCTCAAAATATTGGCAAAAAGTTGGTCAGGTTCATCAAAATTTCGTGAAAATTTAATTCTCCGTCAAGAAATATTCATAACTTATCCCACAAACTTTTAAAAATGATATCATTGATTATATATATATAGACCACCTTAGAAAACCTGGAGTGACTGGACGGTCGTTTCGTCCTAGTATGGGGCTCCTCAGCAGTGCTCAATCGCGATCACACCTGCAGGATTCGAACTCAGGGGCTTTGGTCTCTCGCGTGGACACCTAACCTCTAGACCATTGAACCGGCATCCAACGATGATAATGTCTAACTTTAGCCAATCCACGAACCTGTGCCACCGTTCAACAGTGCTTCCAGGTTTTTTCGTGTATATATGAGATAAATAGGTTTAACGCTCTTACAAAATCATCTTTTTCTTTGAATTTAAACAAACATGCATTTAGCAGGTATCGGCGAGCATAATACTTAAATGTACACGTTGTTTTGTTCACAACCAATCGAGGTTGGATCAGTCAATTGAAAAATATAACACTGTTCATAAGGCATGTAATTCTCTATTACGATAGTGCAACTGGGCAATATGCAAATATAACTGAAGAATTCTATATCAAAATTAAATAATGGACTTTCTGTATTTCTATTTAAGCAAGATTTAACTGACCTAACTTATTCCTTGAAACGTTCTGCTTGTGATTAGAGTTATATATATAAGTACTCATTTAAGTAACAGATATATGTACTCCAGTAGGTTGAACCATTCTCTAAGTTAACAAACTGAAGTACATATATTTAAAAAAAAACAAGTGTTAAAATAAAGAAATACAACACTTGTTGTAATAAAACATACTCGTAATCTAATTACAATTATTTCTTCTTTTCTTTTATTCTTTTTACATATTCAGAAGTTTTCAAGTGAAATTTGAATCAAAAGGGGGGTTTTGGGGAGATTTCCGTAATTTTTATATAGTTGAAATCATGAGTCGATTGAAGCTAGATCACCATGGAAAACCTGGAAGCACAGGATGGCCGTTTCGTCCTATTGAGGGACTCCTCAGCAGTGCACGGGGCGGAATCATGGATGTTTCCAGGGTTTCTATGGTGGTCTTGCTTCAATTGACCCATGATTTCAACTATATGAAATTTAAATCATTTAAAATTTTTAAATGAAAAATTTCACATGATAAAAATTTTTTTTCCTTTGAAAAATCATATGAAAATAAAATTTCAGTGTATATGTTACATTGATATTGAATTTATAAAAAAAGAAAAACTACAATAATCTAAACGTAATAAATTGACAAGAAACGACATAAGCTCAAATTTACCAATCAAAACAATTAGATGAAATCTAACTTGAAAAACAAAACAAAATGTTTTTAAAAGTGGGTTTTTTTGGAGATTTTAGTATATTTATATAGTTGAAATCATGTTTCAAATGAAGCTAGGCCACTGTAGAAAACCTGGAAGCAGTGACCAGTGAAGTTCAACCAAGTCTGTTGGGAGATATCAACTCACTGAAGACAATGGTGGACGGTTGCTCAACTTCGTGGATCGGTTGAAGTTAGATAATAACACCGTTGGATGCCGACTCAGCGGTCTACAGTTTAAGCGCTCGCCCTCGATACCTATAGGTCCTCAGTTCGAATCTTTTGTGGCGGTATCGTGGATGCGCACTACTAAGGAGTCCCACAATAGGACGAAACGGCCGTCCAGTGCTTCCAGGTTTTCCATGGTGGTCTAGCTTTAATTGACTCATAATTTCAAAAATATTTTTTACCAACTTTCATGTAAGTCAACCAATGTTTTTTGTTAGATATTTAAAATAATCTATTGTTTCATTAAATAAAATGAAAACTCCAATTATTAAATGAGGTGACGTAATAACCAAGAGGTTAGAGAAGTCTCGAATCACTTTATGATACAATCTATTCTATAGACATATATTTACCATACAACTAATAATACGAATGTATAACTTAAGTGAATGATATCATCCAAAAGAAAATTTTCTGCAGTGGATTTTTGTCAGATCAACATAAGCATTTTCTGAATAAGAAATTTAACCGAAAGATTTTATAGTTAAATATGTCAACTCTAAAATATAACATTCAATAAAGAATTAATCGATAATGCAATCATTATAAGTTATCAGATATTCTTGATATAATCTACAAAACATCTTATATGTTGAACATTAGCTGTAATCTGATCCTCTTGTTAACTAGCTATCAGAATATTAGGATGGCTTTTTCAATTCAATCTTTGGAAAATGAGTATCTAGATTTTTAGGAGACAAATTACAAATCAGTAAAAATTAGTAAATTTATACTTGTAACGAATAAATTCACAAGGAAATTATCAGTATATGATTGTAGAGATTGTTAAGCTTTTTATTGAGATTATGATCACCTCAACCCTACACTAATAATTATCATGTGCTCATTGGTGACCAGTTTTGAAAGATAGTTCTCAGAGTTCTAGTGTGAGGCTGTAACCGGTGGAGTTCATTTGCGTAGAGTGTGAAGCAGTTACCCATCCAACAAGCAGTGAAAGACAGTTGCGCAGTATCGCAGATGGGCTGGTAAGACAGTAACACTCCCGGATGCCGACCCAGTGGTCTAGACTTTAAGCATTGCTCCCACAAGGTCGAAAGTCCTGTATCCGACTCCTGCTTGCTTGGTAACTAATCACTGCTGATGATTTTCACACCAGGACGAAAAGGCAATCCAGTGTTCTGAGGTCTTCAATGGTGATCTAATACTGATCGGTTTATGATATCAATAGAAAATCTCATTAGGAAATGAGTATCCGCTCTTCTATAATTAGAGCTATCCATTCTATTTCAGCTTCAGATAAAACCAGTCGTCAGCAGATTTAGATTATTCTGATAATCTGAGTGAATAGATGGTGTTATTTTGTATGCACATATTGTTAGATTTTCCATGTATTTAGTTTATTTGTATCGGAAAATAAGATGTATTCATAGGAATTTTTTAGTAAATCTTAATGAGAACTTTATCGAAATTGTAACTACAATTTTTGGTTTCGATCATTTCTTCTGTGCTTTTTTTCTTCAGTTTACTAGTTAACAACTGACTAAACTCAACGTACTCTTTCTCATCTGTAATTATACTTTATCAGATCACGTTACAGGACCCATAAATGTGTGTTTTGTAAGATCATTTATCATCTTTGAAAACAGTAAACAATATCTAGCATATAAATCTTCTTTCATCCTTTCTTAATAAGGTAACATGTCATGTGATTTCATGTCATCTTTAATGATAAAGTCGATTACAGAAACGTGTAATGATTATTCAAATGAATCAAATTAATTTTGAACATTTGTTAGCTTAAAAGTTGCAAATCAGCAAGATGTTCATCAGCATCGTGTTTGTTGTTTACGCAACAAAATATCTTGTTTTCACCACTGAAACTCCATGGGATTAGCAATAATTGCATTGAAATAATAGTTTGCTAAGATGAAGTTTACATGATCAAACAATATTATCATGTTTATTTATACCAAGTATTCTCGCTTGAATAGTTTATTTAGCTTGCTAACTTAGTTAATACTGGTTATAGTCAGTATTATCAATATATGGTTGTAGAGATTATTGAGTTTTGATTGAGATAATGAATGGATCGATGTTAAATAACCATCGAAAACCTGGGAACAATGGACGGCCGATTTGTCTTAGTATGGATCTCCGCATCAGTGAGCATCAACGATTCTGAACACGGAACTCAAGTCCAAGACCTTCGGTCTCGCGCGCGAGCGATTAACCTCTAAACCACTGAGTCGACATCCAGCGGCTATATTGTCTGAATTCAGTTAATCCACGATATCACACGACCGTCCTCCATTGTCTTCAATCAGTAACTACTTTATACCAGACACGGTTGAACTCCACTGGTCACGGTTTCTCAATAGAACTCCAGGAAATCCATCTTCAAGCTAGTTACTTGTGAGCACAGGTTTTCAAGAGTAGTCTTAGATTGATCCAATAATCAGTATGACTTTTGTCAAGAAGATGTCACATGTTGGTTAGATTGGCCTTCATAAAACACTTTTCGCTTCTTACCTTAAAAGCCTTAGGATAATGGCTTCAGCTTGAAGTGAGATCAATCTGAATTTATGCTATGAGATCAGAAATTTAAAACACTGAAACAAAGAACTGAGAGGGATTTATCGAACTTAAACAATTTCAATGTAAAGTTTTCTAGAAATTTTGGACGATAAGGTACAAGACCATGAAGTAGTACATTTTTGTTATTACTGTACTAAGAAGTCATCTTGAAATATATCATAGTTATCACACGTTTTATTCTAAAAACGAAGTTATAAACATTTGATCAAACCTAGTTAAATTAAAACACAATCTATATTACTTATCCATAATCCCCTCATTTAATTCATATCGACTATATGATTACTAGGACCAAAAATAACCTTTTTGAGACCAACATTGAAAAGCAGAGAGAACTAGACAGCTATTTTGTTCTAGTGTATATAGTAGACTTCTTCAGGAATAAAACGTCAGATTGTCTTATCCTTTTGTGACCGCTCAACCTCTAGATCAATAACCTATCATTGAATGGCCCACACTTCTGTCTTCATCCCTCAAGTGGTCGTCGGCGCATACCTCTTATGAGTCCCACAATGGTACAAAACAACTATCTAGTGCTTCCCAATTTTCAATAGTTTGTTTAATGAACTTAATAACGCTCATCAATATCCACAAACCTTTTACACAGTCAATTAAATTTATTAGATTGTTATCATTCTTTATAGATTTTACCGACAATTATGGTCAATAAATATTTATTTAATTTATTACATTACATAATTTGAAATGAATTTCCTTAATCAAAATATACTCTTAACATTGAAAACAAATGAAAATTAATGACTACAAAACTTATTGATCATGTTCTTTACAGGGGGAATACTGTTATTATTTTCTGTATGTAAACTTATTTACAAACCATTATTCCTTAATGATATAAAAAAAATTGAAAAAGAATAGTTTTCAGTAAGTGAAAGTCATATAAATAAATTATACGATTTTAATGTATTCAGATCACGGTAGTAACATCAGATTGCTGATTTAACGAACTGCTACATATTTTTTAAAAATCAGTTTCTACGAGTACCATTAATGGATTGAAGTTATGGTGTAAAACATTCAAAAAATAAGAAATAAAACGAAAACACAGCATAGGATGACATGGAAAGATTGAAGTTATCAGTTGTAAACATTTTCAGTGGTGAAATTTTTAAATCTCTGAAAATAAAACAACTAAGACAGTTACACATTTTTTGTTTGATAACATCTTATATAACAACTATTTCTAATATGAATAATTCAGTATAAATGAATAAACATAACAACAATACAAAGAACATAATAAGAACTTATTGTTAGTAATTCAAATAAACATTTTTTTATCTGAGAAAGTTTGCATGAAAGGATTTATAGAATTTAAAAAAAAGAATAGAAGTAACTATGACAATTCATTTAGTATTGTTTGTTTGAATATTCCCATCGATGTGTTAGGACTGCAACTGGTCAGTCTTTAATTGGCATATGTGCGATACTGTGCATATTACCTCGATATAGCCTTAATTCACAATCATGGTAAGCAGAGATGGATGATGGCTAGCAGTGGAATCCAGGACGCCCGTTTCGTCCTATTTGGAACTCGTCAGCTGGATGTACCCATCGTACAAGCAAGTGGTAATCAGGACTCAGTGTGGATAGCGCGATGACGTTTGAAGCGAAGGGTACTGGGTTCAAGTCTCAGAGTGAACATCAACTCTGAGATGCGTATACATTCAGCTGACGAGTCCCAAATTGGACGAAACGCGCGTCGTGGATTCCACTGATAGCCACTATCCAGCTTTGCTTAACTTTGAGAATGTTCTGTAAAATTTTGCATAATTTAAGTGACCATATTTTTCCATGAGTATGTAATATTCATAAACATAAGTCTGCAATTCATTTCGTATTGTTTGTTTGAATCTCCTCATTGATATTTAGGACTGTAATTGGTCAGTCTCTTATTGACATATGCATCCTGTTTGGACTGCCTCAATATCGCCTTAAGGCACAAGAATTATAAACAGAGATGGATTGCTGCTAGCAGTAGAATCCAGGACGGGCATTTCGTTCTATTCGGGACTCGTCACCTGGATGTACCTGCATTAATTTCAGTCCTAAACACCAATGGGTAGATTCAAACGACCAGTACAAAAATGAACGCGATGGTGTTTGAAGCGAATGTTACTGGATTCGAGTCTTGGATTGAACATCAACTCTGGTATGCAGGTACATCAAGCTGACGAAACGAGCGTTCTGGATTCCACTGATAGCCACAATCCATATTTGCTTATAATGAATTCACAAATGTTAGAATGATGATCTACCTCTCGTATGAGCTGACTATTATAACCTACTGATTAGTTACAAGAATTATGGTGTTTAACTCTTGGTACTGGCTTAATTCTTCATCGCGAGTTTGGTCAAGACTAGAATTTCATATTAGTAAAATATATCATCAATCATGTAATCCAATTTCAAGGCTCCCTATCTGTTGTTATCAATCATCTAACATGATCCTACTCTTTTCCTTCAACAAACCGTAACGTTTATTATGCTTATTTGGAATTCAAGGAAAAAGTGGATAATTTGAAACTTGATTAGTGCTGATAAAACTTGATAAGAATATTGGAAATTGAATCGTTTCCCTTAACATTTTAATTGCTTTTTTAGAAATAGTCAGAAAACGTTTGGTGTAAAAGTCATATTATCGTTTTCCGTTTTAGATAAGTCACCAAAAGACATTTCACTGCTTATCTTATTCTAAATACAAGTTTCATGTACTTTTTTTCAGAAACGACTTATAGCCCTTAAAAACAATAAACACTCATTTGTCAGTAAAGAGTTCTGGAGATTGCTGAATTTTACTAAGACCACGAACCAATTTAAGAAAATTTATTGTATATACGAAAGCATTGGATGAAGGTCGAGAGTTCGTACGCGTACTGAAGGTCCTGAGTTCGATTCCAGTGAGTTAACTCATGGATTGACATTACTGAGCGATCTCATATCAGTATATAACAGCCGTCCAGTACGACAGGGTTTACAATGGCTGTCTACCTTAATTGTGTGATTTTAATTAAGTTTCCCATCTGCTTCGGAATTGATTTATGCACATTGAACGTCATCATTTCTTAATTTATTGTATCTTCACCTTCATTTGCTTAACAAGATTTATACTCATAACATTTTTCATATTAGATAGCTTGCGTATGACATACAGCACTCGCAAGCATAGTATTTACCATCCACAATGAGAAATATTGTGCATTAAGAAAGTTGCTCGTGAGTCAAGTTTATTATACTACATAATTTTTAATTTTGTAAGAGCCAGCAAATTTGACAACAAAGTATCATAGTTATGTCAATATAGATACTAAAAGATAACAGCTTTAAAGTCTATTGGCAATAAGTAGAGTAAAATGTTGAAACACTTTGTTTAGTGACCAAAATACATGTGTCAACTAAATAAGAATAAACAGGCACTTAGAACTTAACTGTGAAAATTATTGACATCAAATATTTAGAAACTCCAGTGATTACAAATTTATAAACCTAATGATTTATTTATATCTTCAAAATTACAGGAGAATTTTATGGAGTTTGATGCTGCTTAGAGAAGCCACCCATTCAAAAGTTATTTATAGATACAAATTGCAAAATCGACTTCAAATACGTGTAATTGGGAGATTTACTTCTCTATTATAAAATTTTATTACCTATGTCCTTCATTTATACATGAATTACATTTTCTTCAAACCTTTGTTAATATGTTTATTATTACGTTTAATATACCTTAAGTAAGCTATTTGAAAACACTTCATTGATAAAACTTGCTGGTTATTATCACTTAAGGAAGCTAAATGATAATTAAGCAAAAATGAATAGTGGCTAGCAGTGGAATCCAGAGTGAACATCAACTCTGAGCTGCAGGTAAATCAAGCTGACGAGTCTCAAATAGGATGAAATGCGAGTCTTTTTACTAGATTCCACTGCTAGCCACTATCCATCTTTGCTTATAAAGCTTGTGACTTCAGGCAATATAGAGGCAGTCCGCATAGGATGCACATATGCCAACAAGGAGACTGATCAACTGCAGTCCACAATAACAATGGGAAGATACAAGTAAACAACAACAAGTGAATAAACGATAATTAGTTTCTATTGATCAAACTTGTTTTTTTTAAACTAAAGACAAAAAGTTTTGAATAATCTACTAATGTTTTAAGTTGAATATTATTTTATGATGTAATATTTACATGTGATGACAGAGTTATACAAATTAAATAAAACAAAATTTCAAAAAAAAATTTCAGTCAAATATATTCTGGAAACAAAACCCAATCAATTCTAATAATGAAATAATATAACTTACCGATTTTTCCTTGGTGCCATAGACGTATCCACATAATTTTCAGTATCATTATTTTGTTCTTTTACAGACATATCCAGTTTGAAAATTTCAAATAGAATAATTTAATTATGATTACGTTAGTACAATTTAATAAAGATTTGTTCAATGTTAAAATGCTTTAAATACTGTGACTAGTTATTGCTACTTTTTTTTAAAATATAGAATTAAGTCACTTTCCGATTTTATTACAATCAATGTTCATTTCAAAAAAATAATATTGTCACTTTTCATTATTTCATTAACAGAACGTTGAAATGAAATAGTCCCATAGAAACTATGATGATTATGATTATTACTACCACATTATATTGTAATAAAAGTTCGACATTCAATCAATAGATTGTTTTGTAATACAATTGTGAAACTGAAAAAATAGTATACACAAGTGGATTAATAAATATTTTATTGAATTGACCAATCAGAATGATGTATTGATTAAATATAAGAACGAATAAATATCATTTTATTATGGATTGGTTTCTTTAAGAAACATTATGATTTTACAATCAAAAAAAGAAAATTATTTCCAAAAAACCGTATATAAAAATGTTTACTAAGTGTTATCAGTCATAAAATTGTTTAGATGTGTTGTTTAGGTTGTTTTTTTCATCTTCAAAAAATAGATTGCCTAAAGGTAATTTACTATAAAGATATAAATTTATAGAAAATAAATATGTATTAGTTACCATATTTTCATGCAATAAAGACTAGATATTATGTTACAAAATTTTGCTTGTTTCATAGATTCACCTATTTATGTACTATTTGAGGGGAATAGATATCCTATTCAAACAACTCCGATGAAGTTTATTTAGAGTTTTCATATGTGGTTAACTTTGAGGTAAACTTGCACATATTTAGTTATTCAAAGTAAAATAAACACATGTTACCGATAAATTAAAGATTGACCAGAATAATGAAAAACTCAAAAAAATCTTCACACTCGATTTTATTTAAAGGCATTGTTCTAGTGATTATCAAACGGTTATGGGTATATAGATATGTGACTTTTACCATAAAAAAAATTGTCTTTTAAACCAACGTCGAGTGAATCTTTACAAATAATCTGCACAGACATATAATATAAACAAATAAAGAATGCCAAAGTTTCTTTTTCACAACTTATTACTAGAGAATAGACAAAGTGGATAACTTCACTATAAACTTAGTTTATAAAATAACGTGTATATAAATGATTGATATTTTAAAATCAATAATATGATTTCAGTTTGTTTCTGGGGTCCACTATGCTAAAGTTCTTCTTAAAGTTCAACATTCCCCTTGATGAAAAAAATTTCGGTAATAATGATAATATATTAAAAATCAAATTTATTAGGTAAATAAACTCTGGATCAACAATACTGCTATAAATTATTATTATTAGCTTTATTGAATATTACATTTTTTGGTACAATATAGAGCTCTCAGCACAAAGTCTTTCAACAAGTTTCCGTTCCTTTCTTCTTCCTCGATCTTGAGGATAAATATCGAGTGATCGCCAGTTAGAAGTTAACAGTCCAGTCAATCAAAACCTGAATAATGTACACTCTTTTCTCTGCATATTGTTAGCGACAACGATATCTCTGATTAGGCCTTTTGTAAGCTTTAAAGCGAGAGGTTGTACACTTTTCAGAAAGGCACCTAAATGGGTTATGTAGTTAATAGCCATAATGATGTATTAAAACAAACACAATTGGATAACTTGTTGAAATATCTAGTTGGCAGGAACAGATAGCCCAGATGTTTAAGCAGTTAAATTAAAATATATAATTAACAATATTACGTCGAAAAAGTGCAGACTGTTTTACCGAGCATCAAATGTTACATATTTTAAATAAAAACAAATCATCTTCATATATATTCACTAACAGTTTAATTGTGAATAAATCCAAAGTAGTTTTTTATTGACCTTTGTCCAATTAGCATTTAATATAAAGTAATTCCATAATATGAAGTATTAAAGGGAAATCTTCAATGGTATGTCGATAATATAGAAGTAATGTCAATCGACTTTAACTGACTTCAGCTACAAAGCAACAAATATTTACAATTTAGAATTCTAAAAGGTTATCAAATATAATTGGCTATAGCTATGTTAATAAACATGATGGTTAGCTTATGGAAATCGATACTCAACAAATGTAACATGAATTTGAACAATATGTCTAACAACATACGTGACCATGTTAAAATGATATTTTTCATGAAGCATTAATTACAATGTCTGAATGCGAAACACATGGATTTTTGAAATGCAAATTAAGCATTTTTTTTAATTTCACAGGAATTTCGATAGTAACTTTTCGGAATCAAAATATCCTATTCTTGTGATTAGAATAATTACAACTGGTGGAATTTGATCTTTGTAGAACTAAACAAGAGTAAATTAGCACCTTTATCATTGTCAATATGTAAATTTTTTTAAACGTTTATTACTTAGTTTTTTTAAAGCTATCTATCCCTAGTACATCTAAAAACTGTGGTCAATGCCTGATTGAACTGAATCTTTAGTTCTAAACTAGATCGTTCAATTAAAATCAAAATCTTTAGAAATTCCTGTGTACCTCTTAAATCTGCAAATGGTAACGCTTCAAGATTTTCTGATATACAGCTGAGGTTTGTTTGTACATACCTAACTATGAAGTACACTTTTAGATCGATTACTAGCACATAATGCCCTGTGAAAAAGTGGCTCACGGTTGAAACATCATAAACCACTGAGTGATTACTATTTCACCTTAAAGTTTGATTCGAGTGTTTTTTTCTGTGTACATGTGCTTATAAGTGTTTTTCCATCTTCCCCGAATAAAAAGTTATATGAATGAACAAACAATTGATTTTATTCTCCATTTAACTAACAGTCATTTTCACTATCTCACTAAAACCACTTTGACTAAATCATTGACCATAATTTCTCTATAGTTAAAGTAATGCTTACCCTGCATCCATACCTTACAGTACCGTCGTGATATTGATTAATACATTGAAATACATTTATTTTGTTTCCAAACCTTATGGAAGGAATTACGACAAATGCAATTGCATAGTAAGGAGCTTTGTGATCAATATCATTGGTAGGTGCAGATTGTTTATGCGTTCGGTTGTGGGTGCAGAATGTGGTGTAAATACAGTTACCGGCCATAATTTCTCTCTTTCTCCGATTAAGATACTTTCTGCTTTTGCTAAAATGACCAAGTATTTGTTCCTAATTACTAAGTATATCAGGTTTTTCTCCATTTATTTTGACGAATTCAACATAGTTAATTTTACTTTCAGTTAACATTCGAATAAATAAAGGCAATATTCTGAACCTCATCACCCAACTATATTCGATTCCTGTGGTTAAAAAAGCTTCGACCATAGTCTCCGATACATTTACATTTGATTCCTCCCTAATTTAAATGGACCCCTCACTATATATTTATAAATGTATTTATCATGTAACAGTCTTTCCTTTTTTTCACCCACTTTTTTGTATCCATAAAGAATAGTTTTGGTTTAATTTGCCTCAGAATTTAAGTGATTTTCATCTTCCAAGCTTTTAAATAATGTTAGCTTTTGTAAGTTCTAACCAGGAACTGCAATAGTTGCCGATTCGATATACCGTTATTCTAGTGAGTTTCAGTCATGATTTAAGTTGTTATCATGTTTAGATATTAGATTTTGTTTTTTCTCAACGAAATGTTTCCCACTGTGATTCATTATCAAGCGTCGTGCTATCAATTCTTATTTTTCATGTCTGATTTTTTTGTTAGCTTCAGACGTGTAAGTAGGTTTAATGTTCTGTATTTAAAAACAAAGAATATTTGAGCAAACAATTATTTCCAATAACTTCATTATCGGCTTTTACAGTTATAAGTCCATAATTGTTCTAATACTTTACAAAGGCTGAAATAGGGAATGCATTAATGAATTTAACAATGTTACATGTTAAAAATGTTCAACGTTTACATTTGTAACGGCATAAACACTTCAACATTCTGTTATTTGTAAAGTAGAGATGTTATCTAATAAAGGTCAGAATGATTTGTAATGTCAAATCATAGTAAATACAATAGTCATATAGTAATAAATTAAGGTAGTTTGATTGAGATCATGAATCGATGGATGTTAAACCACCATTGAAAACCCAGTCGCGCAATTTCATGGATTGGTTGAAGTCAGATATTATTATTATTAGATGCCGGTTCATTGGTCTACAGGTTAGGCGTTCGCGCGCGAGATCGAAGGTCTTGGATTTGAGCTCCGCGCGCAAGATCGGTAATGCGCACTGTTGGAGAGTCCTATACTAGGACGAATCAGCTGTCCCTTGCTCCCAGGTTTTTAATGGTGGTCTAACATTCATCGATTCACGATCTCAATCAAAAACTTAATGTCGACAACCCCACACTGATAATATAAGAATCATGTGAAAAAAATGCATAGTGGGCGAATTTCGTATTGGTAATGAATGTAATAATAACATTAATAAAAATAATAACGTTGTGTGTGTTATCAAGGTAATTACGATAAAAAGGAATTCACGTGAATTGGGAAAGATGAGTGTTAAGATTAAGACAGATATCAACACAAAAAAAGTTAGGTGGGGAGATAATAGGTTATGTATTTCGTTTTACATTTTTGTTAATATATTTGCGGTTGTGATAACATACTTGTCATCTCAGCTTTGACGAGAGGAATATCGTTGATCTACATTTAAAAGTTTGATCGAATATAGACTGTATTGATTGGAAAATCCAACACTGGACACAAAAAGAGAGAACGAAATACATTACACAGAATTCTAATGAACCACATCGGACACATTAAAAAAAGCTTTTCTATATATTTCTATTAAATTTTATTAACGTTGAGATATGAATTTTCCAGACCTTACGTTAATTTATTAATCACACATAAATCAGGCTAGGACTATGATAAGTTACAGAGCGTGTTTCATAATGTATCGGTCATCATCGTACATGGAATCATGTATATGATCTCTGAAGAAATCACATTAGATATAATTCTACAAGAAGTACTTGATTCGTACCATAGAAAGACCTCAGTATTGAATGATATAAAATATATAAAGATTAAAATAAATGTAACTCTTCATATATGTTTGATTGATGTTGATACTTTTAAATGACTTTAAAGATACGGGATTTCAACGGAGTGCAACTCTGTTTTTTAGTTTATGTGGTTATACATTCGCTAAATATATATGATTAATAGGTAACACAAAGTAGTTCGAATTACCATAATCAAAACATATTTAATACCAACTTCTAATTTCAGGCCTGAAATGATAAATTGTGATTTTGAATGTCATCCTTCTTTGTCGATCATAGAAACTTGGCTGACTGATTATCATGTTAATGAATAATCGTGTTAATAGCCTTATTTCTTATTATTTAACTATATAATATATATAAGCCATCAAGACTTTTGAACTGTTAAGTTTCAAGAAAATATAACTTTTCTAAATGATATCAACAATATGGATTTTATGTTATTCTAACTCATTTAAAAGAATATAAATAATTTAAACAAACTATAAAAACCCCTACTTATATTTTGGCATTCAAAGACTTTGTTTTTCTCTATCTTTGTTGACTGACATAGTTATATGAAGTTTGACACAAATCAATCGTTTAAAAATTAACCAGTTAGATATATGTTTTGAAAGATATGGTATAATTAATCTTTTTTTTTAAAATCTATCTTTGTTAGATACAAATTTCAAGATTATTACATTAAACAATCGATTGACCAAGTTAGATGTAACATGTCACATGAAGAACATTTTGACATGCAAAATAAATAATCCTTTCATTAGAATATTTTAATCCATCTTTTGTTTACTATGAATCTCAATGGAACAACATTAGTAGAGTTTTAAAAACGTTTTTTGGTTGAATATTTAGTCTAATTATCTTACTTACCTACTTACTTACGCCTGTTACTCACAATAAAGCGTAGGCCGACGACCAGCATTCTCCAACCCACTCTGTCTTGGGCATTCCTTTCAAGTTCTATCCAATTTCTGTTCATTCTTCTCATATCTGTCTTCATTTCTCGGCGCAATGTGTTCTTTGGTGTTCCTCTTCTCCTTTGGCTTTCAGGATTCCATGTGAGGGCTTGTCTTTTGACTCAGTTCGGTGCTTTCCTCAATGTGTGTCTAATTATCTTTGATAAAATTATATATATGATTTTAACAAACTTACAACATATATATAAATTTTAATGTTCATACTGGTGAAACTATTATTCAACTCAGTCATATGTTTGTAACCGCAGTGATTATCACATCTATGATGAACTTTTTGAAAAAAAACAATGTTTTATACATTATTATAAAAGAGTGAACCTTTATGCTAATATCACGTTGTTGTTTTTCTTTACTCATCAAAATAATGATGATACATGAAGAGATATGCGATTAATTATTTACTAAATGGATTGGTTAGTTAATTAATTAATTGACAAGATAGTAGAAAAAAAAAACAAAATTTACTAATTAACATTTCGATAACATAATGTATTAGGGGAAAAGCTTAAGTATAAACATATTTCCTATTTATTGTGAATATATTTCTTTTTTTTCGGAAAAACTTTTTTTTCATCCCCAAAATGTTTATCAATATCGGTTTTTGTAATATTTCTACAGAACAGGATTCATTCATCTTATATAGCCTAATTAGTAGTAGTTTAATAGTAAAGTTAAACAGTTTTTTTTTGTGTGTGTTCTTAAAACTTCTATAGAATCAGCTATTAAAAATCGATAGGATGTTAATAGTTATCACTGTAACCGTCATTAAAAAAATTTCTTCCCGTTTTCATGTTTTTTTATTCAAAGTATGATCGATTGTTTAGTTTGTAAATTGAATTGTATTAAGTTAAGTGAAAAGAAAGTTCATTCAACTGAATACTATTGTGGTGTGATCTACTTATACCCACATAAGTAGTATATGGTGATGGTCAGATATAGAATGTATTTTTGGCAGAAGATTGATAAGGAAAGAACAGGAATGAAGTGCAATCGGTACGAAAATGCATGAACAGTGAAATCAGAGAAGATGGACTGATATTTGCAGAAGGAACAGTTAAGATTGAGACAATTGAATGTAATTTTGCAAATTAACTGTTGACTGTATGGTTATCAGAATTTAATGTGATAGTCTGTAATTTGTACCTAAATACATTCGATTGTCCCCACGTGTGTTCTTGTTCACTACACTTTAAGTTTATTACATACTAAAAATCATGTCGTTTTAAGAAAATATATACCTTATTTAAAAATAGTAGAACACTTTACTTAAATTAGAATAAATTAACAAGTATACATCATTAATGTGTCAATGAATTAGAAGGTTTATTCATGTACATGTGATCACTAATCTGTTCACATATTGACAGTATTCTTCCTAAGTTTGATGGAAACAAACTTTTCCATGAGAGTGAATTTTTTCGAAATTTTTTTTGAGTATATGTTTAGATATGTCAATTATTTCACATCCATTCTTCCACAAAATATGAAAAACATTGTTCTATCACAACTAATACAAATTCTTGAGATTAGAGGGTTGTGCAGATTTCTGAGTTTCATTGAAATCATGAACCTATTTAAGTTAAACCACCATTGAAAACCTGGAAGCACTGGACAGGTTTTTCATCTTGGTGCAAGACTCCTCAGCAAGTTTAACTTGCACATGATTGGACTCCTGCTCAGTAATCTGGAGGTTAGGCATTCCCACGCGTGACCTAGGATCCTGAGGTCCAATTCTGCTTGCGGAATCGTGAATGTGCGTTGCCAGGGTGCTCAATACTAGGGTCATCCAGTGATTCCAAGTTTTAAGCGGTGGTCTGACTTAAATCGATTTATGATTTTATTGAAATTTTTAATTCATCTATATTGTCTCAGTATTTTGGTCTGTTTTTTTTAAATTGTGAACATTCAGAAGTATGTTCTCTTCATCCGATGTAGGTCATTTTTAAAAACATCACGTGATTAAATAAATCTGCTGACGCTTTTTGTATTATCAAGAGTTTCTATCTCTTTGCAAATAATACTATTTTGATATTTTCATACACTTATGAAAATCTTACTCTAAATTAAAGGAGGATATTTTAGTGTGACCCCTTATCTGACTCCAATGAAATGGTATTATAATTGTTATCGAAATATACATCCCAGTAACCCTCATGTATAATTATCGACTTAAATCGCTTTAGTGAATAACGGATTGTTTTACATTCGTACATTTTCTTTTAGTTCATATTTCTATTACGAAATAAAGTAAGAGTGCAGGTTATTCATCAAAAAAAAGAATTAAATGTATGCGATAGTAACTATATGAGAAAATTAGTTGATGATAACTGTTATATCGTTCGGATATGCGTGCTCTGTTGATATATATGAGTGGTGAGGCTGTCTATCAGAGGGCAGTGAAATTATTGATCGCCCAATGATACACACAAGCCGTATGAGCAGTCTTGAGTACTTATCAGTCCTGCTATCTGCCTAGCCCAGTCAGTTAAGTCCAGAACACCAACAACAGCCTCTGCAACATGAATCATTATTCTCAAACATACTAGCTTTATATACCAAACAAACTGACCACATTGTACCATAAAATAGTAAATAACATTTGTAAAAGATTTGGCCAAATGTGGCTGTGAATAGGGGGAACAGTAATTAATGGACTAGGGATAACTCAAGAATAGTAAATCGTATAATAATAGTTAATAGGTCAAAATAAAGCTTATAATAAGTGGAACACGAATATGAATGGTCAAGTTACTTAACAATTATAAATTAGAAAATATACATATCATGTTGATCCACAAATAATTCTCAAAGTTACCATTCATAAATCTCCATGAGATATAACAATACCATGTATCAAATGATCTTATTTGAATGATAACTTTATTTTATTCAAATTAATATACAATAGTGAATCTTTCGGTAAATGGAATTTACGTGTGACCTTGAAATGTTATTTTGTTATTTGAAAGTTATTTTTTTTCTACTTGTCATTAGTAATTACTAATGAGTTGTCTAGATAAATTAATTCCCCATGAGATTATTCACAGAATTTTTAATCATTCATGAATAAAAGAAAGAAGACATTAAAAAGAAACATGATTTTTTTTATTCATAATAATAGTAAGAAATGATAGTGGAATAAAAAGACAAATAATATAGTTCATAGATAGAAAAAAGGTGAAAGACATTGCGAAGTAATAGATTCTCATGGTTACTACCTTTATCTAACTTGTTATAAGCTATTAATATTAGTTTTCTATATAATTCATGGAGACATTTTTGAGTGAGACAGTAATAAACCTGGTTTCTGATTAAATGACGAATGATAGCTTCATAAACAATGGTAATAAGCCTTACTAATGATCTTTGGTCTGTATAAAAATGAGGTTTAAGGGTTCAATGAAAATCTACTTTGACCAACTTTTAAAAAATGCATCACAACTTAGCTTCATACCAGACAATGTCTGCGTTTTGATTTGATATTTTATCTGTGGAATACCATCTGCTTAAATATGAAAATACTTTAACTCAATGGTTAAAATTATTATCAATTACATCATTTTAGTGGTGTTTGAAATATTCTCAGCTCTTTATCATTTTAATACTATTAGTATAAATGGTTTGCGGATAGCTTGAAGTGCTTTACAGCAACAGCCAATTGTAGCTGGACGTTGGAAATCAACAACCATCGTCCCATTTGTTCCATCATCTGCGGGTTGACATTTCTAGCTTCAGTGACTTCGCATTATTGGTTGACAGAATCTCCATAAACCCAATTTGGCATTCTAATTTTACAAGAGAAATGTATGGAATGAAGAAGAACAATTTTGCGGTTATTATGAATCTATAGGTAGCCACTGATGGTCTCAAGCCCAGATAAAGGAGGAGAGCTAGGCATATGGCTAGCAACCAATTGCATCTCAACTAGACAGAAGAGGTTAACCTCGATGAGGTTCTGTTAAATTCTGGTCGTAAAAAATAAGTACCACACACACACAAGGAGTTGCACTGATGCTATCCGAAGAAGCACTCGATGCACATATAGGATGGGAATCTCATGGGTCCAGGATCTCCAAAGCATCTTTCAAAACAAAGGAGGAGCGGGTCATGATGAATGTTATCTAGTTCTATGCGCCCGCCAATGAAAACAAAAGAACTATAAAGTTCAGTTTTATGGGGGACTGCAGTTGATCGTAGAGAAATACCCAGTAAAGGACAAAAACATGCTTATGTGAAATCTCGACCCCAAGGAATGAAAATGGAGCCTTCGAAAATATGGTTATGAGACCTACTCACAGAAGAGGAAACTCCTATGGAGGAAAATTGGAAAAGGATCAAAGAAGCACTAACTTCAACGTGTCATTAGGTCCTGGGCTGCAAGAAGCATCATCATTAGGAATGGTTATTTACCAAAATCCTGAACAAGATTCAAGAAAAGAAGAACAAGACAGCAATTAACAACAGCCGAATTAGAACAGAGAAAGTCAAGGTACAAACTGAAGAAGGGTATTAGAGATGACAAGTAGAAATACGTGGAAGACACAGCAAAGACAGCGGGAAAAGCTGCAACAAAAGAAAATATTCGACAAGCATATGACATGATGAAGAAATCGAGAGAGAAATATAGTAAACCAGAGAGATCGGTCAAAGACAAAGTAGGCAAGACAATCACGGAGATTCAAGAACAATCCAGACATGAAAACAATTGTAGACACACTCCACACTCCATTCAGGAAGATTTTTTGAGGAAGAACAAGTGCCGACGGACTGGAAATGAGGACACCTAATGAAACTATCAAAGAAAGGAGATCTGAGCAAATGTGAGAACTACAGAGGAATCATATTATTGTTGGTACCAGAAACAGTTTTCAATAGAGTGTTGATGAACCGGATAGAAGACTTAGTAGACGCCCATCTTTGAGATCAATAGGTTGGATTCTGTAAGGATTGGTCATGCACAGATCGAATCACGACATCACGGATGATCATTGAACAATCAACCAAATGGAACTCGTCACTACACATCAACTTCATTGACTTTTAGAAAGCATTCTACAGTGTGGACAAGAAACCCCTATGGAAACTTCTTCGATAATATGGTGTAGCTGAGAAAATCTTCAACGTCGTCAGGAATTCATATGATGGTCTACAGTGCAAAGTCGTGTATGGAGAATAGCTAACAGACGCTTTCCGAGTAAGGACCGGATTCAGTGTGATAATTAGACGTATTTGAATTATAGTATAAACTAGGAATCCCATGAATAACGCAATTTAACCAAGAAGTAGTAGATGAGCACAAAAGCACTGTATTTTGAACTCAAAATCTCTTTCTTCTGGCGGTTGACTGGATTGTGAACAACTCAACATCTCAGATGAGGCATGAAATATAACAGACAGTTTGGATACAACGAGACGATTAGCAATTCGTAGACAACCTTACTCTTTCATCCCATACACACAAACAAATGTAAATCAAGACAACCACGGTAGCAGAAGTCTACGCATCAATAGGCTTCAGCATACACATAAGAAAAAACAACATCCTCAGATACAACACAGAGAACACCAATCAAAACTATGGAAGAGGTGGAAACGTTCACGTATCCGTGAAGAATCATTGATAAACAAAGAGGATCTGATGCAGACGTAAATGTGAGCAAAGCAATGGCCGCATTCCTACAATTGAAGGACATATAGAACTCAAAACAACTGTCAACCAATATCAACGTCAGAATCTCCAGTACGAACACCATGACAGTTTTGATGTAAGGAGCTGAAACTTGGAGAACTACCACAACCATCATCAAGAATGTATAAGTATTTATAAACAATTATCTACGCAAGATACTCAATATCCATTGACCGGATATCATCAGCGACAACCTACTATGGGAGAGAACAGACTTACTTCCAACTCAATAGGAAATTAAGTTAAAGCTCAGGAGGTGAGTAAGACACCACATTGATGAACTCATTAGATTTCATTAAGAGACAAACTCTAACATGGAATCCTGAGAGGAAGGAAAACATTGGAAACATAAAAACCAAAGAACATATTATGTTGCTAGTTGTGGTAGACATCAGAAAAATGAATAGCAATTAATAAAAACTGGAAAGAAGAGTCAAAGGCTGGGCAAATTACAGAATCCTGGTCTTTAGCTTGTGCTCCATATAAGGTAATAAGAGTAAGTAAATACGTATCTGTAAATAGCGGATGAACTTTCTTCTTGGAAGAGAACAAAGAACCATATACCTGGTTTTTAAGTTTATCCTCTGATAAATATGCCGTGAAATCCAGGGAAAAAAGTAGTATCGGATCTTCGGATACAGTTTATACATCTACAACAACACTGAAGGTATTTTATCCATGACATACAAACACTAATTATCGACAACGCATGCCTTACTAATTGTATGACCACATATTAATAGCCAGTCTTGATTGAAGTACTGGTTTGTGATCATTTTTTGCATCTTTGCAAAAATTGAAATATTTTAACATGTTTATTATATTCTCGTTTAGTAGATTTAGCTACCGTGCTATGTAATTTGCAGAAGTTTTGATATTTGCTAGAAAACTAAGGTAGATCAATAAAATTAATTTCACTTTAAAACTTATAATGTTATAGGATTTTCTTAATAATAGCCTCTATTTTATCTAAACCCATGCTCCTTGACGAGGGATGATAGGTGTACCTATTCAAAACCAGAAAAACAATCAACAGAATTTAGTTCGCATTCGTGATGGCGTTTTGTTTAATTTTCAAGTATGTCTGATGAACAACATTTTTCACCTAAAACATTATCATTTAGATCATTTACCACTGTCATTATAAATTAAATTGATGGTCAACTATATAAAAGAACTCCAATTCCTGTATCACAAATCATTCTCTTATTTCCTGATTTCAATAAAATAATAGTACAAAATGATTTCTTTCTAAAAAAAAATTTAACTACTTTTCATTTATTTAAATATCAGTTTACTTTAATAAGGTAAGACATTTTGTCAAAAGTAATAAGTGTACAAAGATAAGTTTGAAGAAAGAAAAAGGTACTAATTAATGGTATTTCAGATGAAGAAAAGAAAAGAGATAAAAATATAATTACATAGTGAATTTACCTATACTTATTACATATGATTGATCATCCGAGTGATAAAAAAAAACAACATAATTTGGCTATGATTACAATCATGAATTTAGTGTTTATTATATTATCTTAATGAGGTATGACAACTTGGACTGATGTATATTAGTGCCCGATCCTACATTGTAGACGATTGACTAACAGATTGACTGATTGATTGACTGACTCACTGACCAATTATAATCAGAACATTTTAATTCTTCTCATTTATTTTAAAATTCTAATAATAACTTTAGTTCAACAGATGATCAAATATACCTTGAATTTGATTTAAGACGTGTTTAAACTATGTGACCAAACTTTTTCATTTGTAAACTTTATAACAGCAAGCTTATGTATTAAGTGTTTGTCACTTTGCTATTATAAACAAGTGGAAGTCAAAGGGACAATGACAAAAGGTACACTGTTGTCGTGAACGAGAATGCAAGTAAGGACAACCGATGATATTTTAACACAGGGTTACAGAGTTATTTGATAAAATGTAAAAAATCACACTTCAATACTTCATTTGCAAATTGTTCATCAATTGTATCAGACTTCATTGTTTCTTTATTTCCGTACCAATTACTCTCTGTTTCTGTCCTTCCCTTACCGATCTTCTCAACCTTCTGCTACCAGGCATTCTATTTCTAAGTGTCATATACTACTTATGTCGACATAAGTAGTGCACACTACAGCATGACTACTAAATGTTAAAATAAAAAATATTTTTCATTTCAAATCAATTAACTACATAAGATATTGTAAGTCTTGTAGAAAGATTAAAATTAAAAAGGTACTAAGTATCACGATATTCATTCTTTTAAGATCTCTTTGAGGATATGTAATGGTATTTTACCGTTATACAATGGAAATCGACTTCTAATATATTTAACAAGGTCATCATAATTAGGAATTAAAAATTATCATTATTCCTTTTAAAATTTATGTCATTTTAGTTGTTCCGGTGTTAATGAACCACACGATTAAGTCAATTATATATCAGAGAACTTTATGAGTAGCTTATAAATTATTTGGGAATTTCTAAACTAACATGAATTTTATATAAAAAGTGTGTATTTCACAGGCCTATTAACTATTTACAGGAAATCATTTTAGTTATTAGTGGTATTAATGGGATTTTTTCCATTGACAAGTAATCAAACTGTGTAAAAATTAATGTAATAGATTATATGTTCAGTAAGGTCTCCAACTAAATGTACTGAAGATTGGACTGAAAAGGCGATATTTTTGACATAATCGAATCAATAATAAATAAATTGAAGTCAAGAATAGACTATTATTCCATAATGAATAAAAAGCAGTAGGATCAAGATTATTACTGCATGAATTCACATTTATATAATAGACCATTTTGCATAAGAGCAATTCGACATTGGTTTTCAGGAGAACCAGACACTGTCCAGACCTTAACGTTACAACCTGATAAATACAGCTAAATCTTATGGTTCAGTCACACAGGTACTGAGCACACTGGTGGATAGCGGCAAAACCTGATTCAAAGTCTTCACGTGGCCCTTCTAGGTAGTGAGGGGGCTCCAAAGACTTCCCAACGAAATCACGTTACGTGGTTGGTTCTGAAGCCTCGGAAAGCAGATTCTTATCCAGACAGACCAATTGGCTTTACCGAATAAGGTTTTATCAACCTCAAAAGACTAGAACACCACATTACACGAATGTAGGGATAAGAAATTCTAAGTATGACCAAAGGAGAAGAGGAACATCGAAGAACACATTACGCCATGAGATGGAGATAGACATCAGAAGAATGAACAAAAATTGAATAGAACTAGAAAGGAAGGCCCAGGACAGAATGGGTTGGAGAATGCTGGTCGGTAGCCTATGCTCCATTGGGAGTAACAGGCGTAATTAAATAAGTAAGTAACTAAAGAGGAAATATAATGAATATTTTCTTTTGATAAACAGTTTGTTAATATTTTTCATCAGAACATAACTAAATAATAAACAATTTAAAGCCACTAGCTTTGATGAAATATCCAAGGTAGACTGTAGAAATCAATTACACTTAAATTTACTTAAAGAGATTATAATACTTGGTTTGTCCAATTTTTCTTTGTTTATTTAAACATTATTAATTCATTGTTTAACTAATACTCTTAAAATTGTACGCAATCAAATTAATGAAACTTTATATCTAGCTGCATAGAAAGAAACAACTTTCTTAATTACTAACTCTAATGTTGACATATTCTCTAAATAAGTTGTCATTCTTTATTCTTCATCTTTTCCCTCCCTAACATTACCAACCTTTATATATATTTAGGCTGTTTTTAACTAATGAAAAGCCTCATAATTAATTGATTTCATTTTATTTCCCAAAAACCTTGTTTTATCTGCTTTGGTGAAACCATCTAAAGTTTTTACTGACTCCTCCTATTTTTGTCTAACCTCCTAAATAGATTTAAACTTAAATATCTGAAATATTAAATGGATTAATTGTTATGGTTACAAACATATTACATTACTTAGTTTCATTCTTGACAATCTTTGTTGTAGAATTATTTCCTTTTGTTCGGCTTCTTGACATGCTTTTACGAGTATACGTAAAGTATATAACCAAAACTATCATCTATAAGTGCAGAAATTTCACTTAAACCTAACAGGAATAATAATTTGTAAACAAACATCAGTATACACCCTTTTGAAAATTAAATTTTTATACGTTAAATCAGAAATTAATCTTAGATAGATTACTATTGAAAACTAGGAAGTAAAGGAAAGCTGGTCTCGTTGTGGTATCAGAGTTCTCAAAAGTATGAATCCACGACTGAACCATGGATAGCCGAACTCAACGACCTTGGTCTCGTGTATAGACACTTAGACTTCAGGTCATTGAGCCGGAAGACATTGATGTACAAGTTTAACTTCGATCAATCCAACCATTTATTACCTGAAATGGATAATTGGCTTAAACTCAATATAGTAGAACTCCAGTACTCATACTTACTTTCGAGAACTTTAGGAATGGGATCTCTACAAAACCCCATAAGAATAATGAAGTGCACACTAGGTACTGGCTTCAAATCATCCACCGCAGGTAATAGATGGTTGTGCATTATAGTGAATTGGCTGATGTTAAACTTGCACATCAATGTCTTCCGGCTCAATGACCTGAAGTCTAAGTGTCTATACACGAGACCAAGGTCGTTGAGTTCGGCTATCCATGGTTCAGTCGTGGATTCACACTTTTGAGAACTCTGATACCACAACGAGACCAGCTTTCCTTTACTTCCTAGTTTTCAATAGTAATCCATCTAAGATTAATTTATGATTTAAAATACGAGAATTCTCAAACAATGTTTTAATTGTGATACATAAAGAGATTATTTGCGTACATGTGCCTTTGTGGTATATTCTACTGATGTCAACAGACATAAGTAGTATGTATCATTAATAGAAAGCGACATGTCTGACGGCAGATTAAAAAGACCGAAGTGAACGAGAACAGAGGATGATGGGTGTGGAAATGAAGGAACAATAAAGTCTGAGATGGTTAATTGACATTTTGCAAATGAAGTATTTAGTGTATGGTTCTCAGATTTTACTAAGATATTCCGATGGAGTATTGTTCTCTGGACTGAATAGGTTGGTCGTGGAGCTTTCATCTTTGTTCTGAATGACATCAGCAAGAACTTCGGATAGAAGTGAATTGTTCAAATTTCTGCACATATGACTCATAGCTTGTCTTGTAGAGCTCTATATTCATTGGTTGTTGTCATACTTTGACAAATCATTGTGTACTTCTTTATTTTGACTGTATCTCCCATTGATTTGATTCTTGGTCCTTTATTTGTACATAATTTTTCTGACTGTTTGATGAATTGGATCGATTTCAATGTGTTTATTGATTGTTTATTGACCTGAGTGCCAAGCATCTAAAAATTCTCTGGTGCTTTTTAGAATTGCCTCTATCCAAGATTTCCACATTTTTCCAGTCGAATATATGTTCGCAGTTGTCCACGTGTATTAATATAAGTGAGAACATGTCATGGCGTTTGACTGCTGATTGATGTTCATGCAAGCGAAGATGAAGAGGGCGTCCGCTTTGTCCGGTGTAGTGTTTTTCACAGTTAAAACAGTTTATTTTGTAGATGATGTTTGATTTTTCTTCTCTTGTCATTTCATCCTTTGGTTTGCATAGGATTGATTGCAGTGATTTTGTTGGTTTGTGTGCTATACCTATTTCGAAAGGTTTCAACAATCTTGTTGTAGTTTCTGATATGCCTTTTATATATGGTAGGATGATCCGTTTGTTGGTTTCTGTACTTGACTTTGTTTTTGATGACGCATTTGGCTGATATCTTTTGGTGAAGTTGATTGGATAACCGTTCTTTTGAAAGATGGTCTTCAGATATCTTTCTTCATATTTTAGCGCTGCAAGTGTGTTGCAGTGTGTCCTTGCCCTCTTCAATAGAGTTTGTATGCAGTTGATCTCGTGAGATAAGCCATAAAAATCCGGATACATTGGACAACCTTTTCTTCCTAGTCTGAGACTCCTTAGCAGTGCACATTCACGATTCCGCATGCGGGAATCAAACCTAGAACATTTAGTCTTGGGTGTGAACGCTTAACCTCTAGACCACATGGACGGCATTCAACGGTGTTAATGCCTTCCAGGTTTTTAATGGTGAAGTAACTTAGATCAATTCATGATATTAATGTTTCCGGATTATTTAATGCCCTTGTTAAAAATGAACTTACAGATGATATTATAAGCTAATAATAGGAGTATGGCCAAACAAATGGTTAGTAAAAAGCATATAAATCAGTCTGAATGTAAGAATAAAGTATTTTAGGCAAAGACTTTAAGGTGATTAAACAACACTGGAATAAAGTTCTTCAGAATGTATACATGAAAAACAATTTTTGCGAACATATTTTGAAACTTACTTTTTCTATATCAAATAATAGTTCAGAAAATCTATGATCATTCTAATTAGCTTTATAATTATGTAGAGTATCTATTGATACTTTTTCTATTTTTGAGTAGTCCAAATAGTTGGATACTAACCTTTTTATAACTGAATCCATATTTAAAATATTGCTATATTATGAAAGCTCTACATCATTATTCTTATACTTTGATTATAAATGGATTTAGATTTCTAATTTTCTTTTTAAAAACACATGCTGATAAATTTTGTTCAATTTTTATATGCAATTTACGTACATTTATCATTGTAATTCATTCATATTTCTAATTTAATCCCTTAAGTATTCTATAATAAATTTTATTCTACTTGTATTTAAAAGCCTACTTACAAATATAACTCATTTGAATAGCACCGTCTACTTCCTTTGATTCACTTTCAGGTTGAATTTTCAATGTCCCCAAATGCTATGGTACGGCCGAGAGTGTAGAAACTCAGCTATCCCTCTCAAAATGCTCTCACATAGCCACGCGTATATAGCCTCTGTCAGAGAAGTCCTACTCACTGCGGAATATAATGGACTTCTCAGAATCAATTAGATGATTTGGACTTCGCAGATGACCTAGTCCTCCTCTCTCATACACACGAACAAATGCAGATGAAGACCGCAAATGTAGCAGCAGCCTCCGCATCGATAGGCCTCCACATTCACAAAGGAAAAAGCAAGATTCTCAAACGCAACACGGAGAACACCAACCCAATCACACTTGATGGCGAAACTCTGGAAGAGGTGGAAACATTCATGTACCTGGGGAGCATCGTTGATAAACAAGGAGGATCGGATGCAGATGTAAAGTCGAGGATTGGCAAAGCAAGGGCAGCATTTCTACAGTTGAATAACATATGGAACTCAAAACAACTCTCAACTAATTTCAAGGTCAGAATCTTTAATACGAACATCAAGACAGTCCTACTGTATGGAGCTGAAACGTGGAGAACTACTACGGCCATCATCAGGAAGGTACAAGTATTTATAAACAGTTGTTTACGCAAAATACTCAACATTCACTGGCCGGATACCATCAGCAACAGCGTTTTATGGGAGAGGACAAACCAGCTTCCAGCTGAAGAGGGAATTAGGAAAAGACGTTTGAAGTGGATAGGACATACATTAAGGAAATCACAAATATGCATCACGACTCAATCCCTAACTTGGAATGATGAAGGGAAGCGGAAAAGAGTGAGGCCAAAGAACACACTACGCCGGGAAATAGAAGCAGATATGAAAAGGATGAATGTTAACTGGAAAGAACTGGAAAGGAAGGCTCAGGACAGAGTTGGATGGAGAATGCTGGTGAGCGGCCTATGCTCCTCGACGAGGGGTAACAGGCGTAAGTAAGTAAGTAAGTAATTTTAAAACTATACACTCTACTGTGTAAGAAGAAAAGACTGAAATTATGTTTACAAATTGGTCATTAAATGTTTTGTTCGTATTGTAGACCAAAATGTTATTGAATATCTAGAATGCTTTATATCAAATAAAGAGTGAAGTTAGCGACATAATACTAATATCGTCAAACAGAAAGTCAGATATTAAGAACCTTTGATTACGAAATGATTTAACTTGAGAATGTTATTTTATTTAATAAGTGGAAATTATCAATTTCTTTAAGCGGTTGTGTTTTATAGTACTTCAGACTTTAAACCGTACAACGACAATTGTTTCAATATGCTAGTATGATTATTTGTAAAATAGGAATATCGATTAAACAAGTCTGGTCATTGTGTTACCCACCTACAGTCTAAATACTGCTAACTAGATTCAAGATAAAGTTCTCAGATCTTAACTATTTACTTGTTATTCAGTTGTTTTCTCATTGTTTATTGAATAGCTTTAATTTAAACAAATAGTGATCGGAAAAAAACGAAATATTTGCACCTGAAAAGCTAAGAACTGTAACATAAACAGCTAATACATATTACATTAATTCGATTATACCTTGTAAATGAACTAGATAACTTAGAAAACATGGGACAAAAAGTAGAAATCATTGTACATAGTATAAAAAATATTATATAAAATTATGGTGGATTTAGTGTGGATAAAATGTCATGTAGAAGACAAGAATGAATTTCACTGATCACTTGATTTTGAAAATAACAGTGAGCTAAAGAGCTATTATATTTCATATTATAATCCTCCGGTCAATGCACTCTTTTACAAATGTTTTTGCTGAATCGGTTTTATCCAAGTGTTGCTGCAAAGAATTCTACTTGTTGGATCCCCAATGGAGAAGTTGATAATCACCTATAAACCAGTTAGCTATATACTCATAAAACTTTTTTGTGTGTACCCGTAACTTTTCTGTCTTAAATGACAAATGAAATAAGATATTACATCATTATTTAATAAGTTAGAGATTTTGATAAAACATCTTCCCTTGTGTTTTATAAGAATGGGAAGACATTTAGTTTAAATGTTCTAAAGTCATAAGAGACTTCACAGAAACTATGAATTAGATCAGTTGTGGTTTTTTCAGTCCTTTCTAAGACCTCACAAGCATTTCAAACAGGACGAAATTCTGAAGTATATTACTCGCGATTTTGAGACCGTATACTGCACACGAAACCAAAAATATTTTGGTCTCTAGGTGAATGAGTACATACTCCCAGAAGGGTCGAAAAATATTCAGCAGCTACTGTTAGGCAGTGTACAGTAGTCTTCAAGTTTTGACTGATAAGAACTGTTAGATTCACGTATCTTTACAAAAGGTAACTCAACACTATTTGTCCAGCATTTCTTTGGGCTTAACATGCATCGTGATATCCTTGGAGGTACATGTTGTATTTATGTATCAGATCATCCTAGTAATTTTTAAGGTTACTCCAGAGCTCTCTTGTGTTCCTTTTGTTTCATGTAGCCCTCCATTCCTAAAATTGTTCCTAGCAACAGAACAGATGCCTGCAAAAGACTTAAAAGATTGTTTAAATCTAAGACATATAAAATTCCCTCAAAGAACTCGCCTTGGAGAAACTGTCTCATCATTGTTTCACTCCCAGACAGCTCATAATTTACTTGTACTTCTTGCTTACCTTCAATACAGAAGTCGTGTAAATAAATATCCCCTAATCTTGGTATCCATTAGCCCAAGCAATAAATTTAACAAGCGAAACTTTATTGACGACTTGGTGAATACAATGAATATTACATAGTTTATAGTCACCCGCAAAAATAAACTATTTTGTGTCACTAATAAGTTGGTGAGACATTTAAACTATGCTCTGAAATCATACTGATCTTTCGAGAGAGGGAATAATCATCGTTTTTAACTTACACTTTGTCTGCTGATTTTTACTGGTGATTAAATCTATCTGATTTTATTTGGAACTGAATGCGTTTAAATAGTTTGGGAAATAAAAATTATTGAAGTTACTCATATACTTGATGTAAATCACAATTCATAATTACTTTCTGAACAATTAAAAATTAACGATCAACACATATTGATGTATAAAATTAATAATGACTCTGAACAAATAAAGAATCCGAATATAGTTCACACAAAAGACTGATATCCATTAGATATTGATTGGAAACCAGTGAGGACTTCCTGAGACCCTCTCAGGAATGAAACGTAGGAGATATAGGTATTGAAATAGTAGCTTTATAGACAGACTACTGATTTCGCGATCAATGACTTAAATTTCTAAATCTGATTAGGGTCAAATCATACACAATCACCGTCCACTGTCATAAGTAACAGCTATCGAGTATTGAGCTTGAGTAGTAAAGAGCAAATTCCCACACTTGGATAGTATCTGGAACTAGAAATAATCGGTTCTCAAGACCAATATCATAATTTTCGACACTAACGTTAAAATAGTTCGACTTTATTGAGCTTAAAATTGGAGAACTACCACTATCACTATCGGGAAAAGTACAGGTTTCCATAAATAACAATATATGAAAGACACTCCAGATCCGTCGACCAGAAACCGACAATAACTAAATCAATATCTGAGTTCTCGTTCACTACAACTTTACTATTCGACATAAAATGGTAGTCAGTTTGAACGAATTAAATTTCTTATTATGATTAATATCTAAAACATATTACTGCGATTACGAACCGATCTAGGCTAGATAACCATTAAAAACCTGAAAGCACTGAACACCTATTTCGTCTCAGTAAAACAGCTCAACCATATAGGATGTGAAGAAGATACAAACTGAAGATAATCGAAAATGATTATGCGGTGTCACGGATGGACTGAAGTTAAAGTTGCATACCACTGGAATTTGGTCCGATAGGAAAGACGTTAGGCGTTAGCTTGCGAACCCGAAAGTCTTTATTTGATCGTCGGTGGTAGGGTCGCGGGTGTACACGGTTGAGGAGTCCCGCAACAGAACAGGGCAGCTGTCCAGTACTTCCTGATTTTCAATGGTTATCATGATCTTGATAACATCCAACCTTTTAGTTATAATTAATTGTCACAGCAGTTATGATATTATCTAGATGATCATTAATAATCATAGAAAACTGAACAGCAGTTTTGTCCCATATTAAGAATCCTCAAAAACATGATCTTTATTTCACTCAAAGATTTCTCTCATTGAATAAGCTGAAATGCAATAATCCATATTTTTCAATTTTAATAATTTGCAACTATATGTAATCAATTAAATAGATATTTTTAAAATCGGAAAAATTGAGTTCATAAAAAAGGGGAAAGATTCTGGTTTCCCTAATATGTGCGATCTTGGATGAGCATTTTGTCTTAATAACATCCCTAATCAACTGACTATAGACTCTATCTTACAATGAGACAAATTTCTGTACAACACAATTTAAATAACTTGTACTCAATAGGTTCATTGAATCACCGAAATTGCAATGAAATATGTGTAATTTTATCTACCTATATAACATGATTGTTGTTTAAAACTTATAAGGATATCATATATGATACATTAAAACATTATTGTTTTACTTTTGCATAACAATTTTATAATTTTGTTGTTTCAATCAGTCCAGTGGAAGGAGAAGATATCATGAATTTTAAAATATAGTTTTTTGTGAATCTTTTTATGAAACAAAGTCTTTTGAAATTATTTTCACTATGAATTGACAGTAAGAAATTCTCACGTACATCTTTTGTGTTAAGACATAAAGAATAAATTACCTTAAATTACTATTAATCGATGTTTCCAACAATAATATTGATCAGTTCCAAACAAATAAAAAGTGTTTTGCATTGAGATTTCTTTTCTTTTTTCTTTTAATATTCAGTGATTTAAAGAAATTTGACGAATATTTATGTGACCCACTTGAACAAGTTTGTAATGTTACCAAGAAATATGTGTCAATATAAAATCCTACTTGTAAGGATGGCTCGTTGATAAACTCAAGGAAACATCAAGAAGTCCAGAAAGAGCCGAAGACATTCCATCCAATCACCACTAGGGGAACATTTTAGAATTTCGACGTGTAGCTTCCCTATCGGATGAACGAGAAGGACCCCCTATGTGCCTATTGGCTATCCGAAATGATTCACTTTCAGCCAAAAAAAACTATAAATACATGAGACTTTTGTACTATATTTGACACTGTGTTTGGAAATGCATTCCTACTTACTAGTCTTCTGTCTTCTCTCTTGTGACGTTGCGAATTCGATCATTTAAGTAGTCTACTAGTATGCGGCATAGCAAGAATCAAAGCTCTAAATATAACACTACTAAAAGAAATTAATTTTAAGGAAATGTATTTGAATTATTATTTTTCGAAAGTGAACTGAAGTGCTATTTTTATTAGTGTAAAGATTATAGGATTACGAAACTTAAGTATGGATTATTTTTATAGAAATATGTTATCCAATTATTATGTTTTGAAGTTAAAATGATGTACCCACTTGTAATATATATATGAGATTACCAACACACTTGATTAGAAGTACAAAATAAAAGTACAAAGCATCACTCTTGAAAAGTTTGTTTTAAAATGTTTATATGGTCTTATGTAGATTGTTTTATTCAAAAAAATTACAATCACTTATTCAGAGATATACTTTAAACATAATATATAACTATTAACCAGTAGATCTACGCAGATATAGTTTTAAATTAAAGATAGACACTATGTCAATCCTTATGACGTAATTTAAACTTTTAAAACAAAATTGCTTTAATTTTCCATTTTGTTGAGCAGATTCGAAATTTCATTTTTTTTTGTTAAATGATTGAAATTTTTCAAGACATACAGTGTTTTTACCTTATATTCTGTCAGTTTTCTACACTTGCTTTACAAAGCAAAGATATTAAACTGATAAAAAGGTGACATAATTGTGGATGAGCATTGATCAGAAACCATATACTGGGATAAAACAGCTGTCAAGTGTTTCCTGGTTTAAATGGTTGTTCAGTTAGGACCATCCCATAGTGTTAATGATGAAAATATCTACATAAAGCTCTCTGGTAACAAAAAAGTATCTTTAAATTTAGTAAAGGATTGAAATAATTTTCTTCTAATAGAAATCCTAAGTGAATTAACATTGGCGAAATCGACCCAGAAATACTATGTGATACTCAAATAAATCATTATTCAAATGTCTTCAAAATATTCACTGCAAACGAAAGAGAAAGTGAGATGAAAAACATGTAGTTATGTTTAACACAGCTGGTAAAAATTGTACACAGCTTTCGCTGGGCTCGAGATAGTTAGCCCTTGGTTAAGTATATCTTCCTGATTGATATCCTTTACAAAAATAAGAGCATAAATGACACAATACAAAACAACAAGGGTATTGATATTCTTCTCAAGATGAATTTAATATAAGTATGGAACATAATACGAGTTAATACAATAGGGACTGATAATTACTGAAACTGAAAATTAGATGTTCTTTATAAATGAAACATGTTTTTCATGAAGTATTTATGTTGGGGTTTTGACAGATCGACAACTTATAACTTTTGCAATTCGAAATGATTAGAAACATAACACATGACAAGTAATACAATAGTAATTTGTTATATTACTGAATACAATTGATTTGAACATGTTAACTGGCTAACATACGATTACGAGCTTAAACATCACATGTATTTAAATAACAATGTAGACCCCTTTGTACACTAAGTAGGTAGATAATAAATGATAAGAATCAGCAATTTTAAAATGTTTAAATGGAATGTATATATATATATATATATCCGGCTGAATAAATAGGTAATACATAGGTTACTAATTCGCCCATTTTCCTGCAAAACTATATTACAGATAATTTTAGTTATGATAGCACATAATTATTGGGGTTATACTTCAGCAGTAGAGAAGTGCTCATTTGTTGAAATATTATGGGAGATTAAAAAATGATATTCTATCTTATCTAAACAATTTGATTTTAACTTTCGGTCATTAAAAATGCATGATGTTAAGTTCTACAGGTGAATAGGGGGTTCTACTTCGACCATCAAACTACCCCAAAAACGTATTCTCGTAAACCAAAATCGCGTAGACATAAAGTGTTTCAAAATGAATTTTGTTATGGACTGGTATTGACTGAAGCAGTGGAACATTGGGAAGCTGATTTTACTAGTTTACAACATCCCCTGTTCTCGTGTTAGACTTCGAAGGGTAAGAAAATCAGAGCTAAAATATCGTAAAGCAACCACACCAGTTTTCAATTACTGAGATAATTCCCATTAACGGCACTGCGTAATGGTAGCACAAAATGAGAGAAATAAAAATGCACCTATGGGACTTAAATAAGCAGTCTAAGGGTATAGTGTTTATCTATAAGGTTAATAGTTTTAGATTAGATTTCAATGGACTCATAGATCAACACTACTAGAAATTCCTCTTTAATGACACGACAGTTGTCCAGTGTCCCTTAATCTCAAAGGCTCGAGAAACGATGTCAGACTGCAGTTGCTACTAACTAACAATCAAATAATTTTCACATAGATCAGTTTTATCAAACGATTTTATCTTGAAAAATCTAACAAATAGCATGAAATACTTCGTGATGTTGATACCATATTCTTTTTTCATACGTTAAGTTAAAATTTGAAGCAATCGATAATGATGGCTGAATTAATAAAAGTTACAACAAACAGGTTACAAAACAACTGATGAATGTGTATGCAACTAAAAATGTGCACCATACGATCCAATTATCTTTAAGCTCCTAAAAACGAAGTCATTTACACCCAATAATCTAAAACATTTAGTGTTTTAACTAGGTAATATTTCTTAATCTATAGAAATCTTCAGAAGCTTTATCATTTTATCGTATACTATACTCAGCACCTTAGTAGAACGTTCTTTACTCTAACATGTTGTGCTAGGGTGAACTAAATGAATTTGTGATGAACATGTCCTCTATCTTCAACGGCCCTTTCATATTAGATAATAACAAACGTTGCAATACATTACTCCACAAGTTGTTCACGGAAGTGAAGTAGATATTTATAGATTCACCAAATATCACGGTCATTCAGTAATAAAAAGTTACAAATCATAAATAAGAACAAGGAAACTGAAAATACATGAATTTTCTAGACAAACGTGGATAGTAACACTATGTCATACAGTCAATCGAATCATACTATCAAACTAAAAATTATTACAAACATCTATGTACTAGACTACTGTATATTCTATAGATCATTCTCAATAAAAACATATTTCGTTAAAATACATTTGTCATCAATATTTTTTTTCAACATTGAGACTAATATCTGCTCTCTCTCATCTCAATAACTATAAAATTTCAATGAAATACGTAAAACTATATATAAGTTAATTTTTCCCTGTAATTGTATGATAAATATATTGGGAAACAATACACTTTCATTTACAGACTTTACTAAATTAATGGTAATCTATTAATTAGGGATAATATATTTGTAAAATCTCAGAGAATGAATTTGTAGTAAATCCAACGTTTCGTCTGGCAATCTGGTCCAAGCTGAGATTTTACAAATATATTATTCCTAATTAATGTCTTACATCAATTCAGCGCTCAAATACTGTGAAACTATTCGCTCTAATTTAGACGAAAGTTCTTATATAATGGTAATCTACTTTATACATATTACAAATAGAAATGATGAGAAAAAAAACAACACATCACGATAAAAATAGGATGCTTCACAGTATACAGAACAACAACGGAACATTGTTATAGTAAATTATTATTTATTTAGTTGTTTCTATTTTAGTATTCATGTGTTTACTTTCAGTTTTCATGTAGAAACTGGTTACAAAGTCTCTATTGTTTTTAGTGGTAAAATAAGTTTTTTTTTAAAGAAATATTTTGTAAATGCCTTTGAAATTTTGGTAACAATGGTACGTACATCTTTTTTCTTTTACTCTGAATGTATTTATAGATACCTCAAGTTGTTTTTAGACAAAAAAAATTACATAATATCTATTTTCGTTAATATTAATGTATCTAGGGATACATGAAGAGGAGAAGATAGAAATATTCGTAGGTATATATAAAATGTGAATGATCGTCAATACTAATGAGATTGTTGAAAAAAAAATCTTGACCATTTTTTTAACTCATTTTTATACATTTTTTTTGTCTGCATTATAAGCAGGTAAAATGGTATAGATATACTGACTACATAACATTGAGTAAAAATGACGTTACTTTTTATCACAAAAAGAAAACTTTATTACTATTGTTTCATGTATGATAAGCACACTCATTATTATTTCATATTCTGTTAGTTCCCATTTATGTAAAAGTAGTAACTGTGTTGCCTTGGCTACCGGTAAACATTTTATGTAGAATGATGGATTAGGAAATAGATAATAGGATGTTATGGCTTGCACATGTAGACACTAGAATCAATTTAGCAACCCTTAAATGTTAATCCAGAATCCTGGAAAACTGTAGGTTCTTATCGGTGACTATCAACGAATAGCGAGAAAATCTATTAAAAATCGTGAAGCATTTTAATTTGGGCCTATAAAACAAAAGTTTCTGTAACACATCTTCAAGTGTGGTGAATAAACAGTGAAGTGGGGAAAATCAATTTATTATTCCATGCAAAGTTACAGAGTTCTTTCGTAAAATGTGAAAAAATGAACATTATATAGGTTTCTTGCAAATCTTTTCATCAATTGTCTTAAACTTCATCGTTCCTTCATTGTTATTACAATTACTCTCTGTTTAGATTTCCGTTCTCTTTGATTCGATCTTCTAAACCTCCTGATGCCAGATATTTCACTTCCGATTGGTGTTGTATACTACCTATGTCCATCAACATAAGTAACATACATCACACAAGCGCTATCCTACGTATTTTTCGAAAGGCGTACATAGAACGACTTAAATTTCAATATTGAAATGCGTTGTTAACTCTAGTCTCACATCTCTACCAGATTATCTTCCAAATTCATCTATATAACCAGATAAATTGGTTTAAATGGAGCACAAATCAATAGGCATTCACCATAGAGGCATTGGCAACTTATTGCTTCAAACCTGAACTCTGTGTGTAAAGGCGACGCGTTAAAGTCCTTATTCTTTCATTCCCTTAAAATCCAATATTTCATTGACGGTAAATTTTCATTAATATGGACTTCTGATATTTTCTTCTTTTAATTATTCGTTATTATCACCTTCGTTTTTTTAATTTATTCATCATCTTTCTCATATCCATTTAATGGATATTTACAATTCACATATTTGGCTTTATTTTACTATTTTTCTTTAAACCTTCAGTTGTTAGGTAACTTTCTTTTGAAAGCTGGGATAGTGTAATCTACCTTCCATTTTTTTAGACAGACTACTTCATTTATTATTTAGTTGTAAATACGATTGTACAGTATGATTAAAAGATATAATCGAAAGGAAATTTTCTCTACTGAATTGTCTTCAAATTAAGATTTTCATCTAAATCTGCAGTTTTGTAGACAACAATAATCCAATATATGAAGTATAAAACAGCTTCTTATCTAAACGTGGATACATACATGGACAAATGGAAACAATTCAACCTTAAACTAAAATAGTTTATAAGAACATTGGTTTAAAAACATCATTTAAAATAAAGTATTAGGGTTAATGTTTATGCATGCTTTGATTTTCATTCACTTCAGAAAAGGGAAAGTGTTTAAATAGAGTCACTGTTTTAAAATTTCGCGGAAATAGTTTGATTTCGTATGAGAGTTAATTGATGAGGGTTATTTCTAGTTAACAATTGTAGAAAAAAAATTTCAATTCAGGATTCTCATATTTTAAATAAATTTTAATAAATTTAAAAGATCAAATAAAAAATATATAAATAATTCTCAAGAAAAATTGTAAGCAAAGATGAAAAGTAACTAGCAGTAGTATCCAGGATGCGCGTTTAGTCCTATTTGGGATTCGTCAGCTGGATGTACCTGCATCTCATAGTTGATTTTCACGCTGGAACTCCAACCCAGTACATTTTGCTTCAAACGCCATCGCGTTATCCACTCAGCTACTGATTCCTGATAGCCCTTTGCTTGTGAAATAGGGTGAAGTTTAAATTCACTTAGAGACTGATCAGTCGCAGTCCTAAACATCAATGGGAAGATTCAAACAAACAATACTAAGTGAATTTAATTCTCACAAACGTTAATAGACTTCATTAAGTTGAGTAGCCTTTCGCATATACATTCTGTAGCATTTGTTTCCCATTACGTATTACTCTTACATATTAAAGAAGTGTTAACAACTTATATATGCTCATGAGGGTAGGTAGCGGTTTTAAACATTTTCTTGATCATTAAATATTTACACAATAAACCAAATATCATTTTTTAAATTACACTATAGCAACTATCCTACAACCGATTTCGATTATAGTCAATTCTGGCAAAGCCCTTTTATTAACTTAACTGACAATGCTACTGGAATAGTAACAAATCGCATATTTCTTTGTATTATTATGATCACTATCATATCTTTATAAACGTGTATGCTTGATCACATGGCAGACCCTAGCTAAAATGTTGATAGCTTAAATATCTCTCGACGAATCATTCTCTTCCCAATGAATATGTGTACGCGATTCCTATTATTAATCTTTGCTTTGCCTTGCTGTGCCCTTATTCGATTTGACTATAAATTTGCCTCTGTATTTGCACACACACATATATCCGCCTCTCTACTTCGAATTCGCTTGATGTGCTTATAGATTTTTTATCTGTGCTATCCGCTGATAAACTGTAGTTGCCGCTTTTTAATGCCTTCTGAGTCCAAACACCGTGAGATTTATATAATAACGGTTACAAAGATCACAACACATCATTTTCAAATTACGAGATAAAATATCGTAATTTTTCTGAAATCATGTCAAGTAATAAGGTTTATATGGTGTGCATTACATGCCAAAGTAGACCGAAATAATCACTTCGCTATTCTGTTAATTTAACTTAATCAGTAGCAAACTAAGCTATAAAAAAAACATTTTGCAATGCAGAACAATTATGCTAAAAGCTTTATTCAACACTATTAAAAAATTCCTGTTCATTAAGAGCTGATTACTGGAAAATAATTGTATTTGACTCTTCCCTGTACTCATTAATATAATAACAAGGATCTATCTTTTGGTGGAAATAATGATATTTTTTAAATAAAGAAAGCATTAGTTTATCAAACATCACTAAAATTAATTGATCAACTCAATTAGTCTCTGGATGGATCACTTACCTAATGTTTGGTGTTCCTACGATTTATTAGGTTAATTTTATTACTTACTTACGCCTGTTACTCTTCGTGGAGGAGCATATACCACCCACCAACATTCTCTATCCAACCCTGTCCCAAGCAATCCTTTCCAGTTAACATTCATCCTTTTCATATCTGCTTCTGTTTCCCGGAGTAATGTGTTCTTTGGCCTTACTCTTTTCCGCTTCCCTTCATCATTCCAAGTTAGCGCATGCCTCGTGATGCAATTTGGTGATTTCTTTAATGTATGTCTTATCCGATTCCATCGTCTTTTCCTAATTTCCTCTTCAGTTGGAAGCTGGTTTGTCCTCTCCCATAAAACGCTGTTGCTGATGGTATCCGGCCAGTGAATGTTGAGTGTTTTGAGTAGACAACTGTCTATAAATACTTGTACCTTCTTGACGATGGATGTAGTAGTTCTCCACGTTTCAGCTTCGTACAGTAGGACCGTCTTGACGTTCGTAATAAAGATTCTTACTTTGATATTGATTGACAATTTCTTCGAGTTCCATATTAATTTTATTATACTTATGAGTTATTTGATCTCATTTGTTATCTTCATTTCTTTCCTTGTTTTAATAAATCATTCTTTTTAGCACTAAAAGAATAATTTCAGGTTGACATAGGAAAAGCATTATTTGAAATTCTCTGTTGTGTTTTGTGGATTCATATTGTCAAGTAATAATATTGTTTACTTTTCCTACAGAAGTACCAGCTAAATAATGACGGTAAATAAACAAAGAAATATTGTTTCCAGACAGAAATAGATTACTCTTACTAAGTAATTAAATGTATTTTGTCATTCTTCTTATCATCAATCAAAAATTTATTTTGTACGAAAATACTGTTTGAATGTATATCTTGGTGTTTAAAATAATTTTCATCATGTTAAATAAACTGTATCTATTATGTTTAATTCTTGAAAAAGTAACCTGTTAAGTATACTTTTTGTGCTATTTATTGTATAAATTTGAATTAAGTTTATTTCCTTAGTAACTGTCTTGTTGGTCATTACTAATTAATTCATAAGGAACGTTCACTATTGGTTTTGTTACATCAAAGTATACATAGTTATTACTGAAATTTTCAACTAACCATTAACAATATCTGTTTATCTATGCTGTTCTGATTTCGAGTTTATCGTTATTTTATTATTAAATCTAAGTGGTTTTAAATCATTAACTTTGTACATACGTAGTTACTCGTTTTATCAAGTAAGTAGCAAATGATAAAATATATATCTAAACATTAAAATCAGATGTATGATTTGTGTTATGTGTAATACTATATTCAATATTTGTTTTATGTATTAATATATTATTTAAAATACTTATTCATTATTTGGGCCATTAAGAACCTCAGCTCACTGACTATGAAATCAATGAAATAATAAAAATGTAATCCATTTACTAAGTACAGATTCCTGTACTTGGTTAGGCGACTTACTTTATTTATGATGTTACTTGGTTTTCTGATCTGTGGAAGAATGGGTTTCAAATGTGTAGCCTAATAAAATGCCTGAACCATTAAACCATAAAATAACTGTATGTAAACTTATCATGATAACTTATTTATTTCTGTAGATTAACAAAGACAGTAAACTTTCATTCAAAAATAGTATTTCTTTTTTATGATCTAAAATAATTTAAAAAATGTTTTGATGAAATATTTTCACGCAAATAAAAATTTGATTAATCGACTTTTTAAAAACACCCAAATTTGTTTTGTATTCCTTTTATAGAGAAGTATTAGATTATAACAGAAATAAATCAAAGTATCAACATAATAATATAATTTGGTCAGTTGAAAATCCCTTATAATCATAGATAAGATGACGTCAAAGTAAAAGTGATTACTACCAGGCTAGCAAATATTTATTAAAAACCAAACGTGTGAAAAGTTGTAAAGAGATATTTGACTGAATTATTTATCATATTTGTCTATATTCTTATTTGGATACATTTTGTGAATAAACTCATGTATCTGTAAGCAAAGATGGATCGTGGTTAGCAGTGGAATCCAGGACGCGAGTTTCGTCCCATTTGAAACTCGTCAGCTGGATGTTACCTGCATCTCATAGTTGATATTCAAACTCATGTATCTGTCTAAATTTTTTTTCTAAAAAAAACCCCAAGTGGCTGGGAACATTATTTTTTTTCAAGTAAATTACCATGATTTTTCATGATTCATCACTTTATTTAATTTATTTATTGGTCAAAAAACAATTTTTTCATCATCTACATCAACTGAGACCAAATTAGTTTATTCCAGTTCGTTTGTTTTGTTTTGCTTGTTTTCTAATTTTACTACTACCATGTCATTTAATTTGGAATAAATCAGTTTATTCATCAAAACAAATAGTTTATTTCCTAAATTTATTTCATTAAATAAAAAAAATAAAAAATAAAATGATAAAAATTGTCAATTATTTTCATATGCATATGTATATCTTGTTCGTCTGTTTGTTTGTTTGTTTTTCAATGTTCATTTAAATTGTTTATATGAAAGAAATGAACAACAAAATGAACTTGAAGTTTTAAGTAATAAATGAAATGATTATTACTATTATCTAACAGTTTATCTCACACATTTTGTTTTTATTATGTTTATCATTAGATGAACAATTTGTAAGGAAATAGTATCATAGAGACAAAAAAAAATAAGGAAGAGTTAGGGGTAATGATAAATGTAACAGAAAACAACTCACTGATTTTTTTTCTCTAATTTCCTGTATTTCATTTATTTAATCTAAATTTGTTTCCCCTTTTTTTTAATCACAACCGTCCTTATTTGTGAATCTTTAAGGATGTAGATAAGTTAGCGAAAAAAGAGAACTTTTTTTGATTATAGTCCAGGGTAAAATACTGAAAAGTAAGCTAAAATATAATTCCACGTTTATTTTTGTTCTAAGAGTTTCATTTGTTTACTGTAAACAACCTATTGTTTTAAAACAAAAAAAACTTATAATTTAATGATGAAATATAAAAATGGGGTATTTTTCGTAAAGAAAGTATATAATTATAAAGTTTTAAAATATATAAAGTCAATAATGACCAAGATTGCTTTATGAGTAAAGGGAACCAAATATACATGGTGTAAACATTCTACTCAAAACTAATATCATATTCTCTACCTAATTATGATATTACTTAATATGATTTTTATAGAAAACTTTCGAATTTCATTGTTAATATTTACATCTTGTGATGATCTTAAACTGCTTAAAGCATTCGATGTTATTGTAATCTCTGGTTAGTTGTAACAGTTGAATGTATAAATTCACTTAGTATTGTTTGTTTGAATGTTAGCATTGATGTTTAGGACTGCAACTGGTCAGTCTGTTATTGACATATGTGCACACTGTGCGTATTGCGTCGATATGGCCTAAATTCACAAGCATTGTAAGCAAAGATGGATAGTGGTTAGCAGTGGAATCTAGGACGCGCGTTTCGTCCTATTTGGGACTCCTCAGCTGGATATACCTGCATCTCAGAATTGATGTTTACTCTGGAACTTGAACCCAGTACATTTCGCTTTAATCGCCATCGCGTTTTCCACTAGGCCACTGAGTCCTGATGTATGTTTCTTTTTCCGTAGTCAAGAGGACAAAATCACCTTCAGTTAATATTATAAGTAAATAGTTATGATACTGAATGTAAATTTTATCTTTTATAATAAACTTCAAACAGTTAATTTTATGATAAACAAGTTGGAAGACTGATAGTTTAATTTTTAAATAAAATGCCAATCTTTTAATTTATAGTTTGTTTAATAGAAAAACAAAAACATTTACACTTAGAAACACTACACAAAACTATAGAAGTTTACTTCAGTTTAATTCATAATGTTGATAATGCTGAGTATTAATAAATAAAATAAACTATTATTAAATGTAAATTCACTTAGTATTGTTTGTTTGTATCTTCCCATTGATGTTTAGGACTGCAACTGGTCCGTCTTTTATTGGCCATATGTGCATGCTGTGAGTATTGTCTCGATATAGCATTAATTCGCAAGCATTATACGCAAAAGATGGATAGTGGCTAGCAGTGGAGCTACTGAGTCCTGATAGTGGATAACACGATGGCGTTTGAAGTCAACGGTACTGGGTTCGAGTTCCAGAGTGAACATCAACTCTGAGATGCAAGTACATCCAGCTGACGAGTCCCAAATAGGACTAAATGTGAGTCCTAGATTTCACTGCTAACCACTACCCATCTTTGCTTATTATTAAATATATGCAAACTAACATTTTGTGAAAGTGTACAATATAGAGCATTGAATTTTAAAGGAATATTTTTATATTGAGCTGACCTTTGGTGATATATACTTCTAGTCATTATTTGATGAGATTTATTATTCTGTAGAATAATCATTACCAAAGATCGTAAATATCAGAATTAAACATCAAAATTTTTATTAGTTGATATAAAATGAAATTAATTCAGATAATTATCAATACTTAATTCCCATTATTATTCATTATGAGACCAAATGTGTAACAAAATTGATATAATTATCATACTTATTGTTTTGTTGATGAGAGGATATAAGAAACATACCTTCAGGGTTATTTCGTAGACTCCTTTGATATTAGTATTGATATAGATTTATCTTCCGTACTGAGTGTTAAACGCCTTATACGACTGAATGGTGAACTTAATAATCTTGATTCTTTGATGTAGTATACGGTAATTTGCCGTGATTTTGACCAACTGTCAAAAACCTCGGTTCCTTTTTTACCATTATTTGTTACCACATAAAACAGTTGAAACTTTATAGCTGTCACCATAGCGGTCACTACAAACGGTTTGAAATAGCTCACACAAAGAAAACTAATCCACCAATATCCACTCAGGAATTTCCATCTATTAAAGTTTATTGTAATAATTATTCAAATAATTTAACGCTAATCTAAACGTATTTGAAGATTTGCTTATGAAAATACTGACAACTGCTGAACTGTTTCACTTTCCTTATTAGATATCAACTTATGATATTTACCCAAAAAAAGGATTTTTATCATTACAGTGAAAACTTCAAGAATAATAAAAAATCAGGATATATAAAAATATGTATATATTACTTACATCTTTAATTTGAATATCACTTCAGTAAAAGACTATCACATCCTAAAAGTGCAAAAAAGCACTATTTCAATCTAAGAAACGTGAAAGCCATCTCAACTCACTTCTCTGTAAAATGTACAGTTTTACAATGGCAAAGTTAGTACATCAAAATAGAAGAAATTGCTATTATGAATTCCATTAGTAACAGTTATACAACATAAAACATGATGCGTTCACGACCTACCTATTCAAATATAATCTTTTGAAATTAAATGTAAAATTAGAGTCGATATTTCATGAATGTAGGTCATTGATAAAAATAGTAACCTAACCCCATATAACCAAAATTCAGACGTAATTATCTATTTTAGAGGTTTGTAAATTAACAACAAAAGTGTACTAAATGTTTGAAAAACAATGTTTTACTAAAGGTCAATAAAGTTTATCAGTTTAACATAATTATTTAACAATCATTTTCAATGTTGTTTACAGTATGTATGAAATTGTTGTTTATGAAATAGAACAACACAAAATGTTTAATAGATAATGTAAAATATTCTCAACTATCATTGGTATACAGAATCTGATTCAACAATAAAACTCTACTTTTGATAGAATAACTAACAGTGTAATTAATTATTAAAGTAAATTTATTTGTGGTTCTTTATAGAAACATGATAGATATTGAAAAGTATTACCATGGGTAAATTAAAACTAATCCAAAGTTAAAAAGTATGGGAAAGAACATTTAAAACAAGTTCTAAAAGAAAATTACACTAATTGAATTTCACATACATCCTGAACATCTTTAGACATGAAAATCTGCGTTTTAAAAATACAATCTCATTTATATCATATCCATGAAGTCACTGACAAGTGGACTGAGCCATGCTGGTATGTTTAGACTACCTGGTTGGGATCCGTGAGATGATAGCAATCGATGGTTAGAGACTTTGAATGACATGGCTTAAAATCGTCTGCAATGGCAAAGGTGCATCCACTGTTTGTGTTCTACAAAATTCTAGTCTTCTGAATTCTTCATATCCCTATGCTTTTTCTCTTTTCAGATTTATTTCACTGGATTACACTCCTTGAATAAGATCTTCAAACCCTAATCTTTCACATAATGCTTATACTCTTATTACTTCTACCACTATGGGATTTGAATCGACAACTGCATCTCTGTGAGAATGTGGTATGGCAACTCGAACTGATATACGTACGTACGAAGTTCTACGTTGTGACTGACTGACTGATATCAAGGTGATTATGTTTACCGATTAATCTTAGCAGATTTTAATCGAAGCTAACTTTTATTACAAACTAGTTTTTCACCCTAACTTTAAATTGAGGCAATAAGGGTTATCTAAAGATAGATACACCATTACATTGAATCGAGATACCTCTGATTCCTGATTAAATATTTAATCTTTAATATCGAACTTTCCTTAATTAGTGAAATCAGCACAAGTTATTCTGGTTTGTATTGCTATATGAATCATCAGTAACGCTAGCTAAAATTGTTCCTTGAAGTACTACATCTTTCCAGTGATATTTTTCAGAAGTCAATTAGTTCAAATAAATAAAAGGCAATAGTGGTTTCATGTAGACGATTGTAATATATGTGTATTATTCTAGATAGCTTTAGAATTAGAGTTTTGTAGTATAACATAAATTAGACAGTGGAGTTACACGTATGATCATTTTAATGCAATAACGCTCCCCATAACGATGAGATATAAACGTACATACCAACATATTTGTGGGACTAAAATCATGAACCGATCTAAGTCAGACCATCATTGAAAACCTAGGAGCACTAGACGGCCGTTACATTCTAATATGAGACTTCTTAACTGTGCGCATCTAAGACCTCAGGCAAACGCTTAACTTCTAGGCCACTAATCTGGTATCCAAGCGTATTTTAGTGCTTTTCTAACTTAGATCGGTTCATAATTTCAATGAAATCCAACAATCTCTACAATCCTATACCCATATTTGTGAAAGTTAGATATTGAAATTTTGCACTGCCCAAAGAAAATGACGTTTTTGTTATAAACATAAATTACGTAATATGTGCGTCGTCAAAGTCAGCATTTAATGAATTCATGCCCATATCATTAGAAAATATTGTTCATCATGCATAAGAATGTGTTTTTTTTATAAGCTTTGCGGTGTTGTTTATGTTTTCTTTGTTTTTAACTTATTTACTGTTCGCTTTTTACTTATACTTTGTTCAATCTGTTCAAAACTTGTCACTGAGTATATCATAACTACTGAGTAAAATACTTCGCGAACAGTTCAAGTAATTCAATTGGAAATCAGTCGTTACTGGATGTTTTTTTCAAACTTGTTAACTCCTTTGTGGATAGTTGTATACCAATACCAAATATCAAAGAATGTCAAAATATAATGTAGTTATAATAGTTACACAATGTTATTTATATCAAGCAGTTAAGATCATCATTTCTAATGAATTTCATTATTTGAAATGAAAAAATTAAGTTATAACTGTACTAGATGCTCATTTTAATAATACTGATATTTTCAACCAATTCTGCCATCTTTTCATTAATGTCTCTTTTTTCTTTCTTTTTTGCTACAAACCAAGTCACTTGGAAATTACTACAACCACATTACAGATGTATTTATTTATATCTATTATTACAACGTCATTTTGTTGTGTATGCTACTTATGTCAACAGACACATGTAGTATGTAATACTAATCAATAGTTGAATGAATGGTATCAGAGGACTTAAGCGACCGAGTTGGAGAAAACACAAATAGAAATAGAAAGGAATTGTAAACTGGAAGAATCATACAGAGAATAAAGGTCAAATCATGGGAATTTGCAAATGAAATGTTCAATATATGATTCTCATATTTTATCAAGATATTCTGTAATTTCATATTAACATACATTGATTTCCCCTATCTATGTTCAAGTTCATTTACAATTTCTATCAAGTCATATTCATAAAATTATAAAGATCAATGTATTGATTTATTATTTGAATTCAATTGATACTTTAGATAATATTAATTAATTATTATTTATTTTAATTTTAAAATAATCGATGTCACTTGAGATTCGATTTAAATAAGCGCTTTAAAAGAAATCTGTTGTTTGAAAAGAAGATTTTAAAACAAAAGCTATACAGTTTATCTCAATCATTATTGTATGTGATTGATTCAGGTTGTTGTTGTTGATTTTTCCAACAAAAAAAACAAAAAGAATGAGATAAATATTGTTTATTTTGTTTGTTCTTCAAAATCTTATTCGAAAATATACAAAAAAAACTACAAGTGAAATACAAAACAAATAGACAAACAAGTAAACTTAATCAAATTTCTTTTGTTTTTTAAAAAAAACAGATAAATATAAAAAAACTAGATTAAACTATGACTGAGTTGTTTACAATTGATTAATCACTGAGTGATGATCAATGCCATGTATGTCAGGTCGTTCTTAGTGCAGATCAAATCCTATCAAACAAGTTACATGTGGTCACCAGTCTAGATGACTCGACATTGCATGCACTAAATTGAGGTAAGATGGTGGTTGGAGGTAATCAATAGGAAACTCTGGACCTAGATTTCGTGCTACTTGGCACTCGTCAGCAAGGTGTACCTGTGATCTCAAGGAAACTGATGATCTCTTACGGATTCGATCTCGTGTCACATAGCTTCATAGCCAGAGACGTAACCACTGAACTATCCGGGCCGCGACTGACCTCCTGTAGGACTGAGATGTATTTACAATTGATTGATCACTGGGCAGGGATCAATGTCATGTATATCAGGTCCTTCTTAGTGTGAATCGAATTCTATTGTTGCATAATCAAATAATTAACTGCGTCACATAATTATTATTCATTTCCACAGTTTTAACATTCTTAATTATCAGAAGGGAGTTTTGTAGAGATTTTAGTAATTTTATATAGTCGAAATCATGAGTTAATTGAAGTTAGACCACCATGAAAAACCTGGAAGCATTGGTTGGCCGTTTCGTAACATTATGGGACTCCTCAACAGTGCTCACCCACGGTCCCACCTCGCGAGATTTAAACCCAGGACCTATCAGTATCACGTGCGAGTGCTTGACCTCTAAACCACTGAGTCGGCATCCAACGGTGTTAATGTCTAACTTCAGCCAATCCACGAAGTTGAGCAACTATTCACCAATGCCTTCAGTGAGTCGATATCTCGCAAAAGACCTCCAGGAAATACCTCACGGAGCCAGTCACTAGTGAGCATATGATCATTATCAGAAGGGGCTTTTGTGGAGATTTTAGTAATTTTATATAGTTGTAATCATAAAACAATTGAAGCTAGACCGTGGATGCTCACTGTTTAGGAGTCCCATAATAGGACGAGACGGCCGTCCAGTGCTTCAAAGTTTTCTATGGTAGTCTAGCTTCAATTGACTCATGATTTCAACTATATAACATCCTTAATTACTTTGTTTATCATAATCATTAGATATTTTATTCTACAGTTGATATAACCATTCTTCTGACCATAATCTGTATTATTATTCTAACAGACATTATAATTTTGTTAAAAATTCCAAAATTTCCTACTGTGAACTAAAAACAAATAAAAAATTGACAAGTTTCAAATGGTTGGTTTCAAAAAATTTTGTAAATGTTTTTTGAATTAATAAAACAATTTTTTTAATCTGAAGAAAATATATATCAAAAGAGGATTATGTTTAAATGATACCTATGAGTAGGTTATTTCTATTTACTTACCTACGCCTGTTACTCCCAATGGAGCATAGGCCGCTGACCAACGTTCTCCATTACTTCTATTCAACTAAGTTCAAAAATAAAATGTCTGCATATTTTATACAACTATACAATCGGTTTTAGTAAAACAAGTAAAGAAGAGAAATACATTAAAAATAGGAAAAATCTCGATTATCAAAATGAAAAGTTGTTATCAGCTAAAAATGACAAATGCCCAAAATGAATAAATTTCAACAATCTTGTTATCGTTTCCATTTATTCAATATCGGTGAAGATTGATATTGTTCATAGAAAGTTGAGACTGAATTTTTAAATCTACTTTATATTGAGACTTTATCGAAATTCGTTATTTTCTCACTTGTCCTAACAAATGTATACAGTTGTTTAATACTCAAAATAAAGAAATAAGTTGTATAAAACACTTTATAAATAAATAATATCAAAATCAGATCTTATTATTATCACGATAAGGTATTAGATGACAGTTGATGGTATACTGAGAAATGAATAAATTTAAAAATCTAGACAGACAGATTTAAAATCGATGCAAAGTTTCAGAGGTAACACATCTAAAGATCCTAGGTTAGGTTCCCTGAATGTTTTTGAATGCATAATGCTAAAATGTTTCAAGTTAAGACAGGTGAACTATAGAGTGTTACCTGCTTTTCAGTAGAGCATTTATAATGATCTATGATCGTCTTATAATTAATTATAAGTTAACAAAAACATACAACCGAACTTGACCGGAAAACTTTTGTTTGACTAAATGTTTAAATAGTTAATATTGTCCCATTATTTGTTGGATTAATTATACAGACAGAAATAAAAATAGTAGACCAGAAAGATAAAAGAAATTCGAGGGTTTCAGACGATTGTTTAGAAATATTATTTTGAATTGACATATTATGACAAACTGTTCATGAGGTAACACGTGACTCAATGATAAAAACATAGTGTTTTGACCACAACAGCTCTCTTGAGCATAAAATCATCAATGCACAGTGAAAAGAATGAAACACCGAAAGTTCAAAATCCATAAGGTAGTAAACATGACAGAAATGTGTCATGTTTCATGCAATCGGTTCTCTTTGTGAATTTAAATATTTAGAAATGTGTTAATTTTTTTATAAAGAATTATTGAAGTAATATATAAAGATTGGTTATCTAATTAACAAGTTACTAAAACTGAAGTTTAGACCAACTCAACGATACAAATTATGTATGCAGCTTTTTCTATAATCCATAACAACAGGTAAAGTTTACTGACTCCAAACTCTTAAGTTCCTGATAAATGCATTTTGGTCACTGATCTCAGTGGCTTAATCTATCTTTACAAAGAGTTTCACGGGATGTATTGGGAGAATCTACCCTTAAAATCATACCATTAACCGTTTATTTGCCTAAATACTTTTTACAGACGTCTTCATATCAAAGTTTCGAATAACTTTATCAATTACACGAAGTATACAAATAGTAGTGGGAGAAAAGCGAAACGAGCATGTGTTGAAATAATATATTCACAAATATTTTAGATAATATCATACAGCAAGTAATATCAATAGTACTTCGGTAGATGTGTATGATCTATCTTTTATCATTCTAAGCAGATCAATTGAATCATTATTATCAAATGAATAGAAAAATTTCAATCATTCTTTATTCCTTATTTTAATTCATTATTCATTACCTTAAAGTTAACTGATATCATATCTTCTTCTTACTCACCCATTGATATTATCAGCAACAGATTTTCAACTGGATATACAACAAATCAACTAATAAATTTATAAGTTATGAAATATTTCAAATGCATGTACTCAAATGTAATTGCTTTAACTAACTAAAATTTGAGAGTAATACTGGCGTGAGCGAGAACACCCGGGGGGACAATCAGAACATCATAGTAAAATCTGAGAACCAAACAGTAAATACTTCATTTGCAAAATGTCAACCAACTGTTTCAGACCTGATTGTTTCTTCGTTTCCTTACCAATCACTCTCTGTTCTCGTCCTCTTCTCGTAGATCCCCTTAACCTCCTGCCACCAGGCATTTTACTTTCGATTGGTGATACATACTACTTATATCTATAGATATCAGTAACACAAAGTATTTCACAATTTTACTAAAAAACATATCTTGAATTAAAAACTTATATATATATATATATATTGAAATTGTAGCTATATTTTTTGAACAGTAGAGGAAAACTGTGAGCGCCGGATGAAAAATTGGATAGATTTTATGCAATAAAACAACTTACTTACGCCTGTTACTCCTCATAGAGGGGCACAGGGCACCCACCAACACTCTCCATCGCACTGTTATAAACAGTCCCGTAGGAAACAACTTTGCTAAAATACGCAGTAGAAAAAATACTCATCAAATGAAAGTGACATGTATTTTGAAAGTTTCTAAGAGATACAACACTCTCTAGTGTAATAATGCTAAAGAATGTTTTGTTGAGAAATTAATAAGACTTATTAATGTACAGCTGCACGAGAACCACGAAATTAATAAATTCCAAGGATAACGTCATTCATCCCTATCACTTTACAATAAGGATGGCACAAACAAACAGTTTTTGTACAATATTAGGTGATGTAAATCTTTGAATTTATTAATCAAATACTGAATCCAAAACACAATGACTGAATTTTACAGATTGAAATAATTTCATTCGTTTATAAATTAAAGTAGTAAGAACTATGCGATTCCATTGATTGATTATCAAGCTAGGTTACTGAAATTTTTAGATAGGTATCTAAATCATCTTTAGAATTATAATGTTGATATGCATGCTGTCTGTTACATAATAAAAAAATGATCATTTTGAATACAGAGAGTTTTAAAGGTAAGTTAGTTTTCCGGAGTGATAAAACGGCTCACTAAGGTAAACATCTGTAGTTATCAATATGGTGATTTTGCTAGAATCTATTATGAAGTGTATCCATTCACTTAACGTTAAGTATGTAAATGCTTCAGAGTGAATTGTAACTAAAATTATTAAACATGTTAGGAATGAAATAGATATCACTGGTAATAATGAATATTTATTGAGAATTATTACCAATTGGCTGCCGTTGGGAATGTGAAATGCTGAATGCTAACTCAATGCTCCGAAGGTAATGCTCTAATCAGGCAGTATAATTCTAGGTGATCTTTTGACTGTGGACTACAGAAGATGTCCATACTAAGATGAAAACTGCTTTCAAGTTCTCTGTAATTTTTAAAGGTCGTTTTAGTTTTATGCATAACCACCGAACTTCTCTATAACGCATTTCAGAAATCCTATTTTATATTTTAATGATTATATTACAATAAATGGCTTTAAGAATACCAAACAATATGTATAGTAATAATGACGATATTTAATTCCTTCAGATAATACTGATTTCAACAACGGTATAACAGCAACTATTCTTTTTGGCAAACGATATCTTTGAAAACAAAAATTTAGTATTTTTTTTATTCATTTTGTAACTAAGTAAAAACAGACGAGGTGTTCACCTTAATTCTGTATCATCAGAGTATAGAATTAAAAACAGCAAACGTCGAATAGCAGTTTCATTTTCTCATTTAAGACTTTATAGATTAGAATAATACTAAGAAGTTAAAAACTAAGGAAAAAACTGTCCAATTCTTCACAGTCTACAAAAATGTTTCAGCTTATATAAGTGTGAAAGAAAAGAGTATCAAAAAATTGACAGAAAATATCGTGTTTCTAGAGGAAGGATTTTTAAATCAGTATTTTATAGTAAGCATTATGCTAAATAGGCATTGAAAAGTGAAAGAAATCGTCAAATCAAAAAGTATCAGGAAACTAGATTGCTGTAGAAGAATTAAGGATAGTTCAGAAAAAAGACTTCCTAAATGATATCGTTTACTTGATCTGTACAATCATTTCTATAGTGATTTAACAAGTAAATTAGTCTATTGACAAATAAAAAGTAGGGTGTATAATTTCAATTACTAGGAGAGGAATGTGTAATGATCGAGAGATTAGAGAGAAATAATAAAATGGAACAGAATATGTGAAAGATAACTGTTCACTTGAGTGTGAGAAAAATGAAGTATAAACTAACGACCCGAAGATAGTGATAGCAAACAATTAAAAATGGTAAAAGGAGCGCTTGCATTTTTCACTTCGCATACTCCTACAATGTACATTCAGTGTTCACGCCAAATCTAACAATGATTTCCTTCGACATACTGATCTCTTACTGATGGATTTCCTTCGTGTATGGTTTCATTTATAGAAGAAATGTATTAATGACACTTCACCATTCCTGTCAAAAGCAGTAACCCAAATGTTCCCCTGTATAGATTCGATAGTCTTCAACAGTCAGTTAAATTTACACTGGAAACAACGATGAATTCAGAATCTGACTTCTTCAACGTCTTATTAAAAAGAAAACTAGGTTGTTCGTTTTAAAGATCTATTGACAGAAAATCACCTTAGAACGGTCAGAATAAAAATTTTCATATCTGAATTCAGTTAAACGGAAAGAAAAACTTAATTTAATCTTGATCCTCAGGGACCAGGCGAATATGTTCAGAAGACTATAAACCGGAACTACTTCAGCCCTAACAAATACATATCAAAATGAACTATCTGTCTAGGTTTACTGAGAGAAACTTGAAATAAAAATTACGATTTGAAAGATCTTCTACAGTTCATATGAAAATCCTTTTCATGAATACTAAGTTTAAGGGAAATAATTTAGCAAAATTTTGAAAAACTACCTAACGAAATCTCCAAAAAGAACACGTTATTGTTTCTAGGCTTCTCATTTCCTTCTCCAGCCAATCAAACATTGAGGAATGTATCAAAGATAAAGTACCGCTCTCAGCCCTGCTAGTATGTTTTTATAAGTTTACTTGCTCTTGTGGAGCAGGTTACTTTTGGCTCACAACTGTAATGCTTTCTAAACGCGTCTCCTGGCACTATTGTGGGTGGCTTTCGAGAGGTGAATTTGAAATAATCAACTGTTCAATATTAGAATCTCATATCAACTCTAGTTCCACTCTCCTACCAGGTATATCCTTCAAACTCATCTATATAAACAAACAGTTTATTTTAAATGGAGCACAAATCAATAACCTGTTCATAACAGAGATTCTAGCAATTAATCGTTTTAAACCTGAACTCTGTATTGAAAGGTGACACATGAAAGCACAGATTTTACCATCTCCCTAACATTTACTTTTTTTATACACGGTAAATTAGTTGTTGATGCTTTGTTCTGTTTTTTCGTTCTTAATTTTTAATTGTTGCTTATCACTGACTTCAGGTCTTTAGTTTATACTTCATTTTTCTCACACTCAAGTGAACAGTTATCTTTCACATATTCTGTTCCATTTTATTATTTCTCTCTAATCTCTCGATCATTACACATTCCTCTCCTAGTAATTGAAATTATACACCCTACTTTTTATTTGTCAATAGACTAATTTACTTGTTAAATCACTATAGAAATGATTGTACAGATCAAGTAAACGATATCATTTAGGAAGTCTTTTTTCTGAATTATCCTTAGTTGTTCAATTACACAACTAGGTTTCTGTTGTGTACTTTAATTTTTCACTCTGTATGGGTTGGTATTATGTAAAGCCTAGATAGGTTATTCTAGCCTCTGGACAGATCAATTTATTCATTCTTCTTAAGCCACATTTTTACCCTGTCACTTATTTGCTTATCAACCTTGACTGTTTTTATGTAAGAGTATGTGTGTCCATTTCTTATCTTACTAACTACATGCCTGTAACTGATTTTTGTGTGACCATAAATATCTAGTCCCTCTTGATAAAATCTACTTGGCTTGCATACCTTCTCGGAACTGTTTTGCTTCACTTCGTTTCTTTGATCATCCGTGTGGATTAACGATTGCATGAAATATACGTATTTGAAATCTGTTATCGTACTTGATTTATTTAATCCCGTTATTCCTCAACGCGATTAAGTCGATGATTATATATGAGGGTAGCCAGTATGTATATTTCGACAGCAATCATTCGATAACGATCACTCGTTTGATCTAACGGGAGTCAGGTATTCGAGGGCAACTAAAACTCATTGCATATCAGTAATATGTGCTACTCTCTATATGCTATATTACGCCTACATGTTTACTCTTGATTAAAGAACGAAACAATAGGAACAATAATGTTCATCAATTCGTTTTTAAACATTGAAAAACAACAACTTTTAGAAATCCACTGTCAATGTTTGTCCTATTTAGTTTTTTTTCAAATTAATAAGACAAATTTAATTATCAGAAGGGGTTTCGTGGAGATTTAGTATTTTCATAGTTGAAAGCGTGAGTCAGTTGAAGCTAGACCACCATGAGGAGTCCCATAATAGGACGAAACGGCCGTCCAGTGCTG
>NC_031502.1:43115608-43143357 GCF_000237925.1 Schistosoma mansoni
ATTAACTGAACTTTAATTAAGGATAATCAGCTATCAACAACTGGAGAGTGTTTCTGAATTCATTTCAAAGTAATCTTGAATCGGATGATCAACACGTCTTTTTGTGGGAAATAAAATCTTGTCCATCTAATTAATCTTAAAAAAACATCTTAGTAAAAGTTTAAGTTCAGTTCCTTCATTCTTAGAAATTCGACTTTCGACTATATCATCAAAATTTGTCTATCATCTATTTTCTAACTGTGCAAATTATTGAAATTATTCTATTTAATATGTTTTCATTAATGATGTTCGTTAAATAAACAATCTGATCATACTTTTCCATAAAAAAGTTTGAAAACTATATTGATGTTAAATACCATGAAGTTACTGTGAAGACATCTTAGTAGTTAGTATATCGTTCTTACTGTTCAGCCTTCAAAAATACCCGATTCAATTGAAATTTCTGATTATATAATACGGGACAACTATTGGACAATCCATCTCAAATATATGTATATGTATATTATCCAAAGGCAAATAATAGGTTAACGCTGGTGTAGAAAGTTTGCAAGTTGTGTTCTTAAATCTCTTAAACAAATTACTAAACATCGTTAAAGTCTTTTCAATCTTATTTAGCAACTATTTATAATTCAACAAAATTGAACTCATTCTACTTTTACTCAAAATGAAACTCACTAAATCGTTAATAGTTGGCGTCTATAGTTCATACAAATCTGTTGCGTCATAACCGTTAAATATAATTTTCATAATTAACATACAATTACTTAAACACACTATGTTCACTAGAAAACATTTAACAAATTGAAAGGAAAAAATGTAGGACAAAACAAAGTTACAAAGACTAATTTATGTATCACAATTTGAAGTATAATCATTTGAATATGGTTAATAAAGAAACCTTTATCTTTCATAGTTTAAGTTTAGTCAATAGGTTGTTGATTATTTTTATAATATGTCTGATAGTATTTTATCCATATCTTCTCTTCTAAAAAATTCTCACTTTTGAAGTTGTTCAATGAAGCGATAATTTTTATCACTAGGGAAAAAAGATGTTAAACAAAAGATAAGAAATTGAATAGAAAGAATAATCTGAATACTTAACAATTATTTATAAAACAAATTCTTCGGTTAATTTATAAGTAATTTACAAAAGTTCAATTGATATTGTTTGGTTGAATCTTCCCATTGATGTTCAGGAATGCAACTGGTCAGTCTGTTATTGACATATGTGCATAATGTGCGTATTGTCTCGATATAGCCTTGATTCACAAGCATTATAAGCAAAGATGGTTAGTTGCTAGTAGTGGAATCCAGAACGCGCGTTTCGTCCTATTTGGGACTCGTCAGGTGGATGTATCTGCATCTCAGAGTTGATGTTCACTCTGGAACTCGAACCCAGTACCTTTCGCTTCAAACACCATCGCGTTATCCATTTAGCTACTAAGTCCTGATAGCCACTTGCTTGTGCAATGGGGTGAATTTTCCATGTTCTACGTGACTATATTTCATTTCCTAAGTTCCACTTTTAGCCACTGTTCATGTTTGCTTATAATTTACAAAAGACTTAAAAGAACTTTGAAGAAAGATTCATCATTCTACCTCACGTGTTTATTTTAATAAGCCTGTACATGTTGATCAATTATTCTTCAATGAATAAGAAACTGAAGTGAAGTCATCTAACTGAGCTTGATTTCTTTTGAAACATAATCGTTTTCTAATATAATTAACTGAACTTCAGAAATACCAGCGATATAAATAACTTATCATAGTAAAATATAAAGGTATTACTCGTTTACAAAACCAATCAGTAAAATGACTTTACAAAGGTTTATTGGATTAAATCTCGTCAACTGTCAGTTTACTTTGAAGATAATTTTCTTCACAAACTAGAGAAATACTGGAAATCAAACAGAATAGAATAGTAGTACCTACCTCTTGAACCCAACTAGAGACAAGACCCGAGACTTTCACATCTCATACAGTTAGAGCACTAAATGGAAAGTCAATAACTTGAATTGTACATTTTGGTAGGTAGTTCTGCAGCTTTATGTTGGTCCATGCAGAAACTTTTCGTCAGATTATTTTTTGGTATGATTAGTTGTTATCGAAGAAGACCTCTTAACTAAGATACTTATCGAAATGGATACCCATTGAGATATATTGATAAGAATATAAAACTATTAGCGTGCGCCCTACAGAAAGCCTTTGTATTAATATCTGTTACAAGAGTGATAGAACTGCAGACAATCTAAAGAGAATTATTAATTACACTCTTAAAATGATGTTCTTTGTATCAGCCTTACGGTCAGTGACCTCCAGATGACTAGTGTTCACTATAACCAGAAAGACAACCGTTCATACCTGACCACTACTTTATGCAATAATCAGTTCACTTGCTCTCCTCAAGCTAGGCTCATTCTGTCCATGATGATTCAAAAACATCCAGATTCCTTGAAAAGGAACGAAAATGGATCAATAAGAAGCTTTATAGTCGAACACTCTAAGAACACTGGTCATTCAACCAAATCAAATTCAGCTTTTGAAATAATTTACGAGGTAAGTATAAATTTTTTAAAGACACCGGAATTTTTCCTTCACAGCATTGCTGATATCTTTAATACAAATCCAAAAGCCTACAGATACAAATACAAAAGAAACTTACTAAGCCACTTCATTTCCTGTGATCCCAACCTCTAGTTTTCCAAAGCTATTACCTCCTCTTTTTCTTTCTATCCACATAATAAATACAACCGACTTATTTCTGTTTCCATGTTCTATGTGACTCTATTTCATTTCAACCCCATCATTTTATCTTATAAGATTATGTAACCCCTTTTTCTAAAATTTTAATCTTTATCCATTTTCTTGGTGATTATTTAGGCATTTATAAAATACAGTTTCAAATTTTTGGTAAGAATAACGTTTTGTCTCCATGTCACTAAGTTCAGTAAATAATTATTAATTTGGTTTTTATTATTATTATTGCTAACAAATATGTTATTTATTATTATTTTCGAAAGTGTTATGCATTTACAATTGTATAACCCTAAAAGTGAATTCTCCGAAAAGAGAACTCTATCTTGAAACTTTTCAATTGGATGTATCCATTGTCGACGTTGACACCAACACTTGAACTTCGTTCCTTTTCTTCAAACATCCAACGCATCATCCACTAAGACTTTAATCAAAATGCTTACAAGGACAATAAAAATTCATCCTCGTTGCATTAGCTTTTGGTTATCTGAACTGAGTAGCTAAGTTAATAACGTGTCAGATATTTGTAATGAAGTTTTCCGGTTTCAAGTCTCGTTGTGAACATTAACGCGGGAATACAGGAACACATAGCTAATAAGTTCTAAATGGGACGAAAAACAGCTCCCTGGGTCCCACTGCTAGCCACATTTAATCTATTCTATATAAAAACTTGTGACAAAATGAATAAATCCTACTAATCTTCATGGAACGAATGTATGCTAACAAAGGCTGATCAGATTTTAGTCGGGATAAATCAACAATAGGATAATTTAAGCCCTTTCTATTACTGATAGGAATTAATTCCAACCCTCAGAAAAGTGAAAGAAAAACAACAAATTCAATCAAAATGAATAAAAAGAACACATTGAACAAAAATCATTTTCCTTTCTCCAATAAAATCACACATATATACTTAACACTCTTCTGACTTCAAGTAACTTTCTTTTCGCTTCTTGTCGATTCTCGAATACATGACAGATAACAAAATGTTCAAACATGAAGCGAGGAAGCTAAACCACATTTCCACTAGGGATCAGTTATTACAAAACTAAAGATTATAAGCAGAGATGAATGGTGGCTGACAATGAAATCCAGAACACTCATTTTGCCCTATTCGGAACTTATCATCTGGATGTACCTGCGTCTAAGAGTTGGCGTTCACTCTAGGGCTCTAACTCAGTACCGTTCCCTTCAAATGCCGAAACTTTATCCACTTATCCACCAAGTTCAGCAGATACCCAAAGGATTAAGGAATGGGATGAATTTCAGTCTATTTGTAATGTTTTTTTTCAAATCTTCCCATTGATTTTTACGACTGCAACTGATCAGTCTCTTTTGGCATATATTCATCTTGTGATAATCACATCGAAACGAATGGCATTAGGCTAAAGTCCCGGAGTGAACATCAGCACTTTAATGCAGATACATCCAGCCGACGAGTCCCATACGAAACGAAACACGCGTCCCAGATTCCACCGCTAATCACCATTTATCTCTATTTGTGAAGCTTATGTCTTTATGATAATATTGCGGTAATCTGCACAATATGCACATATGCTTAAAAAGACTGATCGACTGTATTCCTAAACATTAATGAGAAGATTCAAACGACTGATACGAATAAATTAAAGTTTAAGATTGTTATTGTTACTATTACTGTTTTATGATTAATCAATTATTATTTGTTCGTTCAAAAACATTTGTATTTTATGTACTTGTCTCTACTTTGAAAAACAAAAAAACAACATAAAACTGACTATTCAGATAGTTGATTGTGTAGATTGATTAACAGATAGTGTTCAGTTGAATCCATATTCATAATATAAACACGTATTTATATAAATAAAAACAGCCACTGTGAAATACAATAGCTGAAACGTTTTTTTTATAATTTCGTAATTTCCCCCATCTCGATTACATAAGAAGTGTTATACAAAAAAAAAGTATTTGAAATTTCCTTTCATCTTTAAATAAAGAAAAATAAAACGGTTTCACTTATTTAAAATTTATATCTTATCCGTTTTGCGTAGCATGAATCTCTTTTATTTTTTTTCTTATTTCACAAAACAACTTTAATGAATATTTGTATGCCTCCTTAGCATTGCATGACTATACTTCAAAAAATAAAAACAATAAAAACAAAACAGTTAATTTGCAAAATAACAATCAATTGTCTCAATTTGACTGTTTCTTTTGCAAATATCCGTCCATAGTCCCCGATTATAATTGTTCATGCATTTTCGTACCAATTGCGTGTCGTTCCCGTTCTCTCCTGATCGATCTTCTACTGAAATACATTCAATGACCGACCATCACTATATACTACTTATGTGGTTATCAGTAACCCACATCACAGTAGAAATTTTCTATAGACTAAAAAATAAATAAATAAAAAACAATTCAATCATCAAAGAAATCAATAATTTTGTCTGTTTGTAAACATAAAGTAAATAGAAATAACATTATCAGAAGGGGGTTTTGTGGAGATTTTAGTAATTTTATAGTTGAAATTATGAGTCAATTGAAGCTAGACCACCATGGAAAACCTGAAAGCATTGGACGGCCGTTTCGTCCTATTGTGGGACTTCTCAGCAGTGAGCATTAATTATTCATGTTGCACATAACTGAAATCCTTCAGTTGTAATGGATGTATATAATTATTTTTTTGTTTTTTTATTACCAATCTATGTGTTAGTAACTATAAGTAAAGTTTATATCGATGGAATTAATGAAAAACTTATTTTCAAATATTTATAAATGTGAATTTTAATAAAGTTATATTCTATTGTACAATGTTTGAATAGGTGAATGATTGATCTTCTGTTCAATATTAAAATAAGTTTTAATTTCTAAAAATCAACTTTATAAAACTTAGATAGTTACAAGTTACTATTATTACGTCATTATAGCCAGTTAGTCAATCAGCTACAACGCAGGACCAGGCACATATATGCATCGGTCCAAGTTGCCACACCTTATTAGCACAACAAGAATGAACACCGAATTCAAAGAAGTAGTTAATTTAATGCTGGTAATTTATAAAAGAAAGATTGCATATAAGGTTATAGTACAAGAAGAAAGACATATATGGAGCAATTTTAATCTTATAGTTTAAGGTAAGACAGACAGTGTATACACCTACACCATTGTGATCGATTCTGAGCCATGTCACACAGAGTCTCCAACCATTGGTTACGATAGTCACCAAGTAGTCTGTATCTACCAACATGGTTCAGATTAGAGGTTAGTGACTTCAAGAACTGATGCCATGTATTATCATTATAGAAATTATAGATATTTGAATCATATCAATATGTGACTGTTTTACAGGATTTGTTTGAAAAATTTATTACACCTCACTTCCTTCGTTTTATTACCATGTATTTTATGATGAGAATATATTGAATAAAATGGTTTTAGCATTGAAGTATTTATTTCTTTTAAGGATGGTTATCATATAATTTCACTTGAAATTAATTTGATAGACAATTTAAATAACTTTTTTAATAATAAAACTATCAACCCTATGTGTTATATATTTTTTTTCTTTGCCTTTAGTTTAGAATATAATAGTTTCATTTATTGTGTTAACAGTTTCAAATAAATTGGTGTTCAATGATCAACATCACACTGGTGACAATATAAAGATTGTTTATTTTTCATAAAGTGTTATTTTTTAATCTGATAGTAAAAAGAACTTAAGAATTTGTTTCCTTTTTGTACATAAGTTTAAATTAACTTAAAACAATATTGATAATTGTTCGTAATAAACAGTTATTCACTGTAATGTGTAACAATATTGTTGCACCAACAATACGACTGATATGATATGAAATGTCATTGTTAGTAATTTATTAGAAATCAAAGAATTTATCATTTTCAGTATGAGGTTGTAGAGATTGTTGGATTTCATTGAAATCATGAACCGATCAATGTCAGACCATCATTCAAAACCTGGGAGTATTGGACTGCTGTTTCGTCCTGGTATGGAACTCCTTAGCAGTGCGTATTCACTACCAAGCACGCGGGAACCGAACCCAGGACCCACGCCTAAAGTCTAAACCGGTGAGTCAGAATCCAACAGTGTTAACGTGTTAACCTCAACCTGTCCATGTTATTGCACGATCGCCTTGTCTTTGGTGGGTAACTGACTCACAATCTATACGGTTGAACTCCATTGGTTACAGCTTCTCTCTAGAACTCCGAGACTTCTCTCTCAAAGCTAGTCACTAAAGAGCACATGATAATTTTCAGTTTCAGGTGGTGGAGATTGTTAAATTTTATGTAAATTATGAACCGATCTAAGTCAGAGCACCATTTGAAACCTAGTAGAGCTGGACAGCCGTAGTTGTGCGCTGCTAAGTAGTCTAATACGAGGACGAAACGGCTATCCAGTGTCTCCAGGTTTTAAAAGGTGGTCTAACTTAGATCGTTTCGTGGTTTTAATAGAATTTACCATTAATCAGTGATTACTATTCGCCCATATTGGACAGTAAGTGGTGATATTATTATTAATTAAACAATGTATATACTTACTGTGTATTAAATGATTCATATAGACTCAAAATCAAACACCGAACAATCTTTTTTTACGTAAACTTTATTCTTAGCATCAAAACAATATTTAGTTTAGTTGGATGAATTTCAATCTATTATTTTGTTTCAAAACGTTATTTTAACACAACATGATATTACTTTGATCAAGATCTTTATAAAATCCCTACTTCCCTTCTGAACTGTTAAATTACAGTCACAAGTTTATTAATTAGGTACAGTCTGAATAACAGTTAACTAAAGTTTATTAAAACATTAGATATAATGACAATCTCTTAAAATGTTCATTTTATCATCAACGTCAACGACAAATTGGTTAGCTATCAAACGATGTAATAATGAGGATAACCTGAATGGGAATTCTTGTAAATAAATGACAAAATAGTCATTCATCAGACTTTGTTTGTGATCTAGTACTTATTTTTCAAAAGCAAAAACTTGTTTAGGTATCAATCTGAATGAATTCTGCCATAGTATTTATAACATGTGAGACTATTATAACTATTGTTATTATTTTCACTTGGTGTTTTTCACTTGTAACTTCCCATTGTTATTTAGGACTTCGATTGATCAGTCTCTCGCTGGCATATGTGCATAACGTGCGGACTGTCTCAATATTGCCTGAAGTCACAAGCCTTATAACCAAAGATGGATAGTGGCGAGCAGTGGAATCCAGGACGCTCAGTGGATAACGCGATGGTGTTTGAGGTGAAATGTCATGAGGTAAATATATCATGATATATATATACATATATATATTGAGATCATATTTATAGATAATAACGATAAATGATATACAGTGATCAAAAGTTGTGAAAAACCAGAAGTCATCAGAAGAGGTTTTGTGGAGATTTTAGTAATTTTACTGAGTTGAGATCATGAGTCAATTGAAGCTAGACCACCATCGAAAACCTGAAAGCACTGGACGGCCGTTTCGTCCTATTATGGGACTACTCAGCTGTGCGCATCCACGATTCCGCACTCGCGAGATTCGAACCCAGGACCTACCGGTCTCGAGCCAGAGCCGTTAACCGATAGACCACTGAACCGGCATCCAACGGTGTTAATGTCTAACTTCAATTGATCCACGAAGTGAGCAACCATCACCAATGTCATCAGTGAGTTGATATCTCCCAACAGACCTGGTTGAACTCCACTGGTTACCGCATGAGGTATTTCCTGGAGTTCTAGTGAGAAGCAGTGATCGGTGGAGTTCAACCAGGTCTGTTGGGAGATAGTAACTCACTGAAGACAATGGTGGACGGTTACCCAATTCGGTGGATTGGTTGAAGTTAGACATTAACACCGTTGGATGCCGGTTCAGTGATCTAAATACAAAGCGCTCGCGTGCGAGACTGACCGGTCCTGGGTTTAAATCTCATGAGGCGTGATCGTGGATGCGCACAGTTGAGGAGTCTCAAAATAGGACGAAATGGCTGTGCAGTGCTTCCAAGTTTTTCATGGTGGTCTAGCTTCAATTGACTCATGATTTCAACCATAAAATTTTCGTTTGTCATGTTTGAGACTAGAATCGAGAAGCATAACGAACAGGTCTATACAGGTTGATAAATAGTCCCGTAAATTAAAATATGACAAGACTGTGCATCTCAGATTGATCTCTGTCTAATCATGACTGTATATTGTTCTCAGAAAGATGTTTTGTGTTCATTTGCGTTTCCGACTGATTTCACATCGCTTTATAAATGTCCTCTATAGTGAACTCTGAAATAAACAATATATCTCTCCAGTGAAATCTATAGCTAAGTTAGAAGATTAGACAGCCGTACTTTCCTTTGTACTATTTAAACTTGTGTTAACTTGATGTCGGTTATTTATTTACTCTGGAGAGGTGGCTTGTACCAAGTCACGAAACGTCAGAAATACAATATTTCCACTCATTAAGATATAACAAAAATATATTTATTATTAAACAGAAATTCCGTTTTATCTAATTGACAAATGTTGTATGTAATTATCTGCTGGCTGGTAAAAGAAGTGATAGATGTGTTGAAATGTTTTAGATGTTATCCCACTATAGTGATGAAAGAAATTCACAAGCTAGAGTCTTAAATTTACAAATATAGAAAACTTTTTACAAAAATAATATTATGAGAATGTCTAATTATTTTCAGTCTTATCAATAAATTTTCAGGAATATTCATCAAAATAAATGTTTTCAAAATAGTCATGAATATATGTAATCCTAATATTTAGCTTCAAGATAAAGATCATTCATACTGGTTGAGTACAGAACATTTAAAAATAGCGGTTTGTCATCGTTTATATGAGTTAAATATTTATAATTTCTTTATTCAGTTACAAATGTTTGGCTACATTTAATAGTTTTATATCATACAATATGCATTGTTGTAGCGAATTCTTTTCAAATATCTTTCTGACTTGTGAATATTTAAAACAGTAGATATTTTACAACGGTAGACCATTGCCATTCATCTTTCTCTGTAAACTTTTAAGACAATTTTGACTTCCATAACATATAATTTCTCTCACTCTGTTTCAATATTAATGATGATAATCAAAGCACTTGTAGTATCAGTTTATATGTTAAGCCCATATACTTTATTCTAGCTTCTGGCCAAGCTAATTCACCTATCCATTATGAGTCATATTTTGGTCTTGTTCATTATTCGCTTATTAACCTTGACTACTTTTTATATGAGCGTATATGTGTACACACTTCGCATCTTATTCAACATATGTCTGTCATTCATTTTTGCCTGATTATAAATATTGACTAATGGTTGCTCATAGGGTGTTGGCTTCCCAGCCATCTCCAATACGCATTACTTTTGCTTCATCACTCTGATTCCCTGGCCAGATCAATGAGTATAGAAAATATTCGTATTCTAAATCCATTCTCGTATTGACTTATTTAACTCCGTTATTCACTAACGCGGATAAGGTCATTTATTACATACGAGGATAGATAGTACGTACGATCAAAAAGGAATCAGATTTAAGCTACTACAACACACTAGATGGGAGTAAACTTGTCCGTGAGTATACTACGTAAGTTAAAGTGTAACTGAGATCATTATCGATAAGATCAAAAAAGACAAATTTAAGAATTCATGATAGAATACGTTATTTTATTCATTCTTAACTATTTAGGATTCTTTATGATCAACAATAATAAATAAACTTTCATGGTTCAAAACCAACTGTAATTAATTCCTATTAAATATGTAATAAATGAGGGAATAATGTGGATTAATTTGGTTTTAATATAATGTTTTATACCAATATGTATCTGCAGGCCTCCTAGAAAACTGAAACGAGGACTTTTGAATCTCACATCAGCCCATATGCTCCATGATCATTTGGTCTAAATTAAACGATTTGTATTTGTAACTATGATGATATTAAATATCACACTAAGGACACGCAGTACTCCAGAAAGTACATCAGCACTGTAAAAGCAGCCTGTTAACGTTACATATTAATTTGAAACGTGCATTAAAACATACTGCATCACAATCTATGTCCTTATATCATTAACATAACAATACACTAACTTGAGAAGGTATAACTTCTGATTAAGACATATGATGGTTATCACCTTGACTTTTTAAAATGACTATAAAACTATATTAGTTTATTGTTTAACTAATTATACTCAGAAGGATGTAGTGACCTACTTTTCATGACGAGAACGCGATCGTTATAATGTGAACAGTTATTATTATAACAATTTGTACCAGTTATTGTTTTACTGTACTTGTTTGTTTAACTGTACCAAAAACACTTTTCGTTCCGTTGCCCATCTTGTTCGTGCGAACCCTCTTACGCTCTGTCATTTTGCCTGTAATCTTCGGCACGTCTCGGTATTCTTCCGATACCACGAGATCGCCAATAAATATATCTTACCTGGACCAATAACAGCCTTCTGGTTTTCGGTCTATCGAGGGATCCAATTCGTTATCTGGCGCGTAATCTTATTGTCGTGGTGATTATAGTCCATCGCAACTCGACGCCATCTACATCTGGTAAGCCAAATTTTCGAACGCATTTCAACATTTGGCAAATCTTCCAAAGAACATCACAATGGTTAGTCTAGTATTTATCCATCCGCTTTTGTTGCACGTATTCGTATTGATACTTTTCAATATATAATATTTTGACAACAACGCGATATGGTGGATAAAGATAAGAATAGCAATAATATAATAGACTCAGAAGTACAGGCGATTAGTTTTCGACCGCTTCCCTTTCGGAACTGTTTAATACTTAAGTTTGTTACCCCTTGTGGAGGATCATAAACTGCTCACCAATATTCTCCGTAGAATCCTGTCCTGAACAGTCCTTTCCAGTTACTTTCAATTGCTAATCATCCCTTTCATGACTGCTTGCAACTCCCGACACACTGTGTTCTTTGGTCCTCCTTTTTTCAGTTTCCCTTCAGGATTCCATGTTAGTGCTTGCTTAGTAATGCAGTTTGATGATTTCCTCAATGTTTCCTATCTACATCCAACGTTTTATCCCGATTTATTCTTCAGATAGAAGCTGGTTTGTTCTCTCGAACAGTAGGCTATTGCTGATGGTATCCAACCAACGGACATTGTGTATCTTGCGTAGATAATTATTTGTACATACTTTTACCTGTAGAATCCATTTGAACGTGTCGTGTGTGAAAATCCCTCCATACATACATCTATAGCTTCTTCTCAATGTTTTTGTTGTTTGTACATTATTGTTAGTATTTTTTGATACCATTTCGTATTGTGGTGTTTCATTTCATGATAGTTTTCTCTGTTTCTTCTGTTGCTTTCATTGGGTTTCTATATTCTTCTTGAACTGTATACAATTTGTTTTAATTGATATTATTTTGGTGGCTGCCATATTGACTGTTCGCTCTTTGATTGCGCGGTTTTATTTTGACTGGGATCGTGCGTTTTTGGTTGTAATTTGGAGCACTTTCCCAGATATTGAAACACTTTGTGTTATAAAACAGCTGCTCAAACGGAATTTTACTTGATCTATCCAGAAGGGATAGAATAACACTCACCTTTTGGTGTTTTCGATTGAATATTTTGGTATCAATTGTCGGTTGAATAACTGAGTGGTAATATTTGTTTAGAACCGTTACTACATCAGAACACTTTGTTTTGATTTCAATTGAAACGAGTTTCTAAACTTTTACTGTAATTATTCAACCACATCCAGACCTATGGGAATTTAGGTTTGGATCTTACAGTTCTAAACAAATATTGGTTGGCTGCTTGGAAGGACTTATCAGAAGCCTTAGACTAGTCTATGACGGAGAACCAATTGTCCAGTCACAACTAAAACGAATATTCTTGAATTTAAATTTCAGTAACTAAAATCACTAACATGGACAGTAGTAATAAACAATTAAAGTATAATCAGGTTGAATGGCAACAAGTGAACTGAAATTATAGTAGTAGTAGATTAGTACCAGACTCGGATCTCTTTGTAATTGAATTGGATTTTTATTGACACTGGCACATATTATTATCAGCAATCGTATGAGAATTGAAATAACACTGACAACAGAAGATCCAACAATTGTGTTTTGGTGACAAGTCTCAGACTTCATCAAACTAGTCTGACCTGCATTGTGTTAAGTTGAATACCAACAGTTTAAAGTGTCAATTTGTCAAAGTGTCTTAAGTATTTTTATAGGTCAGTATAATGACAGAATACTTTCAGCAGACAGATAGATAGACTATAAACCAAGTAAAAAGGTTTTGTTAGGATTCACAAGTATGGCGTTCGGATTAACCACACAACTGAGCATAAGTTAATCAATAAAACTGAATTGATTCACCTAACAGTCACTTACTCAACTAGACATAGTATCCAGAATGAACATACAACTATATTCGACATTTGATGCTGACCGCATTAGTTTTATTGGACTCACCTGGCTAAAGGTCCTCGGTCACGCATTCGCACCAGATCACGAGTTAGTACACTGTGCTCAGCTTCTCCTACAACCTCTAACCAGCCTAGATTAGTCCCTTCTCGATATATCAATATTCTATCACATATATCTTCCTGCCTCTGTGCTTCTGACTCCTGATTTCACTGTATTAGGACATTTCGACTATAAAATGTATTACTGGTTAAGTTGTTGACAGACTTCGAGCACCTCTGGCATTTTTACTATGGATGAGCATAGAAGATAGCAGTACGATATATTAAATGGATATCTAACCCATAATACAAACGCTTTTACCATCTGATTTGCTTGTAACATGGGACTTGTAGAGACAGTGTATTCCAGCTATGGTCCTTGATTAAAGTAATATTCACACTGACCACAAACGTAAGAGAGCCTAACATCATAAAAGGAGGGAGGGTGGCGTTAATGACCAGCAAACATGATGGTGGAGAGATAACTTCAATCCACCCGTGTCTGTAGGGCAGCAAACGTTAAATTATGGCTCCTTATGCCAAGTGGGATGTCACGAGCCAACGTTATTGATGCAAACTTATTTATGCAAAATACCTATTTAAATCGTGTTTAGAACGCTGAACTGCTTCCAATTCCTACCGAGTAATCCTATTACAAGCAAACTAGATAATTGGCTAAAAACGAAGCCTACTCCATACCCTATGAAATCTAAAAACAAAAAAGGGTTCAAATAGCTTCAAAAAAGGAAGGAGACAGCCATTTGTATCAGAATACTGTTTTCAGCACTTTATTTTATAATTATACATAATTACATACTTCCTTCTGAACTACCTTCATTTATCCAGTTCCTTAGCCACTCATACCTTGTTCAAACTTATTTTTCTTTAACACATTAGTGTGCTCTTGCCTAATAAGTACTTCACTAACAGACAAATAGACTAAATGGTTATACCTTAACTATTCCTCCATGAACATTGTGTGCTCTGCTTTTCGTCCTCCCTTTTTATTACACCTTTTTCAGCCCGCTGGAGATACACCAACGAAAACAGATATGGCACGGGTGACTTCGTCCTACACCGTTATTAAAGCCTCAGATATTCCAGAAGGATATAAAATCGAAGCTTCTAAAAGCCCCCAACTTCGCATGTATCTGTTCTCGACCATCAACGCTACCTTCATAAAGTGCGCCAAGTGTGATATTGACATGTTTCTTACGAAATCCATTTACATTCATATCTTATAAAATATCAACCCAGATTAGTAATTTTCTGCAGTGAAAATTGTGATTTCTGTAACAATTTGATCTTGTCTGTAGACCGGTGTGCCTCATGTAACAAATTATTATTTAAGAATAAATTATTATTATCATTAAGATACATTATCTATCAACACGAAACAATTAGGGTAGCATTCTAAGATATTGCGGAAATAAAAGTACAGATTCAGATCTGTATACCATTGGCATTTTATTCGTTCTCGACTTTTCCACTCGCCTGCTATGTCCTCTGAGATGTAGTGCTCTATAGGGAAGAAAAAAATATGTTGGGTCTAAAATCATTTCTTAGTATTCTCTACATGCAAATCAGATCACCTCTTAATTTGCGATAGGACAGAGTAAAGAGGTCTGGCTTCTCAAGCAGCTCCTTTTATGATAAACCACGGAGTTCTGGGATTCCACGGGTAGCTGCTCTCTGTATTTTTTCCGGGATATCCGAGTCACCTTTTAAACAGAGGTTTTCAGCCTGAACGCAGTTCTCAAGCTTTGTTCTCACTAAGGTTGTGTATACTGTAGTGAACATGATAGTGTCTAACTTAGTGAATATCCAGCTTAAAGCTCATAGGGTTCTAATCCCCTTAGCTTCAACCTCCCGACAATGGGATGTGGTCTTAAGGTCATGACTCACTGTCAACCCAAGAACCTTATGAGATCGAACTACGAGTACAGGCAATTCCCCTATTTTCTATCTATTTACTTTCGTATCCCCAAAGTGCATGTAGACACACGTTGCCGCGTTGATAGGCATCAGTTACTATTTAGACCAGTTAATCACAATATTCAAGCCTGCCTGAAGTGCGCATGCATCTTCGTCTCCCATTATTTCTTGCCAGATTTTTACATCGTCAGCGTATAATAACATTGGGGACTCTACTATACTTGGAAGATCATTTACATACAATGCAAAAAGTAAAGGACCTGGGAGAGAAACTTGGGGCACTCCACTCAGTACTGGTCTTCAGGTGGAGCACTTCGAATTTACTCCTACTTTCTGTCTACGACCTGCAAAGAAACCCTTGTCATTTTAGGAGAGCTCCGACAAGTTTGTAGTTTGATGGGAATTGTCTTGATCCTGTTTTATGTATCGGAGTGACGAGAGGTCTGGCAATACCAAGATTTTCTAGCTTCAAGAGTAGTCTGTTTGTTGTCACCTTGTCAAATGCTCTGCTGAAGTCTATGTAGACCACATCAACTGATTTACTGTTGTCTAGAACCTTTGTTCAACGCTCTCTTGTTGTAAGGAGGTTTGTTGTGCAAAATATCTACCATTATTTTGGTGTTGATACACTTTCTCTGTCACAAAATCACCTAAAAACGAGGCCACCAGTTTATATTTTAGATGCGTATTCTTCAAGTATAAGAATTGATCCAAGTTCAATTTGAGCATGCAGTGAATATCTAGCAGAAAGGATTACACTTAGAGTGGCTATTACAATTTATATTAGCCCTCAGATTATTTAAAGAGTGTCATCAAAAAATCTGAAGAACCGCTATAAATAGTGGTCCGAAATGGTCAACGGAAATGAATCGCCTGTATACCAGAACAATCTACAGTGTGATGAGTATCGAACAAAGAGTGTTTATCCAGATGAGTTGTTTCTGAAGATAAACATAAATGGCATTCTTCGCTACCCTAAAAGTATCTAACTGTAAATTGTGAACACTGTAAAACTATTGTTATTTCTTCAAAGTTCCATTTCGTGTCTTGTTTTTAGTGCTGATATGATTTTAGTATTAATTTTCACTGAAACTACAACCCAACCTAAATACGTTTGACGGTGCCTATGACGACGGAATTGGTACGCTTACATTTAGCTATCAGATCTATGGCGAACAGCTGTTTATTTTCCATAAACGTATGCATTGCGAGGGTTTCATTGTTGTCAAGTGAGTCTCAAGTGTCATAAATCCGGTAGTACAAATACATGTCCAATGGTATTAATGAATTACTAGCTGCTAATTATGGTTCTTCTCACCAGAGAATTTATCCGATAAAACGGATCCAGAGCGGCCAACCTACTAAAACGTGAAAAGATAAGCAGCCAAATGTAATAATACGAAGTGAAACAAGTAACTAGAGTGTAGCCGCAAATAAATTACCAAAATAGATAGTTCTGTAAGTCTTCAACATTTGTACCAAACCCATTAGGTTTGCCGGATACTGGAATCTGTCAATCAAACATCCTCTCCAGATCTCAACTGGGTGCGCCGTGCGTATATCATATACTTCACTAAACATCGACTACCTTTCAAGTATGCCTTCGTACACTCCATTCAAAACTTTTTGTTTGGCTGAGTTTGAGGTCCTCAATTATAAATATGTTGCAGACAACAACGTCGTTAAGCAATTAATATCCGTGAACTTTTTAAATCCACACTTCACAACCCTCCAATAATAAATGAAGAATCTGTTTGAAGACAAAGTGGTCTCCGTTTAACTCTTAAAATTCCAGAATGCGGAATTAGTTTTGCGCGTCGTCCTGAAGCGATCTCACCGAAAGCCATATCTAGATGCAATTTTCAATAAAATTAAAAAAACTGACAGTGTTGCTTTATGTTGCGAAAGTTTTTAAATGACTAGGTGACACTATAAACTGTATCCTAATCTAGAACTGTGATTGTTTATCAGCTAGCAAACTTAGTAACAGTGTTGGAATATATAACTTAATAAAATAAGGGAAATCGAAATGGAGTGCTTCTCCGATACTTCGTAATGAATACGGATAAGGTATATCAGGTCAGATGGGAACTAGTGTTCTCCAAGTGGCATGGTCGCCAATTCCGTAAAGATTGGTAGAGAGCAGAACAAATTCCGACACCACGGATCATTGATGAACCAGGAGAAAAGCTGACATAGTTTCAGCACACCACCTGTTCGTGGGCAGGATGGAACTGGAGCTAAAAAAGCACTGTACAACTGAGGAAACAGCATTACAAAAGTTCAATGCAGCTTTCCATCGAGATACTGACGAACTTAACAAATTCAAGATATCTCTCGACAACAGGTTTCAAGCCTTACGAGATCTACTCACAGAAGAGGAAACTACTATGGATAACAACTGGAAAGGGGTCAAAGAAGCACTAATTTCAACGTATCAGGAGGTTATGGGCTGCAACAATTACCATAACAGAGAAGAAGTCTCTGTTGATACCCACGGCAAAATTCAAGAAATAAGGGACAGAAAGACAACAAATAACAACAACTTAACAAGAGCAGAGAAAGTCAAGGCGCAAGCTGAATACACAGAAGCAAACAATCAAGTGAAGATAAGCATTAGGTTTAACAATCAGAAATACGTGGAAGACTTAGCAACGACAGATGACCCTAACTCTAGGTTTACCCAGATTAAATACGGTGCTTTAAGGTCGCCTACTATAAGGATTTTACCCCCATTACACCAGGACATGAGTCTGCTTAGGAGGAAGTCATCTACTAAACATTCTGGACTGCGATATACTACAACTAATATAACATCTTGCTGTCTGCATTTCAAACTGCAGTGCACCAGTTCACATGTCCCTGAATCATGTGCCATTGTCTCAACAGCTCGCATGGTTATGGTACTTTTCCTGTACAGGATAACACCTCCTCCCCTTTTATTTATTCTATCAGCCCTACTGGATACAAAACCAGTCAACTGAATCTCATTATCAAACACTTCTGACGTTAAACATGCTTCTGAGACAGCAATAAAATCCGGTTTTTCTATATCTACCATTGTCTTGAGCTCCGCCATTTTATCTAGTAGACTGCGAGCATTTGTGTAGCACACCTTTAATTCTGTGGAAAACTTTCCTTTACCGCCCAGAGTGGTTTGGGGATCGTTTTTCTCCAAACTTTGGAAATCTGAAAACCCTTAAAGACGAGGTTTCTTTCACCGTTTCGGCGGCGCCCATTTATTTCTACTTCTGCAGCTTGTCTCTTAATACGATCAACCAGGCTGAGATCCTCTCGGACGTATATTGCGGATCCAATCAGTTTCCTTGAGTTTCCCACTATCAGGTTTCTTCCTTCAATCATATCAAAGGTAACCTTCAAGAGGCGACTTTTCTGATTATTTTCATAATCCTTCTTTTGTCCTCTTCTATAAAGCTTACAGATGCTAACACCTGAAACTGTTTCTTGTAGTAGCTTGCTTATTAAGAACTTAATGTGACTAAGATCGTGCTCGATTCTAGCCTTTGGTTCATTTTCGGAAGATTCTAATTACTTATGAAAAATGACTGACCTACCAGCGAGGTCCGTCTTAACACGTTGTGGAATTTTAATTCCTGAAATTGTCTCTTCCCTGCAATCTGTTTCCAATTTGGTGTCAATCGCAGAGGTCACATTCTGTCTCCTTACTTTTATTTTGCTGGGTGTGGCTGTGAGCCACTCATTCGCCTTGTTTTATCTATTGACCATATCCTCTACACTGCTCAGACTTGGCTCCCCCAAACTTTGTTTTGCGTTGATATGTAAATTCTGAACTGAAACCGTAGGTTTACATACCTTAGTACTGTTTATAATTAGTTTCTTCTCCGCAGGCTACTTCTTTTTCGTTGTGACTATGCCTACATCGTATGCTTGTTACCTGTTTCCCTGATGAGGTCTACCTTTATGGTCTCATTGAAATCCGGAGCTGGGCTCATAATAACCCTCTCTATCTCCTCGGAAGCGGAGTTCCACTCATCTGCTGTTGCCACTTCTGCCCATCGAGATTGGTAAACCTGCGTTAATCCTTGCAGTTCGCCTTCCAGTGAAGGTCCAGCTTCTCCTTGAAAATGTTCACTGATGGGGCTGATACCACTTGTTCGGACAAGGCATTCCAGTCATCAATCACTGAGAAAAACAGAACCCCACTTTAAGTTTATTAGATCGCGGTTTTTGAACCATTTTTCAACGACCTAGGAGATTATCAGTGCTGGAGGGAGCGAAACGACACGACATATTAACGCCCAAATCGTAATTAAAGATACGAAACGATAGTATAAGGTCATCTTGCGTTCTACAGTAAGACAAGGGGAAAAGACTTGGGCGTTTTAAACGCCTATCGTAAGGGAGTTAAGAAAGACCCTTCAGTGAGTCCTACCCATACCGTCCCGTTATCAAGAATCCTACCGATAACAAGCATAATTTTTCAATGACTTCCTAGGAGTAAAAGTTCAGAAGACCCACCTTTTAATTAAAGATACTTATATAAATGTGTTTTGTATGCATTTAAAAGACACATGTGGCGGTAAATATTTCCCCAAAATGAATAGTCTCGTAAGTTTACAACATTGAAACCGACCTTATTCGTTTTACTAAGCACACCCGACACACCCTATCCCGAGGAGTATTTGATCTAAGCTGCCTAACGTTTGTAGATGCTTGGCACGACGTACTTACTGGTGATCTGGCGCAGACGAGTGACCGAGAGCCTTGAGTTAGGTCTGTTTAATGAAGCCAATGCAGTTAGCATCAAATGTCGAAGAATTATAGAACTATTCATGTTGGGGATTTATTTGTCGCTAGCGCCGTCGAACCCTGAATATCCGAGGTATCCGCACGCATATAAACGATTTCGAAGTGGTGTTAGATAAATAAATGTCAAAATCTCTATTTTCTGAATCGTGTTCAGCTTGTACATATTTCAGTATTAGTTGTAAGTCATTTAGTTTCAACTGTAATGTTACATTCCGGGTGCTATTACGTACAACCCATTGATTAATACTTAAATATACAGCATTTCCTAGCCTGCTCATTCTTTCCAATCTCTTCAAATCCAACTTGCTGGTTCACAACCGACTAAATGCAAGGTCCTGATGGAGTTCTAGTTTTTGCACCATTAATCTTCTCTGATTGATCTAACATCCTTTTCTGGCGCGAGCGTCTCCACGTTGTGACCCTGGTTTTGGTTAGTATTGTATCTTCGTCCACAGTGAGTGATTGAAGCTGGAATATCGAGCGAAAGTACCAATGGTCTTTACGTTTAATGGTGTTACCTGGACAGTTGGTACCGACATCTTTGCTAATATTTGTTGTACTAGCCGATTAACTTGCTGTAACTGCTGAATAAACAGACTCTTGTGTCATTACCTTTTTATTGGTTCTGGTTTGGAAATAAAGGATGGTTAGTTGCTCTGCATTTCACTCTCGATTTTGTATGTGGATACTCTAATTGTGACATCAGGCATGCAACTAGATGGAATTGTGTTAAAATACTATTAGCCTGTGTGTGCTTAGCAATTGTTTGAAGTCCAGTCGTACTCAGCAACTAAGTAAAGGATCGTAACAGTCTAGATTATGGTTGGGATCAACGTCTGGATGTCAAAGTGAAGCTATGTGAACTTGCTTGAAAATAGCTTAATTTACCCGATTTTGGTAGGAGCTTTACTAAATGTAGAGGAACATGGTTGAAACGTGCAATGGCGACTGTACTGTAACCCGAAAATTTGTCACTTGTAGTCACTTTGTACAGGAACTTATCCATTCCTACACGACTTTTGCTATCCATAGGCAGTGAAATCGTTGAAGAATGGGCTTGATGGTTCCTGGAATTACTAAATAGGCTAGAAGTCATGGGGTTTTAATGGAATTCCCTTGGTGCTTCAATGGCTTTTACACGTTCATGGCTTAACGAGTGTGGAATTTCATCTAAATCGCCAATGAACGTTGGTAAATCCACTGAAGGTTCGACTCTGCTTGATAACTGTCATTTCAAAGTAGTTCAGGATAGCTTCCACTTGTTCTTTAGTGTGCAATTAACTTCAATCGGTTGAATTTCCTAATTGGCTTCATGTGTAAATTTTCCAAACCGATAGAATATTCCGTCTATTTCATACGTTATGGAATGATATGTGTAAGATACAAACCTAAATTCCAATAGGTCTGGATGTGGCCGAATAACCGAAGAATAGTTTATACACTCGTGCCCCAATCAAAAGTAAAACAAGGTATTTTGAGCAACACGGTTCTGAAATTCATCATATATACAAATGTACAAATTTACCTAAACGAATATTATCACCCGGTTATTCAACCAACAATTGGTACCAAAATATTCAATCTAAATTACAATAAATAGCAAAGTTATAAGAATATATGAAAAATTACCAAAAACACCAAAAGATAAGCGTTATTCTATCCTTTCTGGATAGATCAAGTAAGATTTCGTTTGAGCGGCTATTTTATAACACAAAGTGTTTCGATTTCTGGGGAAGTGCTCCAAATTACAACCAAAATGCACTATCCCAGTCAAAATCAACCGCACAATCAAATAGCGAGCAGCCAATATGGCAGACGCCAGAATAATAGCAATTAAAACAAACTAGATACAGCTCAGTAAAGAACATAGAGACTCAATAAAAAACGATAGTAAAACCAAAAAATTGAACGTTACAGTCTTAATTAGCATAAAAGATGTTAACAGCATATACAAATAAAGAAAACGTAAGGAAGAAATCACAAGTGTATGCATGGAGGGATTTTCACTTGCAAAATGAATCCAACAATATGATAGAGTACGAAGGGGTGGATGCCAAAGAGTAAGAAATGCCATTTGTAAGCCGGTAGATGAAGGTAATGTTTAATTTCATACGTCTGATCCAGAAAGGTTCTAGGTTGAGCCGTTGACATCCTTGGTGGTAATATTTGTTTTCGGAATACTCCGAAACCGCTTTAGTGAATCTTCCTTGGACACCTTCGGTTTTATCAAATCATTACGCCTGGAATTACTGCATGCTAAAATACCGTATTCAAGGATTGGTATAGTACATTTTTTATGTGATACTAATCTCCACTCGACTTAATTGAAATTTATTATTGTGAATCCAACTAGCTTCCTTACTTTAAGTACATGATGTGCATTGTGCTCAGAAACGTCCAAAGTAGTACCATGCCTCAAACGCAAGTCATGAACAGTGTTCAGGGATTTCAGTACGCGTTTTCGTATCGCCAGATTCAGGTTAGGGATCAGGCCAATGTAAATAAATCCACCTTCGTCAACATTCAATAGCGAATTCCACGACTTAGTCTATCCGTATAACTTGTTTACGTCACTTGGTTTGCCGCTGAAATATAGCTTTCTTTGGTAAGAGACGAGATAATCGCTAATAAAGAAAGTTTGACCGTGTTAAAAGAGTGAGCACACGTCATTGATGAAAAGGCGAAAGAGAAATAAGGCAATCACACTTCATGTTTAAACACACTGGTTGCATTCACAGGCTTAGAGTAGAAGGATCCGAAGTGGACGATTTATCTACGTTTTGCCAAAAAATATTTCAACCAAGATGAAAGGGGAGTCTCTATGGCACATAAAGAAAGTTTTAGAATTTTGTGAGGAAAACTGTCGAGAGTCAGACTAAAATTGAAGTACAGAATTATCATTGATTGACCAGCACCTGTTCTTTGGGTAGTTTGGTCGAAAAATTCCAACTACGACATGGAACATGAGCGTTACGTCCTAAACTCATGTTGAGATGGACTAAGCTCTTTCAATACGTTTCCAGTACTGACATCCAGTAACCCGTCGAAAATTGATTTCATACCTTACAACATCAAGCAGGCCATAGCTGCCCCGAAAAATACTTATGACAGTGGACCTGACGGGATTCCTTCATCATTCGTGAAATATGGCAGTAGAGAATTCACATTATTTTGTTTAAAACTTTTCAACCTGTCTATGGAATATGGGACCTATCCATCTGCATGGAAAACATATCTTATCACCCATAGATTCAAAACGGGATCACGCAATGACATTGCTAACTATAAGCTAATTAATTTGACACCCGTGCTATCAAGAACCATCGAAAAAGTCATCCACAAACAGCTATTCTCATTTTTACTTTTGGCTAGTCTGAATAGCCCATCCCAACACGGGCTCATCGACGAAAGCTTCACTTGCAAGTCAACAGGACCCTCAGAAGTGAACCTGATCTCTGACTCGATGTATCATAAACTGCAGCATCTAAACACGTACGCTTTTTCTGGTCCAGACATGGTTCATTCTAGCAAGCTGCGCGAAGCGGCCTCAGTCTTGGCAAAACCGCCTAGCGTGAACTCACATTTTCTAAACCGAGACACTGTGTTATACAATTGGAAGCTGGAGCACATGACACCAGTTCTCAAAGGGACCGACGCAGTTAACCTTCGAGTTTCTCACCGGTAGCACCTCCCTTGATACTCCCAAGAGATATGGAGTACTGATGTATAATGGTCTACATGACTACTTACTATCCATAAACCTATTCTCACCCCAACAGAACGGCTCTCGGAAGGGTCACTCTTGTGAAACCAAAATGCTGACCGAGGGGGAATGATAGACAACCATCCTTGCTCGAAGCAGGAAGTTGGGTGTTATGTATCCCGACTTTTGATGGCACAAACCATATATGTCGGATGAACAAGCTCAAACAGTTAGTTATCAAGTCACAGATAATGTATTGGCTCACTTTGTATCCAAATGATTGATCTTTTGTGGTCACGGTAAACTTGACTTTTTCCAAGACTACAGATTGTCCTAATGAAGCCCCCTAGGTCTCAGCACAATGACCTACATCGTCAAGTATCAACTGATTTATTGCTTTTCGCTGACGATGTGAAACTTAGGGGGGAAATTTGCAAAGATGATAAGATAGGACTTCGGGAAGATCAGATTAAACTCCAAAGTTGTGCTGATAACAACGGACTCATTTCCAACACTTCAAAATGTAAAGTAGCCCATGTGAAACACATTGCGGACCACACACACAACTTTAGTAACTCCTCTTTGGAGGTATGTCAACCTGAAAAGATCGATGAGTGTCGGTAACCTACAACATAAAGTCTGACCATAACTGCGAAGAAAACCTGTGCCTCGAACCTCAGTAAGTCCAGAAAGCTGTACATAGAGAAAATCGTTAAAGAATCCATAGAATGCCCTAAACGCTTGTATTCGTATATAAACCAAGGGACAAAAAGAAGAAGTGTTCCTTCATTATGGGGAGACAATACTGCCTCATCACTAGTGGAGGACGACTTTGGAAATGCTCAAGTATTCTCAAAATACTTTAGCAATGTATATACCATAGAAACACCCTTCTCACCAGTCCATGAAAATCCACCCACACGAACAATGGACAGAGTGACCATTAAAGAACTCGATGTCTTTGGTCTGCTTATTAAGATGGCATAGGTGAATCGACTGGACCTGATGAACTGCATCCTAGGTTACTAAAGGAATTAGCCAACTTTGTTGCGAATCCTTTATGTGTGTGTTTTAATCTATCCGTAACCCAGGGTCGTCTATCAAAAGACTAGAAGAACGCCATTGTAAGTCCAGTCTTCAAAACAGGTACAAAACATAAGCCTGAGAATTACCGACCAATTAGCCTAACTAGTGTGGTTGTTAAAATCCTAGAAAAGATTATTCGGAAGGAGCTGTTCAAGTATCTCGATGAAAACCGGATCCTCTCGGAGAAGCAGCATGGTTTTAGAACAGGTTACTCTTGTCTCACTAACTTATTAGTCGCTTGTGAAAGCTAGTGCACTCTTAAGGACCAGAAGTTACCTATAGACGTAGCTTACATCGACTTCAGCAAAGCTTTCTACAAAGTTCCGCACAACCGACTGTTACATAAGCTAAGGAATGTTGGGATTGGAGGCAATCTATTGATGTGGATAAAAGACTTCCTAGTTGGGCGTCAACAAAGAGTACGGGTGAACTCCAAGTTGTCTAGCTGGGAAACTGTGCTTAGTGGAGTCCCCCAGGGTACAGTTTTGGTGCCAGTGTTATTCCTCTTGTACGTAAATGACCTCCCTCGTCTACTATCGTCATCAGTCTTGCTTTATGCTAACGATGCCAAGATATGGAGAGCGATACAAAGCAAGGGTGATAGCTTAGAACTCCAAAATGACCTGGAGAAATTATCTGAATCGTCCCAAACCTGGCAATTGCCGATAAATACTTCCAAGTGTATTGTGATGCATATTGGCCACCAGGGTACAGATACATACACGATGAATAACACTGAGCTACCTATTGTCCAGACACATAATGACTCAGGAGTCTTTGTTAGTCAAGATTTAAAGACTACTGCACACTGCCGTGCAATAGCCGCCAAAGGTTTTGGAACTTTATGGTCCATACTTAGGGCTTTTAGTCATCTCGACGCTAAAACGTTTCTGACTTTGTATACAGTGTTCGTACGCCCTAAACTTGAGTACTGCATACAAGCAGCTAACCCCTGCCTAAAAAAGACAGTGAACTCTTGGAAAGGGTTCAGAGAACAGCAACTCGGCTGGTTCCCGGAATAGCGAAACTCCCATACGGTACTAGACTGACCAAGCTAAACCAATTCCCGCTGTCATATCGAAGAATCAGAGGCGACTTGATCACAGTTTTCAAATTGCTTAGTGATAAATTTGCACTTGATATGCCCTCATTTTTCTTGTCTCCCGAAACAGAAAATTTACGAGGACATTCGAAAAAAGTTCGCAAGCCAAGAACGAATTACTTGTCAGCTGACTACCGACTTTCCAATCGAATAATCAACGAGTGGGATTCATTACCTCAGCACGCGGTTTAGGCTCCATCCGTCAACCCTTTCAAGGGAAAGCTGGATCAGCTGTGAGACCATAATTGCCAGGACTAACATAGGCCATCAAGCCTCCTATCCTTTCCAAACTGAAAACTAAGTCGCAACACTCAGAAACTAGAATTTCATCATAACCGAGTGGAAAGTAGACAAACCTTTCTTTCTTTACGAGTAGTTGAACTATGGAATTCGCTGCCTGCTAAAGTGGTCCAAGAGACTTCGCAGTTGTCTTTAGGAGGGATTTCACACATTTTTGAGAACTCAGGACTTCAGTTCACTATAATCTACCAACCTCTCTCTCCTAGTCGTTATATATGCGTAGGTTCTACCTGGAGACACTGATGATCTACTAATACTAGATATGGAAGCCCATCAATGCAAAGCTTCTTCTAATCTGCCGAGAACTATTTGGAAGTCAGAGAGCGTTCTTAAAGAGTTGCGCTACGTGAATGACAATCGCATTTCAAGAGCCTGTTTTCCTGTTACCGTATCATTTGGCGTTCCTTATATTCACCAGCAGGGTAAAATTACAATAATATTAATTGTGTATACACTATAAACTGTGATAAAAGCTGTAAATAAATATCCTTTTTGCTGTCATACAATGAAAAAGAATTTGATAAAAAAGCACTGTGAATAATTACCACTTGCGATGAATATTGTACCAAAGCGCGTCCATATAATACGTTTTATCACAGTGATGGAAACGGAGTCATCCTGAGTTTATTTAACCACGAATTCTTAACTATTCTTCAGTAATAAGGATAGGACGTATATTGACCTATAATAATCCTTGCAGTTTGTTACACTGTGTTTGTCCAATCTCGTTTTGAATATATCAACAGAAGGTGCTGATATTACGTGTTCTGGTAGAGAATTCCAGTAATTCACTACTCGGTGCGAGAAACGAAACTCCAGACTTAAACGATTTGATCTCGGTTCTTGAACTTTCTTCGAAAGTCTTCTCAAATGATCAGCCCTAGATGGAAGGAAAATATAGGACATGTTAGTACCAAGGTCATCGTTCAGGGTACGATAAGCCAATATTATATCACCCCGTATTCGCCGGTAAGATAACGGAAATAAGTTGGTGTCTCAGTCGGCGAGACTAAAGAACATGGACGAGCCAATCAAAAGCTTTCGCGGGCTTTCAAGGTCACGGCGCTAAGTTCGGTACCTGACGCTTACGTACGGTCGGTTTACAACAGGTTTTACAGAAAACATGATAATTAAGCGTCTACAAGAGAAGTGATCATAAGATTTTGGCGCAAAATTCAATTATACATTTCTATAAATAGAGTTTTGGCATTATAGTTAATGTCAGTTCGTGATGAAAACCCTAAGTATAATTCCTAACCTTAACCAAGAATGTAAATCATAATTTGAATTCTTCACACAGGTTTATAACCCTCATTTAGTCTTAGTTATCATGTGGACACTCTGAGATTCACTCTAGCGTCGCTCAAAAGGCGTCCATATTTTATAGTCTCATCCTTAACCCTAATCCTAAACCCTAAACCATACCAACATACCGACAACACTGAAACTATGTGGTCGATGCTGAAAGAATTTTTGAAACTTTTTCATGGTTCCAGAGGTCGACTACTATGGAGCCACATAGATGAGTTCCTGTGCCGGATGCACTATGATTTTAGAACTTCTGAACCTATATCTGACCTTGATAAGTATTCGAGTCATGTAAAAGAACAGTATCCCCTTTAATTT
>NC_031502.1:43143557-43169458 GCF_000237925.1 Schistosoma mansoni
GTTTATAACAGCCATCCGAATAATTTTTTCCACCAGTTTTACAACTGCACTAGCTAAGCTAACGGGTCGATAGTTACTAACTAAATCTCTACTGACCAATCTGTCTTAGCAGCACACTTCTGAATGGCTGATATGTTAGTTCTCCATATGTTTGGGCGAGGCTTAACCTGATCGTGTATCATGTCACTAGCTGTAAACGTGGATGATAAAACAACGTGATCGTTATTCACTAACGAAGGAAAACATTTAGGTTGGCAAATCCTCAGTCTCATGAGCGATTACCAAGTCCAACAGAAAAAATTATTCGGATGGCTGTTATAAACTGTGTGGAAGGACATATTCTTCTATCCACGAAACAGCATGGTTTTCGGAAAGGCCTATCATGTCTGACAAATCTTCTCATTGCAAGAGAAGATTGGGCTGATGTAAAAAATTGAAATATTCCTGTGGATGTGATTTTCATAGATCTAAGTAAAGCCTTTGGTAAAGTCTCCCATTTTGATCTCAAATTAAGACTGGAAAGTTTTGGAACCATCCGTCCCACTCTTCGCCGATGACATAAAGATTTGGAGACCCATATACAGCATGTCAGATAGAATAGTATTACAGGAAGATCTCAACTCATTAGTGACATGGATGGACGGGTGGTCACTGGAAGTGAATCCTAAGAATGTAGTGATGCAACTAAATAACTACGATGATTCGTATTACTACACAATATGTGGATTGTGTTACCCAAAGTAAGAAACCATAAAGATTTAGGAGTCATACTAAGCAATGATCTAAAAACAACCAGCCACTGTAAGGCTGCTGCTGCAAAAGGCTATAGGGTATTATGGTCTATCCGTAGATCTTTCCGGTATCTGGATGAGGAAATGTTTAGATTATCATACACGACTTTCGTACGACCACATTTGGAATATGGGATTCAAGCAGCGAGTCCTTGTTTCAAGTATGAGGCGGATATGCTGGAACGAGTCCAAAGCCGAGGGACTAAAACGGTAAAAGGTCTATCTGGCCTATCTCATGAAGACAGACTGAGACACCAACTTATTTCCGTTATCTTACCGGCGAATACGGGGTGATATAATATTGGCTTATCGTACCCTGAACGATGACCTTGGTACTAACATGTCCTATATTTTCCTTCCATCTAGGGCTGATCATTTGAGAAGACTTTCGAAGAAAGTTCAAGAACCGAGATCAAATCGTTTAAGTCTGGAGTTTCGTTTCTCGCACCGAGTAGTGAATTACTGGAATTCTCTACCAGAACACGTAATATCAGCACCTTCTGTTGATATATTCAAAACGAGATTGGACAAACACAGTGTAACAAACTGCAAGGATTATTATAGGTCAATATACGTCCTATCCTTATTACTGAAGAATCCAGTCAACCAGTATCAACTTGTCTTATGGGAAATTTCGATTGAATTCCGGAAGAAATCCCACATTTGGGTGAATCTAAGGCTTTGATTTTAATTACATTTCCTCAAAAAATTCGAAATCCTGAATGGAACTTTGCCAAAACATATCCTTGATCACTACGTTAGGATTTTAGATTGAAAATGAAAATGGTCATTCGAAATGTATATTTTGGTTTGTGAATTCACGTGCTAGGTGTAACAAATCTGAGTTAGAGGTAAAGCATAAAGTTCTCGTGAACACATCGTGTGTCTCATGCGCTTGGAAACCAGTGTACAATATACTTCTTTACTCCATATTAATCTTATTAATGATAGTAATATGGAATTTAATGAACTATGTTTAAGGAATAATATAAACATACATGTTGGCGATTCGCAACATCCTAGACGAACGTTAATGTAGGCATGTCAAAATCAATCTGTGAACATTAAGGGTCGGAAAGTCGGATGTTTTCTGTATTTCGGGAAAGTTAGATTAAGTATTGTACTAAAGGACACTAGTAGAGGAATCATGGTTAAATTTAGAATTGTCGTTTCTCGACTCCCCTTAATTCAGTTTATAATTCAACTGGACTGGTTTGTTTGCACCATACTGTTACGAAAACTTTCACTGAAATAGTGAATGGTACTTTTCTTGGAAAAAATATACTAAGCTTAACTATATTAGATAGTGTTAATTGGATCCACTCACAGTTGTCCTTCCGAATTCAGTTAAATAGTAAAACCAAAGGACTATGTTTTACTGTTATTTGATTTTCTTTAGTTTCATCACTACATTTTCATACTCCATATTGTATCAATTCTTTTTTGTGGACAGTAGTAGTTAAAGAGCATTTGTATTCGTAAATGACATGCAGATAATGTTAGTGTAAAGCAAAAACTATGGGTTTCTTGAGGACTTAAGGTCTTGATAGTTTTGTGTTCACTGTTTCGAAAGCCCCCAAATGCCCTGGTACGGCCGAGAGTGGGGAGAGTCCGCTCTCCCTCTCAAATGTTCTCACATAACCACGCGTACATAGCCCCTGCCAGGGAAGTCCTACTCACTGCCTTCTCGTGGCGGGGGTGTTGTTTACGAAATTGAGAGGACGAAAAGCGAATGTCTGGCGCTATAACCGGGTTGGTGGATATGAAGGATCCACCTAGGGGAGTTGGAAAACCCTAATTCCAAACCAATGGTGCACATGGGCTCCAGTATCCTGAAGGAACAAATGGCGTACGAACCAATCGTTGGTCACCGGCTACCATGGGACTGCATCTCCTCACGATGCTCCACTGCCTTGTGGGTTAGACCTCTAGGTCAAAGGCTCGGGGTGTGGTCCCCTAAGAAAACCACCTGCTTCGGTTTGGGCACCCGGGCAGTATCACAGCCCTCACGCAAGTGTGGCGCAAATGTATCCGGTGCCCTTTGTACCAATATATATGTGATTAAATAAATAAAAAATAAAAAGACATCAACAATTCCGGCAACGCCAATGAAACAACAAGATTTTCGGGAGCAAATTACAGTAGTTTTGGATATATCTTACTACGGGGTTCAGTTATCGTCGAAAACTCCAATAATAAAAAGGAAAAAACAGCCAAAATGTCATCTCCAAAAATATGATGTCTTTATACTTGTATACAGCTATGAAATTCGAAGGGATAATTTTTGAAAATGTAGATGTGTTCACACTAAGTACCGGCTGCAGCCGATGTACCTTCTCCCACAGGAACCCATTTTTAAACCTAGAGGGAACAGTTCACGAACTTTGGTCAGCCGAAGTTTAGCTGGGAAAAAGCATTCTTGTAATCATTCTAGACCAACAGTTCTTAAATAAATCTGTTGTTTAATCAGAATTTACTCAAAGCACTTTTTAGTTGTAAAATGCTTGACTCCTATCGGTTGCATATTTTCGATGGTCTATGCAGTCCAAATAACGAATTCGAGAATAGAAAGGGACTGTAGTACTATAATTTATTAGACCATCACTGTCAGGTTGCTTTGTATACAAACTGGTGGAAACTCATGCTGATACGATAGCCAAGTCCATCGAATTTCGCATTATATTAACGATCGATGTTTTTCTGGAGATCCTTTATTGTCTATAAACAGGAAATCAGTATACTTCGTGACTAAAACTAAGTTTAATAAGTAGTAATGAAAGACAATGTTTTTAAACTAGTAATCCTCTCGAATACATGGGGGTTGGCAAGTTCACAATACCTCCACTAACACTAGATCTTTTATATCGCGAAATTACAAATGTTGGTTAAGAAATCTGTCTTGGTGTTTTACGTCCGTTATTCTGGATGCTGCGTCCTTGCATATTTTGCTTTAATGTTTGAACTCTATAGTCAATTACACACTAATTTTCACAATATATTTTTTAGGGGACTTATGCTGTCAGTTACAACTGCATATAAGCTTCTTGTGAAGACTTGTAATGATTGACAGAAAATGTGTTAACTTTTGCTATAAATATCTTGACAAAGTTGTACGTCTTTGCCAACAACCAAAATTGAGCTTGAAAGCCAGTCCGCCTTATATTTTGGATACGATTCCGGATATATATGAAAAACTACAAAGAATAATTGCAAATTACGAAGAAAACTATGATGCACTCTCGGAAATAGAATACTTTCAAATATATATTTCGACTTTGATTGAAAAATCCAAGCAAACTATTAGTCTTTTCAAAAATTCCAAAGAGAAAATTTTCGATATCAACTCAGATGCACGGTTTCGTCTGATTAAGTTGTCGCTAGTATATTCACATCTGCTAAACGATTTGGAAGCCCTCTTCCCACATGATACTTTCGACTCAAAGGGTTTCCGTATAACAAAACCTAATGCAGCTCGATGGTGGTTGAGCAATTTTGGGGATAGTGTAGTTGTTTCTTGGCAATTATTCAAGGATTCGTTAATTCAAACATTCAGGATAGACTCTGATACTCAACTGTTGGCTCTCCAAACGACCATAGACATAACTTGCAATGACTATGTATCTATTTTTGAGTTCGATGTATTTACTAGATTGTTTCAACCGTGGAACAATATACTAGAAACCTGGAAGGCGTTAGCCATCCTCCATCCGGGTTACATGGCGTTCATGACGTATGATCAAGTTAAAGGTGTTCTTAAACGCTACTGCACTCACCCTGGTCCAGGAACATACATTTTTCGATTATCATGTACTAAATTGGGTCAGTGGGCTATCGGATATATTACACAAGAACTAAAAATCGTACAAACTATAATACAAAACAAATCCTTGGCACAAGCGTTGGTTGATGGAGAAAGAGAGGGGTTCTACTTATATCCGAACGGGAAACCCAGTCCTACCACTTTGTTGTACCATTTAACAAATAATCTCCTTCAGGTCCACTTACAAGTAACAAAGGAACAATATCAGCTTTATTGTGAGATGGGTTCGACCTTCGAATTATGTAAGATTTGTGATGAAAATAATAAAGATACGCGACTCGAACCCTGCGGCCATTTGATTTGCAAGAACTGCTTATTTAATTGTCAATCCACAGGTAATGGTCTAACATGTCCGTTTTGCCGCCTGGTAATTAAAGGGACTGAAGATATTATCGTTGATCCTTACAAACCACCAAGCGACTCTGGTAAACTAAGTTTCCATCCCAGTGAGCCTATCGTGATTTGTCATCAAACAGCGTCCCTTCATGAGATAGCTGACAAGCCTTCGGAATTGGCTTCGTCTTCTGTCAGCGCCTTGTGTAACAGAAAAAGTCTCACGCCAGATTCTCTATCTGTGGGACCACCACCTATACCGCCAAGAAACTTTTATCTGACATCTACCATAGATAATACCGTAAATTACAACAACGAACTTCAAGCTAGTTGTCATACTCCTACTTCAACAAACTGCGGATTCGAAATCTCAACATGTCCTGATTTCGATGAAAACATTCAATTCACAAATCCCGACTCATCTGTTAAAAATGATACGCTTAGTGACTGTAATGAAGATAGATGCTTATGCTCTCAAGGGAACAATTCTCTGTTGCTAACACATGTTATGTCCCAGACAGATACGGGGAGTCGTGGTCGTACAATGGATTTAAATTACGCTCAGTTAGATTTAAACAAGTCAGATTCTGATGATGAATTGGAGGTTAGTTTAGCCTATAATGAAAAAGACGGAATACGAGACCAGCAAGATGATATCAGGGCATCTGCACAACAGAACATAAGTACAAACCTAGATCTCATTTGTGAATCGTTATCGAATGCTAAGAACCATATGAACTGTTTTTCAGATAATTTGTCTAACAAGAATACGATCCCCTCCAGTATGTTACACTGTGATCTCACCGAATGCCAAACAAGATCTGTGAATGAAAATATGAGAGAATTAATTGGTTTGCACCCTGAAATGACTGAAGCAACAGCCACGCTTTTACTCACTTTAACGGAGAACCGTCTACATATTTCACATGAAATATGGAAGCACTTTATGCCTCGTGTTTAGAGAGACTTGTAAGCACTTATTTTCAATAATATGGCTAATGTTATTTTGCTCAGAAATAATGTATTAGGCTTAATGTTAAAATTATTTTATACTTTATTATTTTCGATTTTACTTATATTGGTTAATGATTATTGTCCTGCAGAGTTCGACTAGATTTTAGGTAGGATCACCCAATTTTTGTGCTTTCAAGTTGGTACTGACAACAATGTCTACCTAATCTTTTTGTATATCGTATAAAATTTTCTACTAAAATTTCATTTTAACAACGAATAAATGTATGATATTTTACTGATAGTTTGAAATATATTCGATTTGACTTTCAAAATTGTTTTTTTATCCCAAAGAATATAGTGCAAATAAAATCTCTCCATGTGGTTAAATCGGATTATATATAAGGGCGTCAGCGGAAATTATCCACATTTTCCATTTATTTATAGGGTCTACACTGATTAGGAAAGTAAATAAGTACTTCAGTAATACATGGTAGATAGTGTGGTACTCATTATTATTCTTATCTTGGAATTAGATAGAGTAGATATTAAATGTTTAGTGATTGGATGTAGTGGTTTCGTGCTCGCTGACGCTCGTCAGTAAGGCGCATTTACAATTTTCAGGACACTGGTGCTCGTTTTAGGGATTGGCTGATTGTAAGTATTTATTCTAGAGCACCAAGAATATCTCAGACTGTGATGCAAATCCGAATCCCACGGGGAGCATCAGTTCACCTGGAAATCGCAGGTGTCTTTCTGGGGAGTCCCAACCAACTGGAGATGTAGGTCTAGTAGTATTTCCTGTCAGCTACTTCCAAATACCTAGCATATCAACATAATGCACGTGATATCGAAGCATTTACACTAAAGGCCATACTGCGACTTAATTGGTAGAATTCGATCAACACGATAGGATTGAACAGGTGTGGCACTGACCATTACTCAGTGATCAATCGATTGTACGTTAGGAAATCTGACGTAATTGCTAATTACAATAAGTGGTAACTATAATTTTCGACTTCAAATAAACAAGTGAAACAAAAATTATGTATTACCGTCTAATTATCTTTGTTTTTACAGGGGTTAGTATGAATTGCTTTTTCATACACTGGCAATGCAGTATTTTTCCAGTAGGTGAATCCTCTAATCAGGTTTTTGTTTCTTTCAGCTAAACATTCGCGAAAATAAATTAGTTTTTCTGATCCAACAGATAAAAAACGGCTAGGTTCACAAGTATATTGGATTGTAGAATTACGGCGTGGTTTCAACAAGTCGCACATTTGATCAGCTAATTGTTCGCCAGTTTCGAAACATAAGCCATATTTATTATCCTCCATTAATTCACTTAGTGTTGCATAACCTAGCGCCAGAACGGGAACGTTCACACCAAGTAAATCAACTACCTAAACATATGCAATCAAAATATATCCATAGAACATGTGTTAAATGATGTTAGGTTAAAATAATTGATGATTAGTAAGAAGTGAAAATCTACATGGGTATATATATATATATTGAAAAGTTGAATCTTAATAAACAAAGCTTTTGTTTTCTATATTTGACCATTCTAGGTTTTTGGAACTACAATTAAAATAAGATGAACATACCTATCACGTGTACTTCTGTCCTTCATACTCACGTAATCTTGTGTTAACTCACGATTGGGCTAGTTTATGGTATGGCTATCTGGTAAGCGTTCTTCAGGAAATAAGAGCCTTTCAGACTTCAAAACAACAAAATGACGGTATTTCCCCCTAAATGCATCCACAAAGAGCTTCGTCTGTAGATACAGAAATAGTTTTACTTATGTTTCTTAGTTTAAAAAATTATTCTGGCAATAACTCCACTTCGTGGTTACATATTACGTAAGGTAACAATTTTAGACTACACATACTACTTCTTTGTAATACATCTGAAAATACTCCAAACGCACTTTCATGGGTAAATCCAATCCCGAGGAACTTCGATGTATGCTAAGTCCTAAGTCAGCACATCCAAGGAAAACTGGATAATCTGACCACTCAAGCCACAACATAACGACTTCCACATGTTTCCAGTTTTGTTCTTGTATTAATTTCGCATAGTAGCTTTGTAATGGACCACGACCTAAAGCAAGGGAAGTAAAAGGACATGACAATATTTGTGAGTCACATTCAGGTAGAAACTTTAAATCACTTCCGTGGTACTTTGAACTAAGTGACTTGAATAAAATATTATGTGCACATAATATCCTTGCGTTGTTCCTTTGTACTATTCAAACTTGGATTAATTTTGATTTGGTTATTAATTCTCTGAAGAAATGGCTTACACCGAGGCACGCAACGTCAGAAAATCCAATTTTTCTACTCATTGGGATATTACAAAAATATTATTTTATTTATAACAATCTACCCAATGCTCAGTTTACTCGAAATTATCCCTATCCTTATTATAATATTGAATAAAGCCATTAATAATAATAAGTTGGACCTTGGTAATGATACCTATAAGTGACTTAAAATTATCTCGTATAATGAACAACACTTTTAAAGTTATCAAGAAGTGTGTTTTAAAATCTGTTTTACGAAGTAAAATTACAGGTCCTTTGGATAGATACCTTTTTAATAAGTGAGATGAACGGAAGTCTAAAATACTGCTATTATTTAAATAGATTTTCAGTTCGATGCTATACTTGAAGCTCTGTTTTGGTGGAGTAAACGAAATATGCCTTCTTATTATTAACTACATACAGGTAATGAAGTTGGGATGCAGATAACGCAATATCAAGTAGAATGCAGTTAAGACAAGATTGGAAGGGGCGAAGCCATTAGAAAATAAAAAGTTTAGACGCAAAGGATTGATCTAGGATGATACCATAATTAGTTTGACAAATATGACTTATAGACAAAACCAACCACGCTACGATAATGATAAGTCAGATTAGGTTAAAAATGTCTAAGACAACAAGACTGAACACAGTTTAGCGTAAAATTATACCTGTTACAGCAAACACAATACTGGGTAAACCTGAATCCAGTTTTTCAGCTGCCTTGTCGTAGATTTCCAGTGCTTTAATCGCCAACGTGAAGTCATCATCAGGTGTCCAGCTGCAACTACTGACAACCAATGCTGGGCGATCTGGGCGCCAATGGGGTTCATTGTTCTTGGTATTAGTCGGCAAAGCAGTTATCTCAGTAAAGCGTGTGAATCGACATGAATCTAGTTTGTTTCTAAACACTGCGTATTGATCGCTGAGTCTAAAAATTTAATAAACCTATAAAGTCGAGAAAACTGTCAAGAAACACTAGGAAAATATAGAAATTAACTTTTCGGAAATAATTAGCTGATATAGTCGGTGCTTTATTAGTACAATAACGACTTTTGTACGATTTCACATTCGTAAATATACACTAACCCGCTTTTGTACCCACTAGTGATAAACGGAAAGTCAACAATACGAACAGGTAATAACTTCTTGTCATCAGTCTTATGTGGAGATGAAATCTGAGCCTTGGTTCGTGACGGAATGAGGTTCACTCATATCAAGTGGCTTTCACACAGTACTTGGTACACAGTTACTTTAATACAGTCAGTCAGCTACAACTTAGGACCATGCACATATATGCATCGGTCCAAGTTGCCACACCTTATTAGCACGACAAGACGAACAAATACGTAGAAGCAGTTACTTCAATGGTAGTAATATATTAGAAAAAGATTGCGTATAAAGATATGACACAAGAAGAGTTAGTTTGTAGGAAGAAGGGTATAAAGTAATTTTAATCCCACGGTTTAGGGGAAGACAAAAAGTGTATACACTTACGCCATTGTGATCCATTCTGAGCTATGTCACACAGAGTCTGCAACCATTTGTTACGATAGCTGCATAGACCCCAACCAAGTAGTCTGCATCTGACAACATAGCTCAGACCAGACTTCAAGCATCGATGCCACGTTTTGGTTTGACCGCCCCAAACTTTATTTCAACTATCTCCAACACTAGTCAGCATTGTGCGTCGTGGTAATCGGTGTTCAAGCACACGTGGCTCAACCACCTCAGTCGATGGAGATTCATCACCTCATCAACTGATTTACCATCGTTCCCTAATACCCTGCGTCTAACCTCACTATTACTTATTCGGTGATCCCAGAAGATGTGAGCAATATTTCTAAGATATCTGTGATCAAATACCAGTAACTTACGAGTATCTTCTACTCTTAATGGTTATGTTTCACAGCTGTAAAGTAGAACAGAACGAACTGCTGCGCAGTGTACTCGTCCTATTATTGATAGACAGATATCTTGCGATCGCTATAGGTGACGTAAGTTGGCAAAAGCCAAACGAGCTTTTGGAATCCGTGCAGAGATTTCGTCAGACGCCAACCCATTAGGGCTGATCAGACTTCCAAGATAAGTTTTCGACGCGTTCGACTACTTCACTCCCTATCCTTAGTTCAGGTGTTGACGCAGACCCTGAAGCAACAACTTGCATTTAGAGGGGGGGAAACGCATCCAAAACATCCTGACATTGTTGCTCAGTGCTACCAAAAGGCTCCGCATTTTGTCAGCGTCTTCACCAAACAGGACTATATCATCTGCGTATTCTAGGTCGATAAGTGGACTTCCTGGTAAGAGATCAGTGCCCGAAAATTCAGTCAACGAGAACGTTATTTCCAGCAGTAGGTCTATGATGACGTTGAACAAAAATGGAGATAGTAGACAGCCTTGCCAGACACCAATTGAGGTTGCGAAACCAGATGACAGTTCTCTATAAGCTCTGATTCGACTAGTAGTATTGACGTAAAGAGCCTTCACAAGGTTTATGTACTTCTGTTAGCCTCGAGGCCCTCTGAATGAATTACTATCGAAAGATAAACCTTGGTAGTGGTCAGCAGAATGTCAAGCATCCTTTGACAAAGTCAAGTCAATGCTCACCTCAAAGCTTCTCTTGACACACTTCGATCCCAGCTTGGAAATTGTTGTCGCATCTGATGCATCTAGTCACGGAGTTGGAGCAGTTATATCACACGTGTTTCCAGACAAAACAGAGAAGACAATGGCCCATGCTGCCAGATCACTTACCCCAGCCGAACGCAACTACAGTCAAATCGAAAAGGAAGCTCTGGCAATCATTTTTGCTGTCAAAAGATTTCATAAAATGCTTTACGGCCGTAAGTTCACTCTGTTGACAGACCACAAACCACTGATTGTAATATTCGGTTCAAAGAAAGGGATTCCTGTCTACACAGCTAACAGACTACAGCGCTGGGCAATAATGTTTTTGAGCTACGACTTTAACATAAGGTATCAATCAACCAATACTATCGGTCAAGCCGATGCCCTCTCACGACTTATTGGAGTTCAACATCCTGGACCGGAGGACATGATCATTGCCTCGATATCAGTTAATCCAGAAATACGGAGTGTAGTAGCAGCGGCAATCCGAAACACTCCAGTGTCGTCAGATGAAGTCAGAAAAGAGACTCTTCGAGACCCTGTTCTACAAGAGGTCAGAAAGTTCCACCTAGAAGGGTGGCCCTCGAAGATCAGTTCAACAGAGCTTCAGCAGTTTTATCAGCGCAGATTATCTCTTTCAATCATCGACGATTGTCTCATGTTTGCTGAACGTGTCATAATCCCAAAGAAGTTGCAACCGGCAGTCCTCCAACAGCTGCATGCAGGACATCCTGGAATAAACCGCATGAAAGCTCTAGCACGAAGTTATGTATACTGGCAACAATTAGATACCCAACTCGAGCAGCTATCCCGTTTGTGTACAAAATGTGCATTGGCAGCAAAAGCACCACGAAAAGCAGAGTTGCAATTATGGCCGATACCACAGTCACAGTGGCAGCGTATACATTTAGACTTCGCTGGTCCATTCCATGGACAAACTTACCTTCTGGTAGTGGACGCATACAGCAAGTGGTCGGAAATCTTCATCATGGAACATCCAACAGCAAGCTGCACAGTTAGAAAACTGCGGCAACTATTCAGTCGTTTCGGGGTTCCAGAACAAGTAGTCGGCGACAACAGCACACAATTTACATCGTCTATCTTTTCAGAATTTTGTCAGCAAAACGGAATCAGGCACATCCGAACACCTCCATTCCATCCGCAATCGAATGGCCAGGTAGAACATTTTGTTGGTACGTTCAAAAATGATCTGAAAAAAATCAGGAGGGGAGGGTACCACCGACGAGATCTTAGAGAGGTTCCTGTTTATCTACCGTTCTACACCGAACCCTCAAACAACAAATGGGGTCTCTCCAGCGGAAGCCTTACTTGGCAGAAAAATAAGGACACATTTCGATGTTATCCGTCCGACGCCAGCTCGTGAGCCCCAACGAAACTTATCTATGGAGAAGCAGTTCAATCGACACCATGGGGCACAAAGACGATTGTTCACGGTGGGTCAAAAAGTACTTGCTATGGACTATCGTGGTAAACATCCTACGTGGACAGCTGGTCGGATCATGAGAAAGAAAGGGAATGTGGTTTATGAGGTGTCAGTTGGCTCAGAAGTTTGGATACGTCATGCTAACCAACTGAAAGCAACTTCGATAGCCAGCAGCGAGAATCGACATCGCATACCTCTTGACGTTCTGCTAGACACCTTTGAAATTAAAACGCCCGGAACAGACAAGTCAGTTTCTGTGCAAGCAAAGAGTGACACAACTTCCTTATTGCCTAGACGATAGACAGATAGAAAGCGCAGGCCAGTCACTCGGTTGCAGTTGGACCCTAGCACCAGATCGTACGAATCTGCTCAAGGGGGAGGTGTTAGCGGGACATAGATTGGATTAAATCATGTTTCATGCATGATGGTGTTGCTGCGCGCTGATTGGCTAATTCTAAACCGATCAGCCCGGGCATATTATTGGAGAAAAATCTAGAAGCTTCTTTTGTATATACTATAAATATATGAACGTTATTCAAATCAGTGATTCCTGTTCAACGTGTTCTGATTTTGGGGTCTTGTCGAGTGTCATCGTATAAGAATACTAAGCAATAGGAATAGCTGGGTCGTTTATTGTCAAAACAAATTTATAACAACTTCTGATATACGCCTTCCAATGACAAACACTGTCACAGAACCTCTCAATCTACAGAGCCAAATACTGCTTTTAAGTCAAGAAAGACCACGATTTTCGGAAGCCGATAAGTATACCTGTGTCCTAAGACCTGACGAATAGAAAATATGTGATCGGTGCATCCACGACCAGGTGTGAAACCAGCCTGATTTTCTGGTGTTCGCAGTTCACGAGTCTTTGTTAGGCATCCGATAATTATTAAGGCTAGTATTTTAGACGCTATATTAGTTAAACTAATCCCTTTATGTTTATCACAAGATGTTTTGACCCCTTCTTATGTATCGAGACAACCAGTGATTACGACCAATCAGATGGGATTAAATTTAGTTAGCAGATTTTAATTAAAATACTAGTCAACCTATTCGCTAAAACTAGACCACAATCCTAAAGATCTCTGGAGCCAATCCATATAGACCAGCTGATCTTCCTCATTTCAGATTAGCTACAGCTTTATGACCTTCAGTCAGAGTCGAGGGACCTTCTTTAATGTTCCACTCACGATGCTTGGATATGGTGGGTAGTTGTAGAGTAGCAGAAGGCCATTTGAACTGCTCCTATAAGTGATTCGCCCATCGTTCTAAACGTCTGGACTGAGAGCAGACGAGTGTCGTCTTTGTCAGCGACTGCCTCACTTACATTTGACTCCTTAATTCCAGTTTCTTCTATTAGTAAAGCTATCTTGTGTTACATGCAGATGCTGCATTTTTTTTTATATCTTTTGCGTTTGTTGCCCATTACTGCTCACGATCATTTCTTAGACTTCTGGTTAACCTAAATTTGATTTGTTTCCGCTCATCATCGTGTTTAGAGCCTGATGAGATAAGCTTAGGAGAGTTCATCAGTGAAACAGATGTGACATAAATCCACTGGTTTTTCTCAACCCTTTGATTCAAATTACAAGCGGATGTCGCTGCTGTTTCCACAGTTGATCATCTATCTTTCCCAGCAACATCTGGGCCACACTCGTTTTCAGAAAGGCCTAAGTGTGACCTCGATTGTCCCTGGAATTAGCTTTTGGCCTCGTCGTCGCTCTAATGGGTCTATTAGGAGTCTCCAGTTAATATGTGAAGAGGGGTTTTTAAAATTAGTAGCCATAAAATTTCCAAATAAGATTAATATTTCCAGAGAGGTAAGTTTATATCTTGATGGCTAGTGAATAATCTAGCATAATCTTTACACATAGGACAGAAATAAAGCTACAAAATAACCTCAATTAAATATTTGCCGAAAAATGTTACTAATTATAGATTACTATTTAAAAACATAATGGGTACTGACTACTGATTAACCGGAAAAGAGAACTGAATGATCTTACTTCAAGAACAGACAGTGCGCAACATCTACAGGTGTAGGTTTGAATTCCTCTGCAGGTCGATCATAATAAACAGTTGCTTCAATTGATTTCATTCTCATATCATATTTTAAAGCTTTGGATACGCAAACATTCGCAACACGATCGGACATTCTGGACATAAAACGACTTGCAAAATCAACTTCCAATATGTAGTACAACCTACAAATATTATTAAGGATATAAATTGAATAGGTTTGCTAACCGCGTGAATAAACTTTTACTAGGCGCATTTAGCTCTACAAGAGTATAACCATAGTTGTGCCAGTCAATAACTAAATTCTTGCCAGTAATCTTGATAAATAACCACAAAATGAAAAAAGTTGGTACTGCAGGAGGATTCTGAACCACAATTAAACGACTACGGCAGTATCTGGCAAGATGACAGAAGAGTGCTAGAGCCGTAAAAATAAACTAAAGTTAACACGTTTAAAAGAAAATTAAACACACCTTGAGGATAAAAACCATAAACGAAGGGAAATGTAGAGCTCTGAAATTCGGACACATAGGTATACCCAGGACTTTCAACTTAATATTGGACGGGTTTATTGTTTCAGCTTTGTATCCTGATATAGTTACATCCCAACCATCACGAGCCAAAAACTGAGCTTGGGACAATATTCTTGGCGATCGTGATAGATCACCCAGAACAATAACATGAGCTGTTCGATCAGCGACCATCAATTAATTCCCCAAAACCTACAATAAAATAGTTGAAACGTATGTATGTGCACAAATCTTCACAACTCGTTTTCAAACACCAAGATTGTTTTTAAATGTAATTCATCTATCAATTCTGGAGTCGAAACTACATCATACAAACTATTTTCATGAAACAGTAACTAGAGTAGCACACCTACTTTTTTTCCGATTGAGGGTTTCGGCTTATCACCCGAACAAAATTTGTTCGCGATAGAATTCCCTGAGTTTGGTTTTTCTGGATCGTGTCGTGTCACCATCGTGTCAAACCCTATAGAAGTAGCTGTACTATCATTTTTCAGCAATTCGTGAAACTGGTTGAAATAACACTTTATAAAAAAGTTCGATAAAGGCCGTGAGTATATAAATCGACCATTGCGGACAGAAACTGAGAAATGACAGGAGAATCACAATTTAAGTCGTGAGTTAAATGGTTTTAATTCCCAACTATCTGTATGAGGTACTTTTAAATAAATATCCCAAAAGCCTATTAACAGGTGAGCTACATAAAACAACCACAGAGTAGTATTTTGATATCTTCATAGCTTTAAAGGCACGGTTTGGTGCAAGGATCAACTCAGAGAACTAAATACCTCACAGTTAATCAGCCAATTACTATAAATCATAATTCATAAGGACAATGAGGACATTATTCTTGTAGAGCCAGTAAAATGTAACTGAGCCCTAGCCGAATCATCCGGCAGTCGGGTCACTGAATATCGAGCAGTTCACCAGTCCTCGTTAAGGTCAACGACAATTAACACGCGCCAGTTAATTGCACTTCATGGACTGGCCCATGTGTTGGTGATCGCACTCTCTTCCTTTTACCTACTCTTACTAATATATTTTTGTAATAACGTGATTTAGGCCGCGTGGTCATCAAGATAGCAACAGTACGTGGATACGACGAATCGGTAATCCATGTTAGGCACTAACCGTAACGTGTGACTTCAACGCTAATTGACCCCAACTATTCGACACAGGTCATTTACGTTGATGATCAACACTGGCGAGCAAGACTTCGAATAATGCGACCTATTATTATAGTCTCTATTATTGCATTCTACACCTATTCTTCTTTATTTCTATCGCCGCTTAAGTTCATCAATTACTATAAACATCAGTTGGTGATCTGCACTCCAAAGAGATTATTGACTGGATAGCTAGTTGCATAGCTAAGTGGATAGGGGGAGGAGAGCATGTATATCGTGAAGCAACTTGCTCCATTCTGAAAAAAATTCACTAATATGCAGATAGAGATGAATTCTTAAACTGGTTACGGGAGATTACATTACGGGCACTGCGGTCACGCTCTCAGGTCATTAAGACCACTTCTAACCCAATTTCCTTTTCAGGTACCTCTAGAAGAATCCTTCCACGGTGTGGGCAACCGGGAAGTGATAACTGCCCTCATACCTCTAACAACACTCAAGACCACTGTATTCATAATCAATCTCCTTCTTCAATTCTTACTATTCCTTCTACCTTGACTTTCAACACTAGACTTCCTCTCTCGGTTTCCTCCTCAAGTGTCACCATGGCCAACGATTCTAGTGCGCGAAACGCTGTCCCAGGTCTACTAAAACCTCGCTCCAAACTACACATTGGAGCCTTCAACGTACGTACCCTATGCCAAATCGGTCAACAGGCTTCTTGGCTAAGACCCTAGAATCTCGTACCATTGATATATGCTGTGTCTCCGAAACACGCATACAGGATCCAAGTGTGGTCATTCACTTGACCTCACCTCACCAAAATGGACAGCCGACGAAATACACCCTCCGTGTATCTGGCGACCCGTTTGCTAGTTCTCGCGGACTTGCAGGTGTAGGCATAGCACTCAGTACAAGGGCAGAACAGGCACTACTAGAATGGATCCCCGTTAACAGTCGCCTGTGTGCTGTCCGGCTAAATGGCTCCGTAAGAACTCGGAAGGATAGAGACACACGTCGTTGCCTTTTCATCGTTTCTGCCTACGCTCCCACTGACTGCAGCCATGATGAAGTAAAAGATGACTTTTACAGAAAACTCTCTGAGCTTCTTCAGAAAGCTAAGCGCTCAGACATAGTAGTCGTAGCGAGTGACTTTAATGCCCAGGTAGGCAGCTTAAATCAAACAGAAAGACATTTAGGTGGGTGTTTTAGTATTCCGGCTCAACGAACCGATAATGGTGATCGTCTGTTGCAACTATGCTCAGACAATCGTTTATTTTTAGCAAGCACTAATTTTAAGCATAAGGAGAGACATCGTCTAACATGGCGACCACCTGCACCAAACCAACGATGGACTCAAATAGACCATATTGTCATCAGTCATCGTTGGAGAGGCTCAATAGAAGATTGTCGCTCGTATTGGAATACTTGTTTAGACTCTGATCACGCTTTAATACGAGCGCGCATTTGTCTGCGCCTCAATGGACGCAGGAAAAGTACACTAAGAAGACCCATTAGGATTGAACTGGAGGACGAGAAAGCCAAATGCGAATTCCAGAAACAACTGAGTTCACATCTAGGCAGTTCTGTAGACGAGACTGACACAGATGCTGCTTGGAAAGACATACGAACAGCTGTGGAAACAGCAGTAACATCTATTAGTCATTTAAACCATAGGGCTCCAAAAAACCAGTGGATTTCCTCTAAGTCTATTTCACTGATGGATTCGCGTAAACTCATCCCATCAGGCTCTGAACATGACGAAGAGCGTAAAGAAACTAGATCTAGGTTAACTAAAAGTCTAAGGAACGATCGTGAGCAGTGGTGGGCAACGAAAGCAAAAGAGATGGAAAAGGCAGCGGCTGTAGGCAACACCAGGCAACTCTTCAGACTAATAAAAGAAACCGGAATTAAGAAGTCCAGTGTAAGGGAGACAATCTCCGAAAAAGACGGAACCCTTATCTGCTCTCAACCTAAACGTTTAGAACGATGGGCGGAACACTTTAAGGAGCAGCTTAGCTGGCCTTCAGCTACTGCACAACTACCCACTATTCCCAGAAAACCTAAATGGAACATTGAAGTAGGCCCCCCGACCCTACTTGAAGTTCAAAAGGCTATAGCTAATCTGAAACGAGGAAGAGCAGCTGGTCCAGACGGATTGGCTCCAGAGGTCTTTAAATATGGAGGTCCAATTTTAGCGATTAGGTTGACTAATATCCTGACTAAAATCTGGGAGTTGGACGTAATCCCATCCGACAGGTCACAATCACTGATTGTCCCAATATATAAGGGGTCCAAATCATCCTGCGATAACCATAGAGGGATTAGTCTGACTAACATAGCATCTAAAATACTAGCCTCAATAATTATCGGGCGCCTAACTAAGACTCGTGAACTGCAAACACGAGAAAATCAGGCTGGCTTCAGACCTGGTCGTGGCTGTATCGACCACATATTCACCATTCGTCAAGTTTTAGAGCACAGACACGCTTATCGGCGTCCGACAATGATAGTTTTTCTTGACTTGAAAGCAGCATTTGACTCTGTAGACCGAGAGGTTCTGTGGCAGTGTTTGTCATTGAAAGGTGTACCTGAGAAGTACATAAACCTTTTGAAGGCTCTTTACTCGAACACTATTAGTCGAGTGAGAGCTTATGGCAAACTGTCATATGATTTTACAACCTCAAGTGGTGTCCGTCAAGGCTGTCCACTATCCCCGTTTTTGTTTAACTTCATTATAGACCTGTTGCTGGAAATAACACTCTCTTCGACTGAATCTACAGGAATTGATCTCCTACCAGGGGGACCACTAAGCGACTTAGAATACGCAGATGACATAGTCCTGTTTGGTGAAGACGCTGGCAAAATGCAGAGTCTTCTGTTGGAACTCAGTAATAATGCCAGGATGTTTGGGATGCGTTTCTCCCCATCCAAATGTAAATTGTTACTCCAGGACTGGCCTGCGTCAACACCCGAACTAAGGATAGGGAGTGAAGTAGTCGAACGCGTCGACAACTTCACTTATCTTGGAAGTCTGATCAGCCCTAATGGGTTGGTGTCTGACGAAATCTCTGCACGGATTCAAAAAGCTCGTTTGGCTTTTGCCAACTTACGTCACCTATGGCGTAGACGAGATATCCGTCTATCAATTAAGGGACGAGTATACTGTGCAGCAGTTCGCTCTGTTCTACTTTACGGCTGTGAAACATGGCCATTAAGAGTAGAAGATACTCGTAGGTTACTAGTATTTGACCACAGATGCCTTAGAAATATTGCTCGCATATGCTGGGATAACCGGGTAAGTAATAGTGAGGTTAGACGCAGGGTATTAGGGAACGATGGTAAATCAGTTGATGAGGTGATGAATCTTCATCGACTGAGATGGTTGGGCCATGTGTTACGTATGCCTGAATACCGATTACCACGACGCGCTATGATGACTAGTATTGGGGACGGTTGGAAGAGAGTTAGGGGCGGCCAAACCAAAACATGGCATCAGTGTTTGAAGTCACTAACTTCTAGCCTGAGCCATGTTGGCAGATGCAGACTACCTGGTTGGGGTCCGCGTCACTATCGTAACCAATGGTTGGAGACTCTGTGTGACATGGCTCAGAATCGATCACAATGGCGTAGGTGTATACACTCTTTATCTTCCCTTAAACCTTGAGACTAAAATTGCTTCATATCTCCCTTCCTATACTATATCCTTATATACAACCTATAATTTATATACTACTACCAACACTAAATTAACTACTATGAATCCGGTGTTGTTCTTGTTGTGCTAACGAGGTATGGCAACTTGGACCGATGCATATATGTGCCTGGTCCTACGTTGTAGCTGACTGACTGGTTCTATAAACGATTTTTGTCACTTTACTAAATGAGTACACAGAACATCGAGAACTTGCTGCTAGGATCGGCGAGATTATAATTTATGAACGAAGAAAACCAGATTTAAAATGGCAGATTTTGGATTTCGGAACGAGATTGATTCACTCATTTGATTAGATACCATTTTAGCATTATGGCCGATGTCAGTTCATGATGAAAACACTAAATCTAGTTTCTAAGCCTAGCGTTCAACTGTAAATCCTAATCCCTCACACTAATTTATAACCCTCATCTAACCTCAGTAAGTAGGTGAACATTCTCAGGGTCATTTCAGCGTCGTTTAAAGGTCGTCCATACATTTTAGTCTCACCCTAGGATTGTAAAAATGTGGATACATACGGTGGTGTCGCACGGCAACTTGTACAGACTAATTCACGCGCCAACTGATGATTCATAGTACTGAATCACTCTATTGTGGCGTTTTAGTTTGCACAAGATCTATCAATTGTTTTGAAATTATCTTCCCGGCCAAATAAACGTAGATGCATTCTCCTAGGTTAAACGCACAAACCCATGTGAAATATTTCTGTCTTTACAATGCTTAGGTATAAATTAGGAGGAACAACAGTGACCATATTCTCACAACAAAATTGAGACCTAATCAGTCTGGTCACACTTTATTTGGCCTTAAAACTCTCTCTAGGACCGTCAATTCAGTAAGTACATAGAATACACTCACTTTTAGTGGTGAATAAGATCGACGATAATTAACATTAACAAGCGAGACTAATAGAACTTGAAAGTTCAAACTAAAACTTCGTAGGATAGGACCCAGAGAGTGTTACGACGACTTAACAATCACAACACGTTGCGCAGCTATTAAGTCAACCGCGTCTAATATGTTTAAACGTTTATGCTGAGATATAGAACTGGATCTACTTTATAGTGTGTGCTTGAGTTACATTGAAGAGTCGACAGACCTTTGCCTGCATGCATTTTTTTATGGATATTTACGGAGCATGATATACAAAAAGGATAGATTCGATCATGGCAGTAAAGATATTCTAGACATATATAAGTTCACATTTCCTAAGGTTACAAAAAAATACACATAACTGCTAAAACCCGAAAACTTTTACCGAACAGCTTGACAGCTATGAAATCATTTAATACAAGCACTGGACAGCGTGACCATTAAAGAACTCGATGTCTTTGGTCTGCTAGTAAAGCTTGACATAGGTAAATCCACTGGACCTGATGAACTGCATCCTAGGTTACTAAAGGAATTAGCCAACTTTGTTGCGAACCCTTTAAGTGTATGTTTTAATCTATCCGTAACTCAGGGTCGTCTACCAAAAGACTGGAAGAACGCCATAGTAAGTCCAGTCTTCAAAACAGGTACAAAACATAAGCCTGAGAATTACCGACCAATTAGCCTAACTAGTGTGGTTGTTAAAATCCTAGAAAAGATTATTCGGAAGGAGCTGTTCAAGTATCTCGATGAAAACCGGATCCTCTCGGAGAAGCAGCATGGTTTTAGAACAGGTTACTCTTGTCTCACTAACTTATTAGTCGCTTGTGAAAGCTAGTGCACTCTTAAGGACCAAAAGTTACCTATAGACGTAGCTTACATCGACTTCAGCAAAGCTTTCTACAAAGTTCCGCACAACCGACTGTTACATAAGCTAAGGAATGTTGGGATTGGAGGCAATCTATTGATGTGGATAAAAGACTTCCTAGTTGGGCGTCAACAAAGAGTACGGGTGAACTCCAAGTTGTCTAGCTGGGAAACTGTGCTTAGTGGAGTCCCCCAGGGTACAGTTTTGGTGCCAGTGTTATTCCTCTTGTACGTAAATGACCTCCCTCGTCTACTATCGTCATCAGTCTTGCTTTATGCTAACGATGCCAAGATATGGAGAGCGATACAAAGCAAGGGTGATAGCTTAGAACTCCGAAACGACCTGGAGAAATTATCTGAATCGTCCCAAACCTGGCAATTGCCGATAAATACTTCCAAGTGTATTGTGATGCATATTGGCCACCAGGGTACAGATACATACACGATGAATAACACTGAGCTACCTATTGTCCAGACACATAATGACTCAGGAGTCTTTGTTAGTCAAGATTTAAAGACTACTGCACACTGCCGTGCAATAGCCGCCAAAGGTTTTGGAACTTTATGGTCCATACGTAGGGCTTTTAGTCGTCTCGACGCTAAAACGTTTCTGACTTTGTATACAGTGTTCGTACGCCCTAAACTTGAGTACTGCATACAAACAGCTAACCCCTGCCTAAAAAAGACAGTGAACTCTTGGAAAGGGTTCAGAGAACAGCAACTCGGCTGGTTCCCGGAATAGCGAAACTCCCATACGGTACTAGACTGACCAAGCTAAACCAATTCCCGCTGTCATATCGAAGAATCAGAGGCGACTTGATCACAGTTTTCAAATTGCTTAGTGATAAATTTGCACTTGATATGCCCTCATTTTTCTTGTCTCCCGAAACAGAAAATTTACGAGGACATTCGAAAAAAGTTCGCAAGCCAAGAACGAATTACTTGTCAGCTGACTACCGACTTTCCAATCGAATAATCAACGAGTGGGATTCATTACCTCAGCACGTGGTTGAGGCTCCATCTGTCGACTCCTTCAAAAGAAAGTTGGATCGGCTGAGAGACCATAATTGCCAGGACTAACATAGGCCATCAAGCCTCCTGTCCTTTCCAAACTGAAACTGAAACAATGTTTCCTTGCTGCCTTAAGAACTTATTTTGACTGAGGATTGATCGGATCAAGTTGTAGTGACCGGCTGGTCTCGATAAGAACACGATTGGAATAACAGAAACAATTATTATTATTGTAACCAATTGTACCAGAGATTGTTTTACTGTATTTGTTTGACTGTATCAGACTCACTTCTTGTTCCGCTATCCTCCTTGTTCCGTTCGAACTTTCTTACGCTCTACCCATTTTGCCTGTACCCGTTGGCACGTCTCGGTATTCTATCGATACCACGAGATCGCCAATAAATATACTTCATCTGGATTAATTAAAGCCTTCTGTTTTCCGCGTTGTCAAAGGAACCAAATCGTTTCTGGGCACGTAATCGTATAGTAGTAGTGATCATAGTCCGTCCTCGACTCGACCCTACTACATCTGGTGAGCCGTATTTGAAACACGCAATACATCTGGTGAACCACAACTGGTAACGCAATTCATCGAGCACAATTCAAACTTGGCCAACTTTCCAACCCGGATCAATTCGGTGAGTCTATTCATCTATCCACATCCGTTGCACATATTCGTATTGATATCTTCCAATATATAATATTTTGGCAACTTAATATGGTGGATAACGATAAGAATAGCATAAATATAATAGACTCCGAGGTACAGGCTATTAGTTTTCGACCGGTTCCATTTATCCCTCATGATCCAGAAGTCTGGTTCGCGGCACTGGAATCTCAATTCGAGATCCGCCGCATAACCAAGCAAAGGCAAAAGTACGCCTACGCTCTGGAGTCATTGCCCGGGGATCATTTAACCGCTCTTCTTGAGATTGTCCTCAATCCAAACGTTTCAAACGTTTACGACCGTCTCAAGGATGCAATCCTTCGACATTTCCTCCCCTCAAGGGAGGAACGATTGAGGACCCTATTAGCACATCACCCTATGGGTGATGCTAAGCCGAGCCACCACCTCACGCGCCTGCGATCTCTTGCAGGAAACACAACAGCTGACTTCGAGATAGTCAAAGAGCTGTGGCTCGAAGCCTTACCAGCGAGCATTCAACCAACTCTTACGGCTCTGCTCGAGGACACCCCACTCATCAAGGTTGCCCGCATAGCAGACAAGATTCTAACACGAGTTAACGCCAAAGACAACTATGTGGTTGCTTGTACTCCCCGTTCAAAGATTGATCTCGATGCTAGGCGACCTACGGCTCATGGGGATAGGGATAAATGTATCCACACCCATCTCAGTTTTCGAGACCGTTCAAAAGTGCCAGACCCCTACGTCCCTCGACCCAGGTCAAGATCTTGTAGAGCCGTAACGACTCGCCTCAATCGGGCATCTTCCAAGCCACGCCAGAAGGCGGCTTCGGAAGAGAGTCCGAGTTGGTGCTGGTTCCACCGTGCCTTCGGGGCCGGTGCCCGTCATTGTCGAGCTCCCTGCTCATACAAGGCGGGAACTTCCCGAGCCGGTGAGTAAATACGGCCGTACTCACCAGCCCTTCACCTCAGTTTGACCGTTTATTTTACGTGCACGATTATCGCACCAACGCTAGGTACCTAGTGGGTACAGGTGCCCAAGTTTCTGTCGTACCTATCAGTAACAGTAAGTCTCATGTTACGATGCTTCGACTACGCGCTGCGGATGACTCAGTCATTCCTAACTATGGTACGCGACAACTTAGGGTCAATCTGAGCAAACAGCCTTACGAAGGCCCTTTTCACGTGATTTTCCGTCACGAAAAGACCTTCAAGGTTGATCGACATGGCCGCGTCTAAGTAGTCAGCATTGATCGTTTCATGACAGCACACGTCGATGACAGTGCCCTACCTGATAAGCCGAGACCCAATGCTAGACCCATCAAAGCTTCTAGCGGGATCTCTACATCTACTTCGGATCCCACGCTAGATGCACCTGAGACCTCATTTTCACGTCCCAGTCAACAGCACGTGTCATCTGCCCCGTCACTGCGTGAGGTATTCCCTAGAGTTCTAGTGAGAAGCAGTGATCGGTGGAGTTCAACCAGGTCTGTTGGGAGATAGTAACTCACTGAAGACAATGGTGGATGGTTACCCAATTCGGTGGATTGGTTGAAGTTAGACATTAACACCGTTGGATGCCGGTTCAGTGATCTAAATACAAAGCGCTCGCGTGCGAGACTGACCGGTCCTGGGTTTAAATCTCATGAGGCGTGATCGTGGATGCGCACAGTTGAGGAGTCTCAAAATAGGACGAAATGGCTGTGCAGTGCTTCCAAGTTTTTCATGGTGGTCTAGCTTCAATTGACTCATGATTTCAACCATAAAATTTTCGTTTGTCATGTTTGAGACTAGAATCGAGAAGCATAACGAACAGGTCTATACAGGTTGATAAATAGTCCCGTAAATTAAAATATGACAAGACTGTGCATCTCAGATTGATCTCTGTCTAATCATGACTGTATATTGTTCTCAGAAAGATGTTTTGTGTTCATTTGCGTTTCCGACTGATTTCACATCGCTTTATAAATGTCCTCTATAGTGAACTCTGAAATAAACAATATATCTCTCCAGTGAAATCTATAGCTAAGTTAGAAGATTAGACAGCCGTACTTTCCTTTGTACTATTTAAACTTGTGTTAACTTGATGTCGGTTATTTATTTACTCTGGAGAGGTGGCTTGTACCAAGTCACGAAACGTCAGAAATACAATATTTCCACTCATTAAGATATAACAAAAATATATTTATTATTAAACAGAAATTCCGTTTTATCTAATTGACAAATGTTGTATGTAATTATCTGCTGGCTGGTAAAAGAAGTGATAGATGTGTTGAAATGTTTTAGATGTTATCCCACTATAGTGATGAAAGAAATTCACAAGCTGGAGTCTTAAATTTACAAATATAGAAAACTTTTTACAAAAATAATATTATGAGAATGTCTAATTATTTTCAGTCTTATCAATAAATTTTCAGGAATATTCATCAAAATAAATGTTTTCAAAATAGTCATGAATATATGTAATCCTAATATTTAGCTTCAAGATAAAGATCATTCATACTGGTTGAGTACAGAACATTTAAAAATAGCGGTATTCATCTTTGATATGAGGCAAGTGAATAGAGGCTTTTCCGACAGGACGAGCACAGTATGCCCATAGGTCGATAAGAGTCTGACCAATTGCAGTCTTGAACAGAGATAGGATGATTCATATCTAACAATAGCGAGTAATTTAAACTGTTGTAATTTGACCTCGGAAGTCCTATTACAGATTTGTAAAGTTGTCATTCAAAATGCTAAGGTTGGCTTACATTAACTATATACATGTACTCTCCTTTTCAGTCACTCATATTGTAGATAATGGTCGCACAAAAAGTGTCGTCTGAATGTTTAGGCATCA
>NC_031502.1:43169658-43179150 GCF_000237925.1 Schistosoma mansoni
AATGGAGCAAATACAGCAAACGTTGACTATCATCAGATACTCTTGCCGCAACGTAGGTATCGTATTGTTTTATAAACTTCCAATATTCCTTCGGCTTTCCATCAAAATAACACAATTCAACTTTCGGTAGCTCTAACCCAACTATAGGAACCTTAGGTGTTGTGCCCGAGACTGCATGCCTAAGTCTTTCCCCTTTATCTAAACTAAGATCCGCTACCTTATCTAACATTACGTCACTATCACTATCACTATAGCTCTCTTTAAATACATTAGAACCATGAGGCGTAAAGACATCAGAAAAAGCTTGCTTTGTACTAAGGGATTTGTCGTTAACCTTGTCTTCACCCTCTCCGATCAGCTTAGGGATTGACTTCTTTGCACGATTGTTAGGCATCTCGAATTATCGACCAAATTTGTTTCAGAACTGTGAGCAAGGACCAAGCTGCAAACCGACCAATATTCGTTTAGAACTGTAAGATCCAAACCTAAATTCCAATAGGTCTGGATGTGGTCGAATAACCGTTAGATAGCTTTAGACACTCGTGTCTCAGTTCAAATCAAAACAAGGTATATATTTGACACGGTTCTGTAATTCGTTATATATACAAATGTACAAATTTACCTAAACGAATATTATCACCCAGTTATTCAACCAACAATTGATACCAAAATATTCAATCTAAATTACGATAAATAGCAAGGTGATAAGAAATATATGAAAAATTACCAAAAACACCAAAGAATAAGCGTTATTCTATCCTTTCTGGATAGATCAAGGGAGATTCCGTTTGAGCGGTTATTTTATAACACCAAGTGTTTCAATTTCTGGAAAAGTGCTCCAAATACAACCAAAAATGCACGATCCCAGTCAAGTTCAAACCGCACAATCAAAAAGCGAGCAGCCAATATGGCGGATACCAGAATAATAGCAATTAAAACAAACTATATACAGCTCAGTAAAGAACATGGAGACTCAATAAAAAACGATAGTAAAACCAAGAAAATTGAACGTTACAGTCTTAATTAGCATAATAAATGTTACAGCATATACAAATAAAGAAAACGTAAGGAAGAAATCACAAGTGTATGCATGGAGGGATTTTCACTTGCAAAATGGATCCAACAGACCATTGCCATTCATCTTTCTCTGTAAACTTTTAAGACAATTTTGACTTCCATAACATATAATTTCTCTCACTCTGTTTCAATATTAATGATGATAATCAAAGCACTTGTAGTATCAGTTTATATGTTAAGCCCATATACTTTATTCTAGCTTCTGGCCAAGCTAATTCACCTATCCATTATGAGTCATATTTTGGTCTTGTTCATTATTCGCTTATTAACCTTGACTACTTTTTATATGAGCGTATATGTGTACACACTTCGCATCTTATTCAACATATGTCTGTCATTCATTTTTGCCTGATTATAAATATTGACTAATGCTTGCTCATAGGGAGTTGGCTTCCCAGCCATCTCCAATACGCATTACTTTTGCTTCATCACTCTGATTCCCTGGCCAGATCAATGAGTATAGAAAATATTCGTATTCTAAATCCATTCTCGTATTGACTTATTTAACTCCGTTATTCACTAACGCGGATAAGGTCATTTATTACATACGAGGATAGATAGTACGTACGATCAAAAAGGAATCAGATTTAAGCTACTACAACACACTAGATGGGAGTAAACTTGTCCGTGAGTATACTACGTAAGTTAAAGTGTAACTGAGATCATTATCGATAAGATCAAAAAAGACAAATTTAAGAATTCATGATAGAATACGTTATTTTATTCATTCTTAACTATTTAGGATTCTTTATGATCAACAATAATAAATAAACTTTCATGGTTCAAAACCAACTGTAATTAATTCCTATTAAATATGTAATAAATGAGGGAATAATGTGGATTAATTTGGTTTTAATATAATGTTTTATACCAATATGTATCTGCAGGCCTCCTAGAAAACTGAAACGAGGACTTTTGAATCTCACATCAGCCCATATGCTCCATGATCATTTGGTCGAAATTAAACGATTTGTATTTGTAACTATGATGATATTAAATATCACACTAAGGATACGCAGTACTCCAGAAAGTACATCAGCACTGTAAAAGCAGCCTGTTAACGTTACATATTAATTTGAAACGTGCATTAAAACATACTGCATCACAATCTATGTCCTTATATCATTAACATAACAATACACTAACTTGAGAAGGTATAACTTCTGATTAAGACATATGATGGTTATCACCTTGACTTTTTAAAATGACTATAAAACTATATTAGTTTATTGTTTAACTAATTATACTCAGAAGGATGTAGTGACCTACTTTTCATGACGAGAACGCGATCGTTATAATGTGAACAGTTATTATTATAACAATTTGTACCAGTTATTGTTTTACTGTACTTGTTTGTTTAACTGTACCAAAAACACTTTTCGTTCCGTTGCCCATCTTATTCGTGCGAACCCTCTTACGCTCTGTCATTTTGCCTGTAATCTTCGGCACGTCTCGGTATTCTTCCGATACCACGAGATCGCCAATAAATATATCTTACCTGGACCAATAACAGCCTTCTGGTTTTCGGTCTATCGAGGGATCCAATTCGTTATCTGGCGCGTAATCTTATTGTCGTGGTGATTATAGTCCATCGCAACTCGACGCCATCTACATCTGGTAAGCCAAATTTTCGAACGCATTTCAACATTTAGCAAATCTTCCAAAGAACATCACAATGGTTAGTCTAGTATTTATCCATCCGCTTTTGTTGCACGTATTCGTATTGATACTTTTCAATATATAATATTTTGACAACAACGCGATATGGTGGATAAAGATAAGAATAGCAATAATATAATAGACTCAGAAGTACAGGCGATTAGTTTTCGACTGCTTCCCTTTCGGAACTGTTTAATACTTAAGTTTGTTACCCCTTGTAGAGGATCATAAACTGCTCACCAATATTCTCCGTAGAATCCTGTCCTGAACAGTCCTTTCCAGTTCCTTTCAATTGCTAATCATCCCTTTCATGACTGCTTGCAACTCCCGACACACTGTGTTCTTTGGTCCCCCTTTTTTCAGTTTCCCTTCAGGATTCCATGTTAGTGCTTGCTTAGTGATGCAGTTTGATGATTTCCTCAATGTTTCCTATCTACATCCAACGTTTTATCCCGATTTATTCTTCAGATAGAAGCTGGTTTGTTCTCTCGAACAGTAGGCTATTGCTGATGGTATCCAACCAACGGACATTGTGTATCTTGCGTAGATAATTATTTGTACATACTTTTGCCTTTTTGATGATGGTTGTAGTAGTTCACCAAGCTCCAGCTCCGTACAGCAGAACTGTCATGATGTTCGTACTAAAGATTCTGACTTCCATGTCGGGTGGCTGTTGTTTTGAGTCTCATATGTTCTTTAAGTGTGGGAATGCTGTGCTTCCTTTGCCAATCTTTACATTTACGTCCGCGTCGGATCCTACACGTTCATTGATGACGCTGTCCATGTACGTGAAGGTTTCCCTCTGTTCTAGAGATTCTTCATCATATGTGATTGGGTTGGTGTTCTCCGTGTTGTATTTGAAGATCTTGCTTTTCTTCTTGTGTATTTTGAAGCCTACTGATGCAGAGGCTTCTGATGTACTGGTTGTCTTGACTTTCATTTGTTCGTGTGTATGAGATAAAATAACTAAGTCATCTGCGAAATTCACATCGCCTAGCTGCATGCAAGATGTCCGTTGTATTTCATGCTTCCTCTGATACATTAAAGTCCTCATAATCAAGTCAACTGCCAGAAGAAAGAGAAGAGGCGAGGAACAGTAATCAATCTCATTTGACACCGGCCTTAAATCGGAATCCATCTGTCAGCTATTCTCCACTCACAACTTTGCAGTGCAGTTCGTCGTGTGGATTCCAGACAATGCTGATGATGTTCTCAGGTACGCCATGGTGTCGGAGAAGGCTCCATAAGGTTCGCTTATCCACAGTGTCAAACGCCTTCTCGTAGTCAAGGAAGTTGTTGTATAGTGACGAGTACCATCCGACTGATTGCCCAACGATGATCTACAGTTTCACGATTCGGTCTGTGCACGACCGATACATACAGAATCTGAACTGTTGATCTGAAAGCTGGACGTCTACTAAATCTTCCATCAGGTTCAGCGACACTCTGTTAAAAACTTTTCCTGAGATCTATAATAGTGTGATTCCTCTGTAGCTTTCACACTTGCTCAGACCTCCTTTCTTTGGTATCTTGACGAGATATCTTGATTTACTCGACAGTCGGTCGAGTGACATCTGTAGGAGGGTCTGTAGGTGATGCTTCGGTGTCCAGTAGATTCTATGGAGCTGGTCGATTCAGCAGTTCCTCAGAGTATTCTAACCACTTGTTCCGCTGCTGTTGGATCTCAGTGATTGTCTTGCCTTATTTGTCCTTGACGAGTCTCTCTGGTTTGCCATATTCCCCTACCAGTTTCTTCGTTGTGTCATATAGTTGTCTGGCATATCTTTCGGCTGCAACTTTGTCCACTGTCGTTGCTAAGTCTTCCACGTATTTCTGATTGTTAAACCTAATGCTTATCTTCACTTGATTGTTTGCTTCTGTGTATTCAGCTTGCGCCTTGACTTTCTCTGCTCTTGTTAAGTTGTTGTTATTTGTTGTCTTTCTGTCCCTTATTTCTTGAATTTTGCCGTGGGTATCAACAGAGACTTCTTCTCTGTTATGGTAATTGTTGCAGCCCATAACCTCCTGATACGTTGAAATTAGTGCTTCTTTGACCCCTTTCCAGTTGTTATCCATAGTAGTTTCCTCTTCTGTGAGTAGATCTCGTAAGGCTTGAAACCTGTTGTCGAGAGATATCTTGAATTTGTTAAGTTCGTCAGTATCTCGATGGAAAGCTGCATTGAACTTTTGTAATGCTGTTTCCTCAGTTGTACAGTGCTTTTTTAGCTCCAGTTCCATCCTGCCCACGAACAGGTGGTGTGCTGAAACTATGTCAGCTTTTCTCCTGGTTCATCAATGATCCGTGGTGTCGGAATTTGTTCTGCTCTCTACCAATCTTTACGGAATTGGCGACCATGCCACTTGGAGAACACTAGTTCCCATCTGACCTGATATACCTTATCCGTATTCATTACGAAGTATCGGAGAAGCACTCCATTTCGATTTCCCTTATTTTATTAAGTTATATATTCCAACACTGTTACTAAGTTTGCTAGCTGATAAACAATCACAGTTCTAGATTAGGATACAGTTTATAGTGTCACCTAGTCATTTAAAAACTTTCGCAACATAAAGCAACACTGTCAGTTTTTTTAATTTTATTGAAAATTGCATCTAGATATGGCTTTCGGTGAGATCGCTTCAGGACGACGCGCAAAACTAATTCCGCATTCTGGAATTTTAAGAGTTAAACGGAGACCACTTTGTCTTCAAACAGATTCTTCATTTATTATTGGAGGGTTGTGAAGTGTGGATTTAAAAAGTTCACGGATATTAATTGCTTAACGACGTTGTTGTCTGCAACATATTTATAATTGAGGACCTCAAACTCAGCCAAACAAAAAGTTTTGAATGGAGTGTACGAAGGCATACTTGAAAGGTAGTCGATGTTTAGTGAAGTATATGATATACGCACGGCGCACCCAGTTGAGATCTGGAGAGGATGTTTGATTGACAGATTCCAGTATCCGGCAAACCTAATGGGTTTGGTACAAATGTTGAAGACTTACAGAACTATCTATTTTGGTAATTTATTTGCGGCTACACTCTAGTTACTTGTTTCACTTCGTATTATTACATTTGGCTGCTTATCTTTTCACGTTTTAGTAGGTTGGCCGCTCTGGATCCGTTTTATCGGATAAATTCTCTGGTGAGAAGAACCATAATTAGCAGCTAGTAATTCATTAATACCATTGGACATGTATTTGTACTACCGGATTTATGACACTTGAGACTCACTTGACAACAATGAAACCCTCGCAATGCATACGTTTATGGAAAATAAACAGCTGTTCGCCATAGATCTGATAGCTAAATGTAAGCGTACCAATTCCGTCGTCATAGGCACCGTCAAACGTATTTAGGTTGGGTTGTAGTTTCAGTGAAAATTAATACTAAAATCATATCAGCACTAAAAACAAGACACGAAATGGAACTTTGAAGAAATAACAATAGTTTTACAGTGTTCACAATTTACAGTTAGATACTTTTAGGGTAGCGAAGAATGCCATTTATGTTTATCTTCAGAAATAACTCATCTGGATAAACACTCTTCGTTCGATACTCATCACACTGTAGATTGTTCTGGTATACAGGCGATTCATTTCCGTTGACCATTTCGGACCACTATTTATAGCGGTTCTTCAGATTTTTTGATGACACTCTTTAAATAATCTGAGGGCTAATATAAATTGTAATAGCCACTCTAAGTGTAATCCTTTCTGCTAGATATTCACTGCATGCTCAAATTGAACTTGGATCAATTCTTATACTTGAAGAATACGCATCTAAAATATAAACTGGTGGCCTCGTTTTTAGGTGATTTTGTGACAGAGAAAGTGTATCAACACCAAAATAATGGTAGATATTTTGCACAACAAACCTCCTTACAACAAGAGAGCGTTGAACAAAGGTTCTAGACAACAGTAAATCAGTTGATGTGGTCTACATAGACTTCAGCAGAGCATTTGACAAGGTGACAACAAACAGACTACTCTTGAAGCTAGAAAATCTTGGTATTGCCAGACCTCTCGTCACTCCGATACATAAAACAGGATCAAGACAATTCCCATCAAACTACAAACTTGTCGGAGCTCTCCTAAAATGACAAGGGTTTCTTTGCAGGTCGTAGACAGAAAGTAGGAGTAAATTCGAAGTGCTCCACCTGAAGACCAGTACTGAGTGGAGTGCCCCAAGTTTCTCTCCCAGGTCCTTTACTTTTTGCATTGTATGTAAATGATCTTCCAAGTATAGTAGGGTCCCCAATGTTATTATACGCTGACGATGTAAAAATCTGGCAAGAAATAATGGGAGACGAAGATGCATGCGCACTTCAGGCAGGCTTGAATATTGTGATTAACTGGTCTAAATAGTAACTGATGCCTATCAACGCGGCAACGTGTGTCTACATGCACTTTGGGGATACGAAAGTAAATAGATAAAGAATAGGGGAATTGCCTGTACTCGTAGTTCGATCTCATAAGGTTCTTGGGTTGACAGTGAGTCATGACCTTAAGACCACATCCCATTGTCGGGAGGTTGAAGCTAAGGGGATTAGAACCCTATGAGCTTTAAGCTGGATATTCACTAAGTTAGACACTATCATGTTCACTACAGTATACACAACCTTAGTGAGAACAAAGCTTGAGAACTGCGTTCAGGCTGAAAACCTCTGTTTAAAAGGTGACTCGGATATCCCGGAAAAAATACAGAGAGCAGCTACCCGTGGAATCCCAGAACTCCGTGGTTTATCATAAAAGGAGCTGCTTGAGAAGCCAGACCTCTTTACTCTGTCCTATCGCAAATTAAGAGGTGATCTGATTTGCATGTAGAGAATACTAAGAAATGATTTTAGACCCAACATATTTTTTTCTTCCCTATAGAGCACTACATCTCAGAGGACATAGCAGGCGAGTGGAAAAGTCGAGAACGAATAAAATGCCAGTGGCATACAGATTTTCACACCGATTCATCAATTCTTGAAACCCGTTGTCTGGAGCAGTTGTGTCCACACCTTCAATTGACTCATTAAAGAGGAGAGTGGACACTCACAGAAGCATTCCAGAAAAGGAATAACATAGGCCATAGGCCTTCTGTCCTTACTATACGAATCTGAAATCTGAATCATTTTAGTGAGGACTGAAGACTGGAGAAAATCCAACTTTACTGCCTGATTATAAAAGCATGAAATTGGAAGAATACGCGTCAAAAATCCACTTTTTGGTCTCTTTAAGGCCAGGAAGCATACTTTTAAGGCCTTGAGGATTAAATATTGTTTATACGATACTTTTATGCCAATCGGCGGTTATTTTGCAAATATGAGTTGGTTTCCAGATGAGGATGGGATACGACAAACGTTAGACTTGCTGCATAATTCTCAATCAACTGACACAAACGTTCAAAGGGTTGTGCATGAGGTTAGTGAATTTCCCCCTTCAACAGTTTTAGAAATTGAATGAGTTGAACAATGTTCCTGATTTTAACAAATACCTAGCCTTTATCTTGACAAATGCAGGTTCGGAAAGTGAGTTTAAAGTTATGATCTAACTATAAATGTTGTCCAGGTGACAGCACGCGTTCTCTCAGTGGACTTATTTTGAAAAATAATCTAAAAAGTCACTTTAAGAGATGCCCTCCTGAACTTATTAGTTACATCAAGGATGGGTGTTTACGGTGCATCAGCGATAGCTCACCTATGATCAGATCAATTGTCGGAATTCTTATCACCACTATTGTAACTAGTGACGGCATACAAAACTGGCCAGAATTGCTACCAAAGTTGGTCGAGTGTATTGATTCTCACGATGTTAATTTTATGGAGGTTCGTAATGTTGATGACTAAATAATTCTCTAGGGTGCTTTTGGCGCGATCGAGAAAATATGCGAAGATTCTTCATCTCAACTGGAAACCGATCGTATTGGTTGTCCTATAGGAGTGCTTATCCCGAAATTCTTACAATACTCCAGACATGACAGTCCCAAAATCAGGTGAGTTATGCTCCATATTTGTTGCGTACTCGTGAACAGTTTACTATCAGACTTAGTTAATGTGTTTGCTTCGGTAATAAGGGGCATGTAGTAGTCATTTTCCCTCAAATATCTATTGTTTTAGTGGGTCATTTAATGATATGCACGACTCGTTCCAGTAGTAGGTTTCGAAAATTGATTTCTTGGTGAGAAAGAAAACAACTTGTGTGCACAAGGGTTCTGTTAGTTCCTGGCTTTTATATTGCATCGTGTCATTTGACTTAAACTGCTTTGACCTAGTTGTGAAGAAAGTAATTACAAATTGTCTTGTTCCGTACATCAGAATTAAACCAATTGATTACATTGATGAACACTGAAGAGGCTTTTAAATTTTATGCTCTCTAACTGATGTTACATTAGTTTAGGACTGTTCCTTGGTCCCCACTTTCTCATCTTGAAATCTAGAGGCTTTCTGTTACTGGTTTGTATGCTTAAATCTAATGGTTTTAAAAGATCATTTAGCCTAAAATGGCTTATTGCCGGTCTTCAGTAATAAGGATAGGACGTATATTGACCTATATTAATCCTTGCAGCTTGTTACATTGTGTTTGTCCAATCTCGCTTTGAATATATCAACAGAAGGTGCTGATATTACGTGTTCTGGTAGAGAATTCCAGTAATTCACTACTCGGTGCGAGAAACGAAACGAATTGTCGTGACTACGAGTGCTACTTAACAGAAGATCACGTTTTTTCTCCGTCCCTAGGATTACCTTGAGGAATCTATATGGTC
>NC_031502.1:43179350-43229674 GCF_000237925.1 Schistosoma mansoni
GTGGCATCAGTGTCCGCAGGTACGGCATGTGCTTTGCACCCTCCAAGTGCAAAGTACTCCTACCATAGTGGCAGGATTCTAATCCTGTACTCACCCTGGATGGCGAGGAGATCGAAGTAGTTGAGAAGTTCGTGTATCTAGGTAGCTATATAAGTGCTGGTGGTGGCGTGAGTGATGAGATTGGTGCACGTATAATGAAAGCCAGAGCGGCTTATGCCAATCTGGGCCATCTTTGGCGCCTTCGTGATGTTAGTCTGGCTGTAAAAAGTCGGATCTACAACGCGTCGGTGAGAGCAGTTTTGCTCTATGCTTGTGAAACCTGGCCTCTCCGAGTTGAGGATGTTAGACGTCTCTCTGTGTTCGATCATCGTTGTCTCCGAAGGATTGCTGACATCCAGTGGCAACACCATGTTAGTAATGCAGTGGTTCGGCATCGTGTGTTCGGGCGCAGAGACGATAATTCAATTGGTGTCACCATCTTGAAACACCGACTTCGGTGGCTTGGACATGTTTTACGAATGTCGTCCCAGAGACTTCCACGTCGTGCATTATTTGCCGACTCTGGGACTGGTTGGAAAAAGCGGAGAGGAGGTCAGTGTATGACATGGTGTCGTGGTATGAAAGAAAGCTGCAAAGGGCTAGCTTTTGTTGGTCCTTCACGACTCCCTGTCTGGGGTCCGAGAGATGGTGCAACACAGTGGCTAGAGACGTTATCAGATATGGCTCAGAATAGAAGCCAGTGGCGATCCTGCTGCAACCTTCTTTTACTTTCTACATAAAGAATGGTTCTAACTTTCCTAACTGAAAGAGTCTTCTGGTTGTACATTTCAGTCCGCCTTATCTTTTCATCCTTTCTCTTCCTACTTTCATTATTTTGTGTGGCGCATATGTACCTGGTGCCCTTTTGTACCAATATATATGTGTTTAAATAAATAAATAAAATAATCCTTGGTCCCCACTTTCTCATCTTGAAATCTAGAGGCTTTCTGTTACAGGTTTGTATGCTTAAATCTAATGGTTTTAAAAGATCATTTAGCCTAAAATGGCTTATTGCCGGTCTTCAGTAATAAGGATAGGAGGTATATTGACCTATATTAATCCTTGCAGTTTGTTACACTGTGTTTGTCCAATCTCGCTTTGAATATATCAACAGAAGGTGCTGATATTACGTGTTCTGGTAGAGAATTCCAGTAATTCACTACTCGGTGCGAGAAACGAAACGAATTGTCGTGACTACGAGTGCTACTTAACAGAAGATCACGTTTTTTCTCCGTCCCTAGGATTACCTTGAGGAATCTATATGGTCGGGGTAGAACACTGTCATCGGCCCTTTTACCTATTCTAACCAATTTTTGACCTGAACACCTTTGGAGTTATCTGGTAATATGCTACGAATATATTCTCCGAGCCTCTCTAAATCATGGACGTGTCTAACTTTGAGATATGGATCGTTCGACTCTGGCAATTAACTCACAATAATATTTGATGAGATTAAGTTCTTTTCAGTCACACTAGGGTGTTGTTCTACCTATCAGAGTGTGGTAGTGCATTGAGTGACTCAGAATGTGAGTTCCCCAATGACTTGTCAACCAAGTGCGTATTATCTTTAGCTTTTTCCCCTTTCTTTTCCTCCTTACTGCCGTCCATTTTTCATCATTCAGGACAGCCACATCGGGGCTGGTGTTGCTAACATGTTCAAGTCTGAAACAGGTGTCTCTTAGACCTACATTACGTTGTGAAACTTTCATTGCTCAAGCTCCCTGTTATTTGAAGTCCTACTCACTGCCTTCTCGTGGCGGGGATGTTGTTCACAAAAGTGAGAGGACAAAAAGCGAATGTCCGGCGCTTTAACCGGGTTGGTGGATGTGAGGGATCCACCTAGGGGAGTTGGAAAACCCTGATTCCAAACCAATGGTGCACATGGGCTCCAGGATCCTGAAGGAACGAATGGCGTATGAACCGACTGTTGGTCACCGGCTACCATGGGACTGCATCTCCTTACGATGCTCCACTGCCTTGTGGACTAGACCTTTAGGTCAAAGGCTCCGGGTGTGGTCCCCTAAGAAAACCACCTGCTTCAGTCTGGGCACCTGGGCAGTATCACAGCCATCACACAAATCGAATGAGATTTGTGAGGCGCATATTTATCTGGTGCTTCCTTGTACCAATATTTATGTGTTTAAATAAAATAAAAAAATTTGTACCAAAATAGTCACTTTTGGCTACGAGGTTGAAATTTTGTCTCACTCTTGATTTTTCATTAGGCTGTGAGTTATGACTTAGATCTAGTTTAAGACAGTAAATTCAAATTTTTATGTTGAATTAGAAATGTACACCGTACTAAACTAAAGTTTTTCATTATAAGTTCCTACAATGTCGTTTGTTAAAGTGTATCATTTACACCCCGAACATCTGTCACTGAAAGTTTGTGTTTGCAGATTTAACTAGATCATACTGTTAGTTGATAGTTGCGTATTATATGCGCTAAATCAATGGCAATCACTCATGTCATTATTACAAATCACAGTTAACATGTTTGTCATGGCCGTAAAAGACCAGATTTTATATGATTTTTGAAGCAGTTATATCAGTCTTATACGGAAAACTGGGGACTAATATTGAGCTAATACCGGCCAACACTCAAAGCGATGTTACCAGGTGGTAGTTTTGTGTAAAAAGCTTGTTGGATTTCAGCATACTTTAATAATAATTACCAGGATGATAGGTTTTGGCATGTCGGCCGTGACCGTACAATTTGTAAGTAATTCACTTAATTAGTTTCGCAATCTGATCATTCTGAACCAACACTCTCATTATTTTCTCAGTCTTGGCTATCCAGCTTCTCCGTAATCAAATTTTTAGACTTTTGTCCTACTTTTCCTAATGCCTAGTCGCCCTTCTATTCTTTATTTGTCTAATGCAGTATCTGTAACGAGTAGTTTTTTAAAAACCTATTCAACAAAATTTTATCTAATTTAGGTCTCATGCTCTTGCATGTATCAACCACTTCATACATAGTCAATCTCAGGTTCTCTTACACTTTGTTCACGAGTTTCTGGAGTGTTTGTTCGCTTTAGCCGAAGATGAAGATCCAAATGTCCGACGACATGTCTGCTCTGCATTTGTACAGCTTCTGGAAGCTCACTTGGATAAATTACTTCCGAATTTACCTGACATTATCGAGGTAAAGCTACGTATTTCTAATTAGAAAAATAGTTTATGCTTCTTCGCACTCAAGAAACCGATGAAAATATTTCAAGAGAGGCATGTGAATTCTGGCTTTCGCTTTCTGAGCAACCCGTGTGCCACCAAGCTCTGTCGCCGTATATTGGGCGACTTATCCCAGTCTTAGTTTGTGGAATGAAGTATTCTGAAAGTGACATGGTGTTACTTCGAGTAAGACATTCAAATCAAAATATTTTTGTAGAATGATTTAGAAGAAGATGCTCATCTGCCTGACAAGGAATGCGATATTCGCCCGCGGTTTCATAAGACAAAAAACAAACTTTTCTCTCCAGAGGTAAATGTAATAATCCTTCTAGCGGTTTGTGTTTAGGACGATGACGAAGATGAAGACGACGATTATGTTTCCAACTGGACTCTCAGAAAATGTTCTGCTGCTGCCCTTGATGTGTTGGCTAGTGTGTTCCACACAGATTTTCTACCTATTTTGTTGCCACTCACAAAAGAACTTTTATTTTCTCCTCAGTGGGAGCTTAAAGAGTCTGGTATTTTGGTCCTTGGTGCTATTGCAGAAGGTTAGTTCATTATAGTAAATGACTTCGTTAAGGTTGTATGAAGGGAATGATTCCATACCTTCCAGAGTTATGTCCGTTCCTCATTGGTTGTCTGTCGGATGATAGGCCTCTCATACGTAGTATAACTTGTTGGACATTAAGCCGGTATTCTCATTGGATCGTCGGACAACCTCATGAGCAATACTTCAAACCTTTGATGGTTGAGGTAAGTCAACCTTTAGACTTAATTGTTGTAGCTCCTCAAAAGAATTTTGGATTGCAACAAACGTGTTCAGGAGGCAGCCTGTTCTGCTTTCGCTACCCTAGAAGAAGAAGCTTGTACAGATCTCGTCCCATATCTGGACCTCATCTTACGAACTCTCGTGTATGCACTTAAGCAATATCAACACAAAAACTTGTTTATTTTGTATGATGCTATAGGTACACTTGCAGATTCTGTTGGTCATCATCTCAACCGACCGGTAAATTTAAATTGATCTCGTAATTTCCCCAAAGGATTTCATAGAGATGCTTATGCCGCCGCTTTTTGAGAAGTGGAACGTTTTACGAGATGACGAAAAAGACTTATTCCCCCTTCTGGAATGCCTTTCTAGCATGGCTACTGCTTTAGGAACAGGTTTCCTACCTTACTGCGCTCCTGTGTTTAGTCGGTGTGTTAATTTAATTGATAGAACAATACAACTCAGCAAGGTAAGTTTGTCTTGGTTTCTAAACAATTTGGATTGGTGATATAAACCACAGTGTTTATCCCTTAACTCGCATACTTTCAAAGAATTTCAGTTATAAGCGTAGACGCAGCAAATTGCAGTCAGTTGAATTCATGTTTCTTGTACATTTAGCCATTCTTGTACAGCGTTAGTGAGTATAAAAAATTTAGAAAAGCTACGTACGTAATTCATAAATAACTTTTGAGTTTAACTTTACGGTTTCTGAAATGGTTATTAAAGATCCCGATGTTCCTTAGTATCATTATTTTTCAATCAATATTTTCGTTGTGGAATTACTCAGTAATAGTTGAAACAGCAACCTGTATTTATAAATTCCTTGTTTCCTTATGAATCCACGTTGACTTTACTTTCGCAAATACCTACCCGAATAATTCTTTGATCTGTTATAAGAATCGGGATACAAGTGCTGTTAGATGTTCAGTGGACATCTTAATGTAATTGTTTCGTTAAATACGTTTAAATGTTCAATTTTGACAGCTACATGCTCAACAACCAGAAGTATATGAACCACCAGACAAAGACTTTATGGTGATTTCTCTGGATCTCCTAAGTGGTCTTATGGAAGGTCTTGGATCTCAGATGGAACATTTAGTATCAAGTAGCCCTTTGGTAAAGTTACTGTGTGAAGCAGCTCAAGACGTCCAACCAGACGTCCGCCAGAGTAGTTTTGCTCTCTTGGGTGACTTAACAAAGGCATGCTTTGCCTACATCCAGCCTCAGATTGGTCAGTTTATGACAATTTTGGCTAATAATCTCAGTTCTGAGCATATATCTGTTAGTAACAATGCTATTTGGGCAATCGGAGAAATTTGTATTCAATTGGGTGAGTGATATTTAGTTATTCAGTTCACATGTATTTAGCATTTTGAATATTTGAGATCAAAATCTAGATAATTGGGGTTATTGTATTTACGATAAGACAAAGTATGAATTCTATTATGATCCATAATGCAATGGTACAGATAAAAGTAAACCAGTTGTGTCCTTTGTAAATTTTCGTTGATTTGGATTCTCGGTATTTAGATCACACGGGCCTACTCACCAAATACCAATACATGTAAGTACTATAGAGAATGGCCCCCAAATGCCCTGGTACGGCCGAGAGTGGGGAGAGTCCGCTCTCCCTCTCGAAATGCTCTCACATGGCCACGCGTATATAGTCTCTGCCAGGGAAATTCTACTCACTGCCTTCTCGTGGCGGGGGTGTTTACGAAATTGAGAGGGCGAAAAGCGGATGTCCAGCTCTTTAACGGGGTTGGTGGGCACGGAGAGTCCACCTAGGGGAGTTGGAAAACCCTGATTCCAAACCAATGGTTCACATGGGCTCCAGTATCCTGAGGGGACAAATGGTGTATGGAATTTTAGTTGGTCACCGGCTACCATGGGACCGCATCTCCTTACGATGCTTCACTGTCTTGTGATCAAAGGCTCCGGGTGTGGCCCCCTAAGAAAATCGCCTGTTTCGGTTTGAGCGCCCGGGCACTATCACAGCCCTCACACGAATCAAATGAGATTTGTGTGGCGCATATATATCTGGTGCCCCTTTGTACCAATATTTGTGTTTAAATAAAATAAATAAAAAGACTATAGAGAATGAAATAGAACCAAATGCAAATATAACTAACATAAATTTCAAATACTGTTCCCAACCATGCGAAAGTACTGTGTAGCAACCAAATTCGGTGACTGAGAATTAAATTAGCTCTAAATCAGCAGCTAACTGGGAGCTCTCTACTCGAACACAACTGGTCGAGTTAGAGCCTATGGCGAACTGTCATCAGAATTGATTACCTCAAGTGGTGTTCGTCAGGGCTGTCCACTCTCCCCATTCTTGTTTAACTTTGTCGTTGACACGCTTTTAGAGATATCACTTTCATCATCTCAATCTCCTGGAGTTGAACTTTTACCGGGAGGCTCACTTGTTGACTTAGAATACACCGACGACATAGTTTTACTCAGTGAAGACTCTGACAAAATGCAGAGTGTTCTGACCACTATAAGCAACTATGCAGGCATGTTCGGGATGCGATTCTCTCCCTCGAAGTGCAAAGTGTTACTTCAGGATTGGGTTGCATCGACACCTGAACTAATGATAGGGAGTGAAGTAGTTGAGCGTGTTGACAGCTTCACTTATCTTGGGAGTCTCATCAGCCCTTGTGGTCTGGTGTGTGACGAAATCTCAGCACGGATACAGAAGGCTCGTCTAGCTTTCGTTAACTTGCGTCATTTTCGGCGTAGGCGAGATATCCTTCTAGCAACAAAAGGACGGGTTTACTGTGGAGCAGTTCGTTCCATCCTACTTTATGGCAGTGAAACATGGCCGATAAGAGTAGAGGATATGCGTAGGCTACTAGTATTTGATCATAGGTGTCTTCGAAGTATTGCTCGTATATCCTGGGACCACCGGGTAAGTAATGCAGATGTTAGGAAACGGGTACTAGGTAAGGATGGCAAATCGATTGATGAAGTAGTGAAACTTCATCAGTTGAGATGGATGGGACACATGTTACGTATGCCCAACCACCGACTGCCCCAACGTGCAATGCTTTATGGTGTAGGAGCAGGTTGGAAGAAAGCTTGGGGCGGCCAGACCAAAACATGGCAAAAATCCATGAAGTCACTGACAAGTGGACTGGGCCGTGTTGGTAGGTGTAGACTACCTGGTTGGGATTCACGAGATGATAGCAACCGATGGTTAGAGACCTTGAATGACATGGCTCAAAATCGTTTGCAATGGCGAAGGTGCATCCACTCTTTGTGTTCTACCAAATTCTAATCTTCTGAATTCTTCATGTCTCTATCATTTTCCTCTTTCCAAATTTATTGCACTGGATTATACTCCTCCAATAACATCTTCAAACCCTTATCTTTCACATAATGCTTATACTCTTACTACTTCTACCACTATGGGATTTAAATCGACAACTTCATCTCTGTGCTAATGTGGTATGGCAGCTCGAACTGATGTACGTACGTACGAAGTTCTACGCTGTGACTGACTGAATTGGGAGCTCCCTAAATTCGTAAATCTTAGATTTTAGTAGTCGAGCCACTTAATCTCTAAGTCTGAAACCTTATGCCACTCCTTATTTTTTGGTTTTTTATTTGACTTGTCTCACAAAAAATGGCATTTCCGCTTCATTTTTCAGTTTAATTTACTCTTGCTATGCTATATCAACTTAAACCATTCACACTAGTACCAGATTTCATCGTACCTATAATCGACTGACTGAATATATCCTGTTTTTCATTGTCAAATTTTGTTTATAACAGGAAAGCTTCAGCATGACAATGTAAGCTAACAATTTTACTGCTAGTGTTTGATATGAGATATAATTGCACTTTTTGTTTCGTAGGTGAAGGGATGACACCGTTCGCTTCTTTGTTCATTCATCCCTTGATAGAAATTATCAATCGTCAAAGTACACCTAAGACACTCCACGAAAATACTGGTATGTAGACTTTTTGTTCTATATTCACAAATTTTCATACCAATGCGTTTCTCATGAAATCGATTCCTAGGAAAGTTTACTTCTGTGAGGAAAATTCCTAGGTTTAATTCTTACGTCCATACAGGTCTAAATTTCATAGCACACCATAGGCATTCGTTTATATGAATTGTTTCCCCTCTGTTTTTCGCTAATGCTCATTGACACCACGATCAGATAAGAAGCAAAACTGCCAATAGAATAGTGTAATTATATTACCACCATTTTGAATTTGTAGTCTTGGAGGTGACATAACGGTCACAATTCACAACAGCACCGAGAGGTAACCTTAACTTAATAAATTGTATATATAAGTCGCTAAAATCCCATTTATCTCGTAGTTATAGTGGGAGATAATTACCAGAGCTCTAGTAAGAAATCGTGACTAGTAGTCTAACGATGCCATTAGTAATGGATTTACCCACCAATAGAATTGGATGGTGGCTATATGATATCTAATTGGGGTCGAAAGTCTAAGCTTATTGGATGCCAACTTAGTAATCTAAATGTGAAGAGCTCGCCGCAAGATGCCAGTGTCTTGGGTCCGATCCAAGAGATGTTCACTCTGACTGTTAAGAAGCTACATACAAAAACTAAACTGTCCAGTACTTCTAGTTTTCAAATAGTTATCTAAATAAGATTGATCCGCGATTTCAAGTACAAAATGCAGCCAAGCTTCACAAACTTTATATCGATGAAATTAAACTTTGTCTTATTTTCTTCGCATATAGCGATAACTATTGGACGTCTTGGTTTTGTTTGTCCTGGTGAATTGGCTCCTCATCTAAGCACTTTCATTCGTCAGTGGTAAGTAATAAAACGAATTTCTTTATTTATTTGAACATAAATATTTGTACAAAGGGGCACCAGATACATATGCGCCAAATAATAAAAATGAGAATGGGAAGATGTAAAAGGGGGAAGGTGGATATAGAAGAAAAAAAACAATAAAGACTACAAATTAGTGTATGGTAGTGGAAAAAAAGTAATGGGAGAAGCAGAAAGGTACAATCAAAAAGAATTATTCTAGTCAAAGAAGTTACGGCCACTTTTTATGAGGAAAGTAAAAGGTTACAACAGGATCGCCACTGGCTTCTATTCCGAACCATATCTGATAACCTCTTTAGCCACTGTGTTGTACCATCTCTAGGACCCCAACCAGGGAGTCGTGAAGGACCGACAGAAGCCAATCATGTTCAGCTTTTCATACCACAAAACATTTCGTATACTGACCACCTCTCCGCTTTTTCCAACCAGTCCCAGCGTCGGCAATTAATGCACGAAGAATTTTCTGGGACGACATTCGTAGAACTTTTCCAAGCCACCGAAGTCGATATTTCAGGATGATGACACCAATTGGATTATCGTCTGTGTGCCCGAACACACGATGCTGAACCTCTGCATTACTAACATGGTGTTGCCACTGGATGTCAGCAATCCTTCGGAGACAACGATGATCGAACATCCTCGATTCGGAGAGGCAAACCTGCTCTCACCGACGCGTTGTAGATCCGACTTTTTACAGCCGAACTGACATCACGAAGGCGTTAAAGATGACCTAGATTGGCATAAGCCGCTCTGGCTCTCACTATACGTGAATTGATCTCATCACTCACGCCACTACCAACACTTATGCAGCTACCTAGATACACGAGCTCTTCGACTACTTCTATCTGCTCATTACCCAGGGTGAGTACAGGATTAGAATCCTGCCAGTCTTGTAAAAGAACTTTTTACTTCGAAGGTGCAAAGCACATACCGTACTTGCGGACACTAATTACCAACTGATTAAATGTGGATTGCATGATTTGGGTATCATCGCACAGTAAGACAATATCATCCACATACTCAAGGTCGAAAAGTCTCTCTAGGCAACAGATCCACACCACCATTACTTACATCTATCAGAGCTGTTTCCAGAATGTCATCGATGGCAAAGTTGGAGAGGAATGGTAAAATTGAGCAACCCTATCTAACCCCACTGTTTAAATGTAACGGTGGAGGGGGGTGATTGTATACCCTTACTCTGTCTGAGGTGTTTGTATATAGGGGTTTTAGAATGTTAATAAACTTCTCAGTCACACCCTTCAATAGACAATCCCAGAAGATAGTCCTGTCCAACGAGTCGAAGGCAGCCATGATGTCATGAAACACTACGATTGTTGACCTGTGATAAGTATGACGGTGTTCTAACATTTGGCGGAGGGTGAAGATATGATCAATACATCCTCGACTAGAACGAAATTCAGCCTGTTCCTCGCGAGTCAACTTTTCTCGGGTTTTGAACAATCTACGAAGTATGACGGTAGCCAATAGTTTGAATGCAATCGGAAGTAGACTTATCATCCGATAATTGTTACAGAAACGACGTGAACCCTTTTTAAAGATGGTGACAACTATCGACTCATTCCATTATGTTGGAACACTCAAGCTCCCAAAACTTTGTAAACAACTCAGTCAATTCTTTAGCCAGAATGTCACTACCATCTTTAAAAAGAGCGGGAGGTAGGCCATCTGAGCCCGGTGATTTTTAGCGTTTCAAGAGTAGTAGTTCCTTGCAGACCCGCCTTATTTGCTGGATCGGTGCCACATGCCATGGAAAGCCGGACAGTCTGATCGATGTTGCCGGAGCAGCAGGCCAGTTGAACTCTCTTTCGAAGAACTCGGCTCGTCGTCCAAGATGTCGATGGATGTTAGTGCTTGGCATCCCGTCATCCTCACAGATTGTTTCGCTCACACCAGACTTCTTGCTGTCAGTGGCTCGGATGAGTTGCAAGAGCTTCTGGCAGTTACCAAATGCAGCTGCTGCTTTTAGCTCATTAGTACGCTCCGACCACCAGGCTTCTCTGTCCTTACGCAAGCTTTGCCCAATTTAATTTCGCAACAGTCTTCGTTTGTGGTCAAGCTCACGGTCACCCGGAGTAGACCGACGGGCTTGGATGAGTTGTAAGAAGCCAGAAGAAACCCAGTGCTAATAAGCGGAACGTTTCGCGAAGCCGCAAGCGGCTTTACTTGCCATTTTCATGGCGTTACGCAGTTGCAACCAATGCTCATCTATACTTTTCGGTGGGATGGTAGCTAGCCTAGAAGCTAGCTCGGTTTGATAGTTAGTTGCAACAGAAGCTGCAATCAATTTACTGACGTCGATCCGTCTAGGATGATCAATTCGTTGGCCACTGAAATGTAAGATAAGATTGGCGCAGACCAGGGCATGATCAGACTCCAGATAGGTACTCCAAAAGGAGCGGCAGTCTTGTACACAACCACGCCAGCGGTAGCTGATCGCGATGTGATCAATCTGAGTCCAGGCTTGAGATGCAGAGGAAAGACGCCAGGTGGCACATCGGCGATGACTGTGCCGAAAGTTAGTGCTAGCCAGAAACAGGTTGTAGTCTGCCCATGGTTGCAGTAGACGGTCCCCGTTATCTGACCTGCGACCAACAAGTTCCCATCTGCCACCTAGACGACCCTCTTCTGTGCCTAGACGCCCGACCTGAGCATTCAAGTCTCCGGCTAGTACTACAATATCTGTCGATCGCGCTTTCTGGAGAAGAACAATTAACTGGTGGTAAAACTCATCCTTGATCGCATCAACACTGCAATCTGTCGAGGTGTACGCGGACATGACGAATAGACATCGTTTCTCATATCGATTTCTTCTTACTTTGATAGAACTTTCTAATCTAACAGCACATATCCGACTGTTGATGCGAACCAATTGATTAGTGCTGCTTCAGCTCTCTAGCGCTCAGTGCGACGTCAGCTAAACCACACGAAGATGCCACAGGGCCCCTGGATAAACGCACGTAAGAAAAGCCTTTTGAAGCGACAGATGGAGAGCAAGTTCATAGTACTTCTAGAGTCCTGAATACGGGTCTCGGATAAACAACAAACGTGGATATTAAGACTTCCCAACGACATAGCCAGCCTTATCTGTTGTCCGATCTTCATTAGTGTGTGAACGTTGAAGGAAGCATGTTTGAATGGTGTACGTGGTTTCAGAAAGACTGGTTCACTATTCATATTCGGTGGAAGCATTCACTTTCGACCAGACAGTGAATGGAGATCGTTTAGATAGAACAGTTTCCACCATAAGCGAGCTTCTGCATAGGTTGGAAAATGGGAGTACATGAAGTGGGAATAGAGGATGATGAGTGACGTGATATATGAAAAGTTAATAATAGTAATAATAAATGAAGAATGAGTGCTATCAGGTGAATGGGAATTGTCTGAATTCTAATTGAAGCGAGCATAGTATTTCGTGAAGTAATTGTCATCTCATTGGATTTGTGTGTGGACTGTGATACTGCCTGGGTGCCCAGATCGAGGCAGATGGTTTTCTGTTACGTTCCTCACTGTCTGGTACTCCTAATTTGCGTCACTATTCTCGGAATTTTTCGAATAACCAGAACTTCCAAAGTTAGTAGCCGTCAGGATAATTTTGCTGTTATGTGCGTATTTATATTTCATGTCCCATGTCACTTATTTTAGTTACATGCTCAGTCGATTTTCTGTTTGCTCTTCAGGTGTCTGTTTCTACGAAATATAAGGGACAATGAAGAAAAAGACAGTGCATTTCGTGGTATTTGTAATTTGATTACACTCAATCCTGCCGGTGTTTTACACGATTTCCTTTTCTTTTGTGACGCTGTAGCTTCTTGGAATAATCCTAAAGACGATTTAAAAGAGAGATTTAATGCTGTAAGTTTATCTTACCGCAACTTGATGTATAATACATCGTCAGTAAATTCATCTGTTACTGAATGGTTTGTTTGAAAAACTAGAATTTCTAGGTTTACTCGCTTTTTATTTATGTATGTTTGCTATTATACCAATCATTTGCTGTTTACCAAATAGGTGGTCAGCGTTACTAATCAAAAAGCTAATATTAACTTCGAAGATGTTTAAAATTTATATTGCTTCTCACTTGATACGTAAATAAGCTGTCTGTCAAAAACTTACAGACTTTCAGTCAATATAGTTGTAAACCTAGCCAAATGAAGTTTTTTTTTTAAAGAGATTTACACATTCCAGTTCACTTAACATTAAGCTGAATGTAGGACTGAGTGAAAAATACCACTGACGATCAAACTGTCGGTTTTGAAAAGATATCTCCTGAGCAACCTGACAAGAAAATTGATCCACTAGTAGCAGTAGTCTTAATAACCTGGAAGAGTTGCTTCAAAGCCTTACAGTCAACGACATGGGGTTAAAATCGAGGTTTTTGTGGGTAGTTTACAAGAAATTAACTTTGTGCTTTGAAAGTCTTGTAATGAACGAGGAATCATATGGGGAATGTGTCCTTAAAATATGAGAACCATACATTAAATACTTTACTTGCAAATCTTCCATCAATTGTTCTTCACGTTCTGTATGATTCTTCGGCTTCGAAATTCTTCTCTATTTCCCTTTCTGTTTTCTTCAACTCTATCTTCTTAGCCTTCTGCTGCCAGGTTTTCCACTTCCGGTTTGTGGTACATACTACTTTTGTCTGTCGACATAAGTAGTATACACCACAGTCTTACCAACGGCGATGAAAGTCTGTGGAACAAGGTTAGGTGTATATATTTAAGACCGACCTCCAACCGCTTCCTTCCGTCTTGAAAAAACAGTATCACTACAAGTGCTAATCTTCTGTGGAGGATACCTCTCATCATACCTCTGTTTTACCAACAGTACAACTCCGCCATTGGACCATAAGTTTGCTGCTTTTAGTTGTATCCCTCTTTAACGGACCTGCCTGATATGTTAGGACCATATGGAACAGGTGTCCTAGTCAATATAAGCCGGTTAGGTCATCCTGATATGCAAGACCGACCGCCACTATAAGGTAGCGGCTAAAGTTAGGACAATAAATTATGAAAAATGTTGATCATTTCATGAATCCTTATATAGTTGTTTTCATTATCATGTGAACAAATTCGTTTAATTTTGTTAAATTGTTTATAATTGTGTAATGACTGGAAAATATTCTTATGTTTTGTTATATTTATTCAACTATCAGATTTTACATGGGTTCAAAGTCCAGGTTGGAGAAGAGGATTGGAGTAAATTCTGGAGTCAGTGTCCTCCAATGCTTCGTGAACGGTTATCTCTTCAGTACAATCTTTGAGATTTTTGGTTTTTGAGTAATGCATGTTTTGGTCCTAATTTTTGTTCGCGCCTACCCACTTTTACGTCGATTCAATGTTTTTACAATTGGCCTTCGCGTTTTTTCCTCGAGTATGGTTAACTATCTTACATCTGGCATCCAGTGTTTTGATCAACCAAGTTAACTGATTCATGTAATGCGGTAAGAAAAGTCGCTTATCGAAAATGTAAAATGCCTATTTCATCAATGCTAAATTCGTCAGTGTTACTAGGTTGTGACATGTATCATCTTATGTTACTGGGAAACAGTTTTTTATAGCAATAGTACACAATCTTTTTAAAGCACTGGTACCTTATAGTTAGCACATATCTTAAAGACTACATTGAATTGTTAAAATGCTACGAAAAATTTAATCCAATTTATAGTATCTGGTTATTGTATTCCTGCACCTTATTCCTCACTTGAGAAACCGTGTCTACTCCAGTTATCCAAGTTACATAACCGTTCGGGATAAAAAAGTAAACTATGCATCCATGTAATTTATTTGAATTTCATATTAAAGAACGTTAATTTATCGGTAACATCACTTGTTATCTGTAAGTGATATGACTACAGTCAGTCTATTTCTCTTTAAATTGCCGGGAATGTTAGCTGAAATGTTTAAAGACGTGAATGGATGGTAACATTTTGTTCCCCGCATAAATAAGAGTGTTTTCGTAACACAACCATTGTCTTATCCATAAGTTCTTTGGTGATTAGTTTTCAATTGTGACGTTTAAAAAATATGCGATCGACGATGGTACGTGATCACATAATACTTGATAAAGTGAGGATAGGCACTCTGTAACGAAAGGGAAACCGATATGTTTGCAGATGTAACGTGTTACTTTCATCCAATCAATTACAGATGACTGGTTGAAGCTGGTTGGTTTCAGACACGTTTAGCATAACTTGGTAGACGTGTGTTACATTTAATACAATAATTGATACAACGTGTTATAATTAACCTCGGTATTATGATCTCATCTGTTCAAACGTTAGTGACATAAAATTTATCCCCCAAACCACGTACATGCCCAATGACATGTAATTATGTTTATTCTAAATGTAATATTTTACATATAGTTGTGTTCTAATAAACGGCAAACCTCATTTTTCAACGAGTTGTTTTGCCTTTGATATCAGTTCATTTGTTAGCTTATGTCAATTTGTTCTTTGAATCATTTGTCTCAGTGGCATTATGAAGTATCGACCACCAGTTTATAGATGTGTAATTAAACTAGAAGTTCTAAGCAATTTCCCAATAACCCGTTATATTGATGAATTTGTTATTCAAAGTACCGGAGAAGTATATTGCCCTTCTGGTGGTACGAAACCAGTGCAAGTAATTAATTACCACACGTTACTTACTATCTCATCTTTCAGTATGTCTATTGTTTCTCGATTTTTAGTTATGATTCTCCATTTCATTACCGTAATATCCACCCTTTTTTAGATGAAATTAGAAGATCGTATGTCGCTTTAATAATTCTCCAGTCTGTATGTTTCACTGTTGGTTCAATCACTGCCGTATATAACTCCATCCGTTGAAAATATCGCTGTCAGTTCTCCGTTTTCCTTATTTTTCACTTGCACATGTTTTTCTGAGTTTTTTTTTAGATATTTGACATGTTTTTGGTATGTCAAAGAGTGTTTTGAACACAACATGTTTTATCTTTTATTTTAAGGTATTCCTACGGTTTTCTCTACCAAACTATCTTTTTAATTTCATACAGTTCCAAGTCTATTCATCTTCTTTTTTTTGTCTTATGACTCTTAATTTTTTTTTACTTCCAGGAGTACTAGTTTGCGTGTTCAGATAGGGCTAAGACTCGGGGATGATTAGGTTTAGTTGGGATAGGGGATTAAGGGTTATAGTAGTCAAGTAGATTAACAATTAAGGCTTTCCTTTGGGTATTATTAAAAATTTAAGGGAATCAGGGATTAGGGCACATTCATTCTCCCAACCGAAATCTGGTTCGGAGTTATCTCTACTAAATATAAATAGTAGAATTAAGGAGAAAACATCTACACATCCTATACTATTGTATTTCTTTCAATTTTGTATTCAACTAAGTGTTAAGTTGTACTTTATTCTTTTGTATATGTCGATACCATTTACTTTGTGATCTTCATTATCGTATACCACTTATAATAACAATATTGTACATTTTAAACTTTTCTAAGTTCTTTTATTATATGAGTTCATCTAAGATTGTGTGTCAAAAATTTAGTGTTCTTAAATGTTTCATCAATCGAGTATTGTGAGTCATATATCTTTTAAATTTTCAAACGGTTTTAAATTCTGTGTTGTTTATACAGTTGTTATAACTTGTACCCTTATTAATATATACGACGTAATGATACTGCCAATTAGGGAGCAGTGATTTGTCGTTCAGACCAATGACGCATGAAACCTGTACGAGCAGGCCAGAGTATAGATTATTTCGAAACCTTCGATAGACCTAAAACGTTCTGAGTGTTTAGTATATTCTATAAGACTCACGCCACGTTTAATGCGTTCTCGCAATCGAAGAGCTTGTGTATTGTGATGGGTTTTAGCCGGATAAGTATTTTACAGTGACTTGTAGTGTCTCGATATATATCGGTCCTTAAAGAATCTAGACTGTTGATCTGGAAGTTGGATCTACAGTAAGATCTGTAGTTGCTGCTTGGATTTCCAGTATGTTCACATATGTAGACTTCAGCCCTTGTGCCGCATAAACCGCCATCCCAAACTTTCTGACCAACATTGTTCTGAGCTCTCCTTCCCATGTTTTCAACTGTCACTCTTTTGAAGCTCACCTAATTCCTGGCGCATTATGTCCTTTGATCTTCCTTGCCCTCAAGATTCCACGTCAAGGTTTGCTTCGTGAAGCTGTTTCGACGGCATCGCTGCACATGCTGGCTGTCCTAGGGGAACACCTCTCTATAGTCAGCAGTACGACTACGCCCTCAGACCTTTTGCACACAATAAGCATAATCATGAGTTAATCTTTAAATCCAAATGATGTCATTAAAATATTCAGAATGGGAACAAAAGACTACGCGATCTAAGTTATGCGGAGTCTTCCATAATGAAAGAGATACTGCTGGAAAAAATACAAGAATTAGCCGTGCGCATCTCGGCATGACAGACTGTATTAAGGGACGACCTGCAGAAGTAGATGTAAATGGGCGCTGTCAAAATGGGTAGTAACCCTATATTTGAGGGTTTACACTTTGTGGAATTTCGGAGCGCGATGAAATATAAACCACTCTTAGTGATGCGATAAGGTACTTTACAGAATCAAAGTTGTGCTCCGAAATGATGTACCTATAACTTTGCGGTAACCGGTAGTAAACTGCATTTGCCGCTTCGTTTTGCCTTCTGACTTCATGCACACCGTTGAGATTTATATTATAATGGTTATCGAGGTGGTCGATTAGGGCAGCAAAGCTACCATAGACTGCTTTGATACAACTTGTGGGACAGTGAACAACATGACATCAAGAAAATATCTTCCAGAAAAATCCTCATGGTGAGAGAGAAATGGGAGAATTCGGTAGATAATATAAAGTCAGTAGATGATATAGATATGCAAATATATCAGTCGGGAAGAATTAAGAACAAATAAAGAACCGAAAATCAAATCAATGGGAGACACAGTCAAATCAAAGTAAGCAACAAGAGGTTGAAGGTCGAAAATAACCAACCGACGTTTAAGTCTACACGATAGACTGCAAGCTAAGTACAGAGGAGTTCGAGAACTACACCTCTGCACAAAGTTTGACGATGATATCGTTAAGAATAACGATAAAGGTTTCACAGTCAAACCATCAAGTTCAGAGAACAGAACTAGAATGACGCAATTGTCACTCTAATTCTTAATACATAGTCGGGATGCTTCGCATCAAACCTCGGATCTGGCGTTCTCATCGGTTCCGTGGTTAAAATAATGTAAAGGATAATCGAGAAAACCATAATGACATAGTGGAAACTAACAACTTGTTAAACAATGAACAAAAGAGTTTCAGGAAAGAATTGTCTTTCAAACCGAAATTTCTTATAGCAAGTGACGGATGAACAGAAACGCTAGGTAATGGAAAATCAGCGAATTTTGTCTGTGCACAACTTTAGCAAGCCATTTGACATACTATTCAGTAGACTCCTTGTTAGGCCGAAAAATGTTGAAATTTCCCTATGTATTTTAGAGTAGATCAAAGATTTCCTGTTGGGTAATATACAGACATTAATGACGTTCTGGAGTTAATTACTTGGTAGAGCACCGCGAAGCTCTGTCTTGAATCACTTACATTTTCTACCGTATGTAAATGAACCCCGAAGATCGTTCAGTCCATGGTGCTACGTTACACTCATTGTGAAGTGCTTGCGAGATATATCGGTAGACATAGATGCATGTGCACTTCGGACAGACTTAGTGTTATCTGTTGTAGCCTTGTGCACCGTAAACACATATAACGAGATAATATCACCAATTAGAGAACAGTGACTTATAGACCGGACCAATGACGTGTAGACGTGTACGAGCAGTCTACAGTTCTCACGGGTCCTTTTTCTGCCTATCTCGGCCTGTTGAGTCCAGGACACAAATATCTGCTTCGGTTATATGAATTTTATTTCAGACATAATGTGTTTATACATGAACAAATCAGACCACATTACACCATAATAAAGAATGTAACAATTGGTAGCAGTAAATAAATCCACAGAATCAATAGCTCTGTGAGTCCACGACACTGGATGTTGGCCACACCGGTATTAATGAACTCACCTAGCTGAAGGTGCTCGGTCAGGCATCCTTACCAGGTTACGAGTGGGAACGCTGTGCTCAACTCCTCCTACAACCGCTGGACATATTAGACCAGTCACTTCTCGGTATATCAAAAGATTATCAAATATATCTTCGAGACTCTTCGCTTTTGATTTCAGTAGGTTCGTACGTTTCGACTATAGAATATGTTACTGGTTAAAGTGTTGTCAAACTCAAAATACTTGTGGCATCTTCATTAGTGAGCCCAACGTGATCTGGTACACCAACTCTTGAACTGTGAGTCTGTTCTTATTCGGAACCACTTGTATAATTTCTTTGCCTTAATTTTTACATATCGTGATTTTTCCCATGTCCTGGATATTTTTCTTCCCTACATCCATTCCTATACTTGATATTCGTCATGACTCAGCAGAATACTAGGTTACTTAGGACCAAGACTCTTACACCACCGTCGCTCTAGCTAGTGCCATTCTGGCCCGAAAACATCGGAGTCTGTTTCTGCCATTCAGAAGCTGACTTCCACGAACACGGCGTGACTGATCCATGCGTCCAATTCCTCTCAGTAGTAAAGACACTACTGCGCAAATTCTACAAAGTACGCCACACACATTGCATTTACTAATGATGTCTCGGAAACTTACGGCATTCTTAAATGGTCTATTCTTAAGCTAGTAGGTTTAACCGATCGACGATGGACAGATCCACTCCTCAAAAATATCGATCTACAGCATGGCACGGTTACAGACACGTTGTCATGAATGAGATAGGTAATTGGTCAAGGAACTTTCAACGATGGCCTCTTTAGACAGGTTACTTGTCTAAGCTTCCTCAGTAGGTGCAGGTAAAGCTTGTCTCGTTTCAAAACATCGCTGTAGACAAGAAGGCTGCATCTGCCGAGCGGATTCTCGAGATTACCAAAACTTCTAATGCTGAGGTTTTTTCAGTCGAAGAAAAGCCTCAAACGGCACGAAATGACTTAAAGGAACTCCATCATAGTCTGATGCGCTACATTCGTACTCGTCATGACCGTAAACCATCACAAACCACTCGAAGGATTTCTTCACAAAAACGATCCGTCTCTAGATCACGAGAAACAGATAACCCCGATTGGTGTTGATATCATAATCGGTAGGGGAAATCTTCTTGAAATTACAGAAAAACGTGCAATTTTCCGAAATCCAAACCGACCGACATGAAAAACATTTTGGGAAACTTCCCAGCCAGCAAGCGTTAACGGTAGCCTTAAACGGCGAATATAACTGTTTGTTATACGCCAATGATGTGATTATGAACGTTCGCTACCTTGTCAACACTAGTCGAGTAAATAGCGTCCTTCCAAAGAGTTTTAACGACCGGCTGCACGAACTGGTTTGAAACGTACTGGCAGCAAACGGAAAACTAATCTCCGCATATGGTCAAAGGTACGTTTATCTTAACATGGGTTTATGCAAATCTATCCACTGGTTCTTCGTTGTTGCAGATTGTTCTATGCAAGTCATTATAATAGACATGCTAAAACATAATAATTTACTAGTCCACACGCGCAAGTAGAGGTTGTGTGACGGCTTTTTCCGGTTGTAGATTATCCTCAGTCACATTTAGACACACAATTTATCCATACTACCAACAAATACTCGATCAGTACCCTGAGATATGCTGAAAGCAACCGAAATGGTCATATGAAGCCCACAATGTTACACATCACATCACGACTACAAGACTATCTGTATTCTCGAAAGCACGCCGACTGGCTCCCGAAAAGCTTAGGTTGGCCAAAAGGAATTCGATTACATGATGAACTTAGGAACCGTTCGACCATCAAACAGCTTATGGACATCTCCCTTGTACATGATCCCCGAAAGGGATACAAACGACTGGCGTCCAACTGATGACTATCAGTGACTGAATACAGAAACCTTCCCTGATCGTTATCCGTTGTCTCACATTCATTATTTGTCAGCTACCTGAAAATGTAGAACTATCTTTTCGTAAATCAACTTGGTTAGAGCATATTACCAAATTCTTATGGCTGCTAACGACATTCTCAAAACCGCTACCATCACTTCTTTCGGTCACTATCAGTTTTTGCGAATGCCTCTCGGTTTAGGAAATGACGCACAAGCATTCTAAAAATTCATCCATAACGTTTTTCGAGGTCTCAATTTCGTACACGCGTACGTTGATGACTGTTCGATTACAATCCTGGGCAGAGAATTATGTCTCCAGGATCTGAACGTTGTCTTCGAATGACTGCAAAAGCGTGGCATTACTGTAAACATTCAGACATCAGAACTGACCCCCTAGATTTCCTCGGACACTATTGATGCCTAAGGCATCCGACCTCTTAGAGGCAAGGTGGTGGCCATTCTTGATTTCACAGAACCGACCACAATCAACCAATTACGCACGTTTAACAGATTAGTAAGTTTTTATAGACAGTTCATTTCAAACTCCTCGTCCTTTACGAAGCCTCTAATCGCTCAATTTCCTGGAAATTCAAAATCTATCAATTTGGACAATAATTCGAAAGAAGCTTTCTTCACAGTTACGGAATGTATCACCAGAGCAAAATCTCTCGTACGCTTAGGCACTGAGTCACCCATTATTACTGCAATAGATGCATCCGACTCGGCAATCAGAGGAGTCTAACAACAATGGGTTTTTTCACACCCAGCAACCTTTGGCATTATTTTCGAGGCAGTTGCTAGACACCAAATCGAGGTATAGCACTCTCGGCAGGGAACTCCTAGCCATTTGTTGTGCTGTACGGAACGTTCAACGCTCTGTTGAAGGCCGAAAATCCACTCTTTTTACTGATTACAAACCTCACACCTTCTCTGCAAATTTATCTTCAGGCAAGTACTGTCTTCAAGAGTCTCAACAACTGGACTACGTTTCGCAGTTTACTTCAAATATAACACATTTCTGGGGTAAATAACGTAGTTTCGAACGCCTTGTCCCATGTAACTTCCTTGAACATTTATAAAGAAATCAACCTTCTTAAACTCGACCAGTATCAAAAAGAAGACACTGATCTTCAGCGCGAGTTATCTCCAACTACCCTAAATCTGTATATTAAACGGATAGTAACGTCTAAGGCAACCTTACTATTGGACACATCTACTTGTAGGGTCCGTCCAATCGTGTTAAACACTATTGACGCAGCGTCTTCAGTAGGTTGCACAAACTTTCTGATCCAGGTGTTCAGGCAACCATCAAGCTCATTACAGAACGGTTTTATTGGCCTGGTATGAATAACGATATAAGGGAATGAACATGAACCTGAGTAAGCTGCCAGAAATCTAGGGTGATTAGACACAAGTCTGCCTGTGTTCGTATTTATAATTGTTACCATTATTAATATCATTATTGGCCTCTTGACAAATCTCTTCCTGTCCTTCTAAACATATTTTATTCCTAAGCATCCAAAAACTACAACTGAAAACCAAAAATTACTCTATGTTACACTTAAAAAAAGATTAGCTTCTCAGACCCGTTTTACGATCAACACACATATATATAACACATATAAACTTATATTTGATTATCCTTTGCAATTAATTGTGATCTTCACAGCACCATTCTAAATTATCATTGCAAAAATGCTTAGATTAATACCCGGTTTCGCTCTGTATACTGTTACGTAAATGTACATGTATTTGTCCGAGTTCATTAAAGGACTTTTTTCGATTGTTGGTTTACTTCAGAGGTCGATTTTCATTACACTATTATTATTATTATTATCATCATCATATTTGGACCCTTTCACTACTTTTTCATTTCTTTTCTCTCTGTGTTCCTTCCATATAAATATTATTCTTAAGATCACGAACTTTGTAATCAAGATAACAACTTATGTTACGCTTAAATCAACTTCTCAGACTCGTTTTATCTTCACTATGCATATACGACTCATAAATATTGATTATCCGTTGCACTTAATTGAAACTTTCATAACGTCACTCCAAACTATGACTGCACAAACACTTATTCTAACACCATATCCTATAGCAATAATAGGTCATTTACCTAGTAACTTATTTTTATATATTTTACTTTTCTTACCCCTTTAGCGATACATACATGGTCGATTATTCTTGTTTAGTGTTCATAAACACGCTTATTAAACTATTTAATTCTTTCGCGTCTCCTTTACTTCTATTACCTTAGTTTCTTCCTTTCTTTATTTAAAATCAATTCAGTATTCTTCTCAATTGCAAAAAGCCTGATTTATTATTATTCTATTATTATTATTTTTGTTTTTTTGTCTTTTCTCTTTTTCAAATATGGCAAATATAATACTGACATTATTGAGACTTGTTCATCATTGCATTTTTGAAGAAACCGGAAATGATTTCTTCACAACACTTATGTACCCACAAGGTGTTCGTGAATAATAATAATAATAATAATAATAATAATAATAATAACTCCTGATGCTCGCTTCGACCGTGTTCATCTTGATTTGATAATAGTCTTAGCAGATTCGAATGGATACTTTCATCTCTTATCTTGGGTAGACCATTTCACCCGATGGCCAGAAGCAGTACCCATCAAGGAGAATACTGATGAAACAGTGACCCAAGACTTCGTCGAACGGTGGGCAGCAAACTTCGGCTGGTCTTCAACTATCACTACAGACCCTGAACTCCAGTTCAAATATGGAATTCTCCGTTGTCTAACTACACTGTTAGGAGTCACAAGACTCCCGAACGACCGCCTACCACCCACAAGCAAACGGGTTGGTAGAAGGCATTCACTGACAGCCTAAAGCTTCACCATCAGTGTACAGACACTCTTCCACTAGATTACTCGCTACTCACAATGAAGTGAAGGCTGACATTGGATACACTGCAGCTCAACTCGTTTACAGGACGACACTCCGCCTTCCAGGAGAATTTGTGGATCCTTCATCTTTTCCAATGAATATGGATCTAAACTCCTACACGAACGGGCTTACAAATATAATGCGTCTAGTTGAACCTGTTTCCACTCGACCGCAGTCAACTGATGTTTTCGTCCAACCTACCCTACGATATAGTACACACGTACTTGTACGTCTTGACTCGCCTCAACGACCTTCGAAACAACATAGGAAGGACACTTCAAAGTTCCTCAGCACTAAGTTAAGTACTATATAATCGATAAGAACGGCACTAACGATAGCATCAGCATCGATCCCATCGAAGCCACGTATTTAGAAGGAAACCCTATTCACATAGATTTTGTTTTGGTGATATCGAAAGACACGAGTCCTACATTTACGATACCTCACCGCATAAACAGCAATCACGATGACACTTTAGCGGTATCTGACAACAGACTGAAAACGACGCGTTATGGGAGAAGAGCAAAGTTTCTAGAATACCTAAACTACTGCTGCAAGTGAGACACCACATAAAATATTGTTTCGTCTCGATTTTTCTTTGTATCATAACGAAAAACAAACTAGTCTTAGTATACTTATGCACATATTTATTCCAGAGAAACAAAATGTTTATGTTGCTAATATGTTCGCTTATATGTGTATATTTTTATTTCTTCGAAAACCATTCTTTAAAAATCATTTTTACGCTATCGTATGTTTACGTAACATGTGTATGTAAGTTTACTTTCTTTTTTCACCCGTTTTGTATCTTTACTCACGTTCAAGTGTAATTCAACATGCACTTGCGATCTCTTTTTTTCTTTTCCAGGACGACCGGGAATGATAAACAAACCGACGACTTTTTCGATGAATAGAAATTTTCATCGTAATTTTTTCATTGCTATTGTGCACCACATGGCCCCTTCTATTAGCGTACGACGACTAGATGTCTCTGAACATGACAAGCTGTCGGTAGAGTGTTTACCAACAACAAGCCCGTAGAGTTTAAACTTCTGGCTGGCCACGTCTTTGGGGTCATCACTACCTCAGTAGGAGGGAACTGAAGTGTAGCGGAAATTAAGTCTCCAATGTGAATAACTCTATAAGTCTTCGACGTTTGATGCTAACTGCATTGGTTTTGCTGAACACATCTAGCCGAAGGCAACCTGTCACTCGCTCGCACCCGATCACTGGTAGGTACGCCGTGCTAAGCATTTCCTACAACCGTTAGACAGCTAAGATCAAATACTTCACGAGTTATTGTTAACCTTTCAAATATAACTTCGAAAAAGAGATCTTCGCACCATCGATCGATTCACTCAAGTCAATAAAAGACAATTTTTGGGGTTACTAAAAAGTCGACTGACACGCACAGTAGGCCTTCTATCCTCTATGCAAAAATATGAATCATATACGCTTAAAACAAATCGTTAGTTGGAGTAGTAATCGCTGCACAAATCTGATGATATTTCCTGAGAAGAAAATGTAGAAGCAAGATTATTCACCTAATTTCTGTCTTTGACTCAACATCAGATACCATTATTACGTATCCATTGTGTATTTGTTTGGATCAACCAGTAGTTATTGATCTCATATTGAGGCATTTCAAGTTTGTTTTCGCATGTCGATGAGGAGGGGGAGGGCTGTTGGTGATGTACTATCTTTTGCCACTCAAGTGGCATCAACTGTTGGACTAAGTGCACCGAACATTATATCTGACATCAACATAGAGTTTTTCGAATCTATGCTGGAGAAGATTAGTGACTTCAAAAACGATGGCAAGGGTGTTTCACTATTTATTTATTGACTTATAGCTACTTCAGATCATAAACATCGATGGAATTTCCTGCTGCAATCACTATCTAGATTGATAGGCAGTTCTCTTGGTTATATATCCACCAGACATTTATGCAAATTCGATCCCAATATTTTATATAGTCTTCTTGAAATAATTAATCTATTGGCACAAAATACTATTATTCAGGAAAACTTTAGGACAGCAGAATATATCCATAATAAACGACTGTAGGTCTAATTCATGGTAAAAACGCATAAATTTCTCCAAATTCAAGGTCATTTTTCCATTGTAAAAATGCATAGCCCTATTAGGGGGAAACTTTGGGGGATTTGCGGGATTTTTTTTGCCATTCCCCCAAATGTTTCTCAGGTCTGAGGAAAGTCTTTAAAATTTCCTCGAAATAGGGAGATGCGAAGGTTATCAGATGTAACAGCCAAACATTCAAAATCTGGTCTGTCCTCAAAATATGCTTACTGGTATTTATGACATGAATAATCATGAAAAGGAGTTTTGTCTGCTACTCACTCGGTAGAATAGTCAGAGAACATGCCAATACACTTCCTTATTTGGGATAGCACCTTTTCCTACACGAAGTGGAAATTTAGGTACTTTAATAACTTTACACGACGGATTTGAAGTTCGAACGTCCAATTCAATATCTACAATTAGGAAATAATTCAGTATAATACAAATTGATTTTATCTAAAAACTGTTTCTATCTCAGTTTTTGTATAGTGTGTCAGGAGATCGTGATAATAAACGTTTTAAACCCAGCTGTATAATATCTTTCCATTTTAAAGTGATCCTATACAGTCACTTACGTCTTACTGTTCCGGTAAGACATTACCCGTAAGGTACTGGTGTGGTAGCTTGGACTTACGCATATATATTCCATGCTTCACATTACTTTGGACAAACTGGTGTATGCAGATATGCCTGTTAATTTAGTGTCAACATGATTCATACTCTCAAATTAACAAAATGTTTACTGCACCCAAGACTGTGACATATTTCCATCGCTTTTTAGATTAGTTTATCTTATGATGTTACAGCACGTTGCTTAATGTTTCATTTTGTAATTGTATAAATCAAATGGGGATAAAGAAGCTTGGGGCGATGACACTTTTTTACCTAAGGAATGCGTCCACAAGTTGACGAATTTTCAGATATATATTGTTTTCCCAATTCTTATTACCACATATAATTTTTAGATTTAATTAATTCTACGTATGTGTACAGTTCATTTGGAGATAACTCGTGTTTCTTGGTAATAAACATCCAGTACTATCTCATATACTCAACACTGCTTCCGAGAGTAGTAAATTCTATGGCAGAATACTTCATTTTACTTCACAATAAAAAATACTTATGAAGTATCTTCAAAATAACAAAACGTTCGAATTTTAGATATTTTTATAGGTTTATTTAGTTCCTACCTACTTCATGATGTTAACTTTAAAGGACTTTCTACGCCACGTATTTCACCCCGTTTGCCAGCATATGAACGTCTGTTTACTTATAAGTTAGATTTGTCACTTGAAAATGAGTAATTTGACTTCTAAAAAAGACGATCAGTACAAAAAGTTGGAACTGATAGTGTTTCAGAAATTCAGAAAGCTATATAGGTGGTCTTAATGTGCTGTTTTGTCGGAATCAATAACTTGATTGAATTACTTTCAAATGTTATCCTTTTTTAGTCACTTATATGTACGGGTTTCTTGAATCCATTCCCAATTATCGACCTCATTTAACCATCTTATAAGGTGAAAATTTGTCAGTGTTGGTTTTAAACGATCATGAGTACTTAGATATATATCTCCAAAAACTTTAAATACACTAGTATAATGACAAACGTTTATAGGTTTTATTTGTCACCTGTTCCAATACACTAGGAAGGGTTATAAAACAAAAGTATGTCAAAATAAATGAAAAAGATGACAAAAAGACTAAGGGAAATGAAATCATGAATATTTGAAAAGGATAAACGCACATATATCACTCTAATCAATATTATCCATAAATTACTCAACACGTTTAATCTCAGTTGTAATGGTGTTATGCCAAGCTTTATCCGCCCGCAGATGTTTCAAGCTGACTATGTTTCATTTGGTGTCATATATTGAGTAAAGTTAATTGTAATTCGTAATGCATAACACAAAACAAGCCATCCTAGGTTGTCAGGATTCTTATTTTCACTTATTGACCCAAATCCCTCTACTATGAACTTTCAGGACGATCCCCAGTCGTCCTGAATGGAAAATTGATGTAAGTCCTCCAACTCTCCACGAGGTTGAAAAAGCTATAGGAAATCTAAAGCGAGGGAGAGCCGCAGGCCCTGACAGGTTTACCCCTGAGATTTTTAAGGATGGTGGTCCAGTACTAGCAACTAGATTGACTGAGGTCTTAGGTAGTATCTGGGAACTGAACGTAATTCCATCTGACTGGTCCCAATCACTGATTGTGCCAGTCTATAAGAAAGGACAAAAGTTCTCCTGTGACAATCATAGAGGGATCAGTTTGACTAATATAGTGTCTAAAATATTAGCTTCAATAATACTTGGACGCCTAACCAAAGCTCGCGAAGAGCAGACTAGAGAAAACCAGGCTGGTTTCCGACCTGGACGTGGTTGCATAGACCAGATATTCACTCTACGTCAGGTCCTAGAACATAGACATACATCCAGACGTCCCACAATGGTAGTATTTCTTGACCTTAAGGCGGCATTTGACTCCGTTGATCGTGAGGTTCTATGGCAGTGTTTGTCACTGAAAGGAGTACCAAAGAAGTACATTAACCTCATAAAGGCTCTCTACTCGAACACAACGCCCTGGTTCGGCCGAGAGTGAGGGCCCCCAAATGCCCTGGTACGGCCGAGAGTGGGGAGAGTCTGCTCTCCCTCTCGAAATGCTCTCATATGGCCAAGCGAATATATAGCCTCTGCCAGGGAAGTCCTACTCACTGCCTTCTCGTGGCGGGGATGTTGTTCACAAAAGTGAGAGGACAAAAAGCGAATGTCCGGCGCTTTAACCGGGTTGGTGGATGTGAGGGATCCACCTAGGGGAGTTGGAAAACCCTGATTCCAAACCAATGGTGCACATGGGCTCCAGTATCCTGAAGGAACGAATGGCGTATGAACCGACTGTTGGTCACCGGCTACCATGGGACTGCATCTCCTTACGATGCTCCACTGCTTTGTGGACTAGACCTTTAGGTCAAAGGCTCGGGGTGTGGTCCCCTAAGAAAACCACCTGCTTCAGTCTGGGCACCTGGGAAGTATCACAGCCCTCACACAAATCGAATGAGATTTGTGAGGCGCATATTTATCTGGTGCTTCCTTGTACCAATATTTATGTGTTTAAATAAAATAAAATAACTCGAACACAACTGGTCGAGTTAGAGCCTATGGCGAACTGTCATCAGAATTGGTTACCTCAAGTGGTGTTCGTCAGGGCTGTCCACTCTCCCCATTCTTGTTTAACTTTGTCGTTGACACGCTTTTAGAGATATCACTTTCATCATCTCAATCTCCTGGAGTTGAACTTTTACCGGGAGGCTCACTTGTTGACTTAGAATACACCGACGACATAGTTTTACTCAGTGAAGACTCTGACAAAATGCAGAGTGTTCTGACCACTATAAGCAACTATGCAGGCATGTTCGGGATGCGATTCTCTCCCTCGAAGTGCAAAGTGTTACTTCAGGATTGGGTTGCATCGACACCTGAACTAATGATAGGGAGTGAAGTAGTTGAGCGTGTTGACAGCTTCACTTATCTTGGGAGTCTCATCAGCCCTTGTGGTCTGGTGTGTGACGAAATCTCAGCACGGATACATAAGGCTCGTCTAGCTTTCGCCAACTTGCGCCATTTATGGCGTAGGCGAGATATCCGTCTAGCAACAAAAGAACGGGTTTACTGTGGAGCAGTCCGTTCCGTCCTACTTTATGGCAGTGAAACATGGCCGATAATAGTAGAGGATATTCGTAGGCTACTAGTATTCGATCATAGGTGTCTTCGAAGCATTGCTCGTATATCCTGGGACCACCGGGTAAGTAATGCAGATGTTAGGAAACGGGTACTAGGTAAGGATGGCAAATCGATTGATGAAGTAGTGAAACTTCATCAGTTGAGATGGATGGGACACATGTTACGTATGCCCAACCACCGACTGCCCCAACGTGCAATGCTTTATGGTGTAGGAGCAGGTTGGAAGAAAGCTTGGGGCGGCCAGACCAAAACATGGCAAAAATCCATGAAGTCACTGACAAGTGGACTGGGCCGTGTTGGTAGGTGTAGACTACCTGGTTGGGATTCACGAGATGATAGCAACCGATGGTTAGAGACCTTGAATGACATGGCTCAAAATCGTTTGCAATGGCGAAGGTGCATTCACTCTTTGTGTTCTACCAAATTCTAATCTTCTGAATTCTTCATGTCTCTATCATTTTCCTCTTTCCAATTTTATTACACTGGATTATACTCCTCCAATAACATCTTCAAACCCTTATCTTTCACATAATACTTATACTCTTACTACTTCTACCACTATGGGATTTGAATCGACAACTTCATCTCTGTGCTAATGTGGTATGGCAGCTCGAACTGATGTACGTACGTACGAAGTTCTACGTTGTAACTGACTGACTGACTGACTATGAACTTTCTGTATAAATCCAATCTTGCTCCTTTTATATTTCAACCTTAAGGGGATAATGGTGTGTGAAAAACTGATTAATTAGTATTCAATGTGCATTAATGTAGAAATAATCTCCCGTGAGCTATCTTTGCGCTTGGTCGCTTGTTGTGATAGCCGACGAAATAGCAGCTACTATGTTTTAAAACCAACTAGTTGAGTCTTTGTCATAATGTAGTGACATCGACGCACCATATTTTTCTGTTATTTCTTGTGGTTAATCCAAGTTGATGGTTTAAGTTAGAATACTTTACGGTGGATCAGTTTTATATCTTGCTGAAGTTATGATTTATCTATAGGCTCTTTAAAAGGGAAGTATTGGGTATATCGTCAGAAACCAGTAGATGAAGATCTCTATTTGGTACACCAAATAGATGACATAATTCTTACATATGAAGACTATTCAACTCACAGGATAGGATTTAATTGTTTTTTTCTGATTGGAGATTTTTGTCGTGGTTCTTTTTTACGACGTTGGGTTGGTAACTCTACTCCTAAACCTTTTCTTTTGTCTGTGCTTGCGAATACAAGAGGGATTTAGTTACCATAGTGCAGGCAGTGTATGAAGCTTTTTTCAAATAATATAATTTTTCATTAACCGGTGTTTGTTAATTGGTGACATATACTAACCTGACCATTTATTAGTCATTATTTTCATCTTGATTTATTCAGAAACCCAGATGAATTGTGTGGAAACGTGTCATGTAAACTTGAAAACGTTCGTAACTCATACTCTCAACAAAATTCCTTGCCGATTCTACTTCATGAATCACAAAATAATTTTGAAACACGATCACACGATAATATGGAGTCTAAATTACAAAATATGGATAGAACTACAGAAAGTAGTGTTGCTAGGTTGGCTTATCTTCAAGAAAAACTCAAAACATTCTTACCTAGTATCCCGATTGACGGAAATAATCCAAAAAGTGGTGGTGTGTTTATACTAACTCGGTCAAACTCATTTCGTACTGAACAGGTAGATTCGCTAGATGTTTTTGGATTTCGGTCAATATGTTGTACGATTTCGCAACAAATATATGTAGGAATAAAATATTAAGTCAACCAGGTTTTTCATATTCTAGCTACTATCATGCATATTATGTTAGTCTCAAAATCGAAAGAGCTCACTAGAACACCACAGAAAAATTTAGCCGTTGAATATACAGTCTTTATTTATTGTTTTAGATCACTAACTACTGACCACTAGTTTATTAAAAACTAATAAACAGTTTGAAATAGTTTCAGTTATGAAATGAAGTGAACTTGGGAACTAAAGCACACTGAAAAGTTGTTTTGCCCTAGTCAGTCACCTATTATCAGTGTGCACCCTTAACTTCGCTAAGAATAGAACTCGTCCTCAAATCAAAATAATCTCTACAATTCACCAGATTAATTAGCAATTGTATTTACTGGTAACTTGTTACAAAAGAAATGGTTGGTGGGACTCATCTAGGTCTGAAGTGAGGCGGTTGTTTACCGATAGTATCAAATGACTGTTATGTTAAATCATAAATTAATCGAAGTTCAAAAGGTGGATCACTGGCTTGAATGTTACGTGCTATCCCTGGTGAGGTTATGGGTACGGCTAAAAAGGTCCAAACAGAGCATGAGAACTTATTTGGTCCTCTCTAGTTTTCAGCTGCTGTTTGGTATACGTCAGTTTGTGGCTGAAGACACCTTTAAATTAGACTAGTTTCCACAAGTCATTCAAAAAAATTCGGAATAATTTTTGCGGTGTTAGGTTTTTATCGATCTAAAGATGATTATTTAGAGATTAATTTCTTCATATAATCATGGTTAATACTTTCGGTCCATTTATATACTATTTAAAATAATTTCAACCGTATAACCACTATGTGGAATGTGAGTGTTGTAATCTGAGAAAATATACATTTCAATGATGATCAATTGGTGTCACTTTCAGTTTATAATTTCATGAATCGATGCTGTATCACTTAACCTGAAACCTATTAAGATTTATCAACTTTTTGTAAGGCAAGTGACATAAGTGGTTTTCAATACATATAACTGATACTAAATTTCCGCTTTATCTTCGACACATATAATGCGCTCTGGCAACTATATACACTCCACAACCTGCCACTGAGTGTAAGTAGAAATCGATTTTTAAAATATAACCAGTCTTTAACAATCTGGACTATTAAATTTTTAATAAGCTTTCTGTTATGATATGGATAAGCAGAGACTTCTGATGACTTTGAGACTTAAAAATTGATTACAAACATGACAATAAAATAAACAAGCTTTCTCTTACATATACAACTGACTCAAGATCGGAACACTCATTCGTCAATCTAATCGACACTGTAGTTTAGACACTGAAGCCTTCAGTCAAACTAAATAGAAAAAGTAAAAATGCACCAGCTTAGTTGTCCATCACTTTTTATGCTTACATTTAAATAAAAGCAATATATGGTAATAAGTTCTAAGTTCCGAGAAAGTTGTATTCAAGAGATCCAAATTAATACCTGCTCACATTTAATCTCGTAGTTGAAAGTCAAAAGGTTCATACTAATTGTTTTAAAACTTGGGGGACAAAGATAAGTATATCATTCTAGCTGATAATATGAGATAATCTGTGCAACATTAATATTTGTTTAAAGCTTTATTCACCATAAATTTATTTAAATCCATTACCGGAGTTTATTTTATTCCTTCCTAAAATGTGATCTCAGTTAAAGCGTCCCTCTAACAATTGTCACTGCGATTGCAAAAGTGTAGTTAAATTACATGCCAAACCTTTAGTGGATCCATTGCATATTTATTCCAATAAGCATTCAACTATACCCTGCCCTATCAGTTCTACTGAAGAAAATGAAGTTCTGTCCAATCAATCGTTTTATAAATTATTAAATGGATTCCCTAAATTGGATTTAGATGAACACGAAGAGCGGGTTTTGCGCAAAAAGGCATGTAAGTTGCATTTTTTGAAGATAGGTTTTCATTGCTGAAATTCCCATGTATTGATTACAGTAAATTCTCACTTAGTCGTGATAAAACAGCGTCTTGTTAACTGTTCATTCAATAGTTTTTGTAGTAAGTATCAGGATTCCATCAGTCAGCTACAACGTAGGACCAGGCACATATATGCATCGGTCCAAGTTGCCATACCTCGTTAGCACAACAAGATGAACACCGGATTCATAGAAATAGTTAATTTAGTGGTGGCAATATATAAAAGATAGGTTGTATATAAGGATATAGTATAGGAAGGAAGAAAGTTATGAAGCAATTTTAATCTCAAGGTTTGAGGGAAGATAAGTAGTGTATACACCTGCACCATTGTGATCGATTCTGAGCCATATCACCTAGAGTCTCCAACCATTGGTTACGATAGTGACGCGGACCCCAACCAAGTAGTCTGCATCTGCCAATATGGCTCAGACTAGAAGTTAGTGACTTCATGCTCTGATGCCACGTTTTGGTTTGGCCACCCCTAACTCTCTTCCAACCATCCCCAATACTAGTCAGCATAGCGCGTCGTGGTAATCGGTGTTCAGGCTTACGTAACACGTGGCCCAACCATCTCAGTCGATGAAGATTCATGACCTCATCAACTGATTTACCATCATTTCCTAATACCCTTTGTCTAACCTCACTATTACTTATCCGGTGATCCCAGCAGATGCGAGCAATATTTCTAAGGCATCTGTGGTCAGATACTAGTAACTTACGAGTATCTTCTACTCTTAATGGCCTTGCCTCGCAGCCGTAAAGTAGAACAGAGCGAACTGCTGCACAGTATACTCGTCCCTCAATTGATAGACGGATATCTCGTCTTCGTCATAGGTGACGGAAGTTGGCAAAAGCCAAACGAGCCTTTTGAATCCGTGCTGAGATTTCGTCAGACACCAACCCATTAGGGCTGATCAGACTTCCAAGATAAGTGAAGTTGTCGATGCGTTCGACTACTTCACTCTCTACCCTTAGTTCAGGTGTTGGCGCAGCCCAGTCCTGGAGCAACAACTTGCATTTACAGGAGGAGAAACGCATTCTAAACATCCTGGTATTGTTGCTTAGTTTTACCAAAAGACTGCATTTTATCAGTGTCTTCACCAAACAGGACTATGTCATTTGCGTATTCTAAGTCGATAGGTGGACCTCTTGGTTGGAGATCAATTCCTGAAAATTCAGTCGACGAGAGTGTTATTTCTAGCAATAGGTCTATAATGAAGTTAAACAAAAATGGGGATAGTGGACAGCCTTGTCGGACACCACTTGAGGTTGTAAAATATGACAGTTCGCCATAAGCTCTCACTCGACTAGTAGTGTTCGAGTAAAGAGCCTTCACAAGGTTTATGTACTTCTGATATACGCCTTCCAATGACAAACACTGTCACAGAACCTCTCAATCTACAGAGCCAAATACTGCTTTTAAGTCAAGAAAGACCACGATTTTCGGAAGCCGATAAGTATACCTGTGTCCTAAGACCTGACGAATAGAAAATATGTGATCGGTGCATCCACGACCAGGTGTGAAACCAGCCTGATTTTCTGGTGTTCGCAGTTCACGAGTCTTTGTTAGGCATCCGATAATTATTAAGGCTAGTATTTTAGACGCTATATTAGTTAAACTAATCCCTTTATGGTTATCACAGGATGTTTTGACCCCTTCTTATGTATCGAGACAACCAGTGATTACGACCAATCAGATGGGATTAAATTTAGTTAGCAGATTTTAATTAAAATATTAGTCAACCTATTCGCTAAAACTAGACCACAATCCTAAAGATCTCTGGAGCCAATCCATATAGACCAGCTGATCTTCCTCATTTCAGATTAGCTACAGCTTTATGACCTTCAGTCAGAGTCGAGGGACCTTCTTTAATGTTCCACTCACGATGTTTGGATATGGTGGGTAGTTGTGGAGTAGCAGAAGGCCATTTGAACTGCTCCTATAAGTGATTCGCCCATCGTTCTAAACGTCTGTGCTGAGAGCAGATAAGGGTTCCGTCTTTTTCCGATATTGTCTCACTTACACTTGACTTATTAATTCCTGTTTCTTTTATTAGTCTGAAGAGTTGCCTGGTGTTGCTTACAGCCGCTGCCTCTTCCATCTCTTTTGCTTTCGTTGCCCACCACTGCTGACGATCGTCCCTTAGGCTTTTGGTTAACCTGGATCTGATTTGTTTACGCTCTTCGTCGTATTCAGAGCCTGATGGGATGAATTTACGCGAATCCATCAGTGAAATATACTTAGAAGAAATCCATTGGTCTTTTGGAACCCTATGGTTTAAATGACTAATAGATGTTACTGCTGTTTCCACAGCTGTTCGTATATCTTTCCAAGCAGCATCTGGGTCAGTCTCGTTTACAGAATTGCCTAGATGTGAACTCAGTTGTTCCTGGAATTTACATTTGGCTTTCTCGTCCTATGCCTACACCTGCAAGTCCACGAGAACTAGCCATAGAGTCGCCAGATACACGGAGGGTGTATTTCGTTGGCTGTCCATTTTGGCGAGGTGAGGTCAAGTGAATGACCACACTAGGATTCTGTATGCGTGTTTCGGAGATACAGCATATATCAATGGTACGAGATTCTAGGGTCTTAGCCAAGAAGCCTGTTGACCGATTTGACTTAGGGTACGTACGTTGAAGGCTCCAATGTGTAGTTTGGAGCGAGGTTTTAGTAGACCTGGGACAGTGTTTCGCGCACTAGAATCGTTGGCCATGGTGACACTTGAGGAGGAAACCGAAAGAGGAAGTTTAGTGTTGGAAGTCGACGTAGAAGGAATAGTAGGAATTGAAGAAGGAGATTGATAATGAATACAGTGGTCTTGAGTGTTGTTAGAGGTATGAGGGCAGTTGTCACTTCCCGGTCGCCCACACCGTAGAAGGGTTCCTCTAGAGGTACCTGAAAAGGAAATAGGGTTAGAAGTGGTCTTAATGACCTGAGAACGTGACCGCAGTGCTCAAGGTACAGCTGCTGGAGGTCGGTCACACACGACCTTTTTGTGTTAGCTCCTTACTTGTTGGGACCTTACCACCGGAGACGGATACCCGTGGGATAAGGCAAGGTGTGCATTTTTAGGGTCGACTTTTCTAACCCCACCCCTCCTTGTGGGAAGGCAGCATCGCTGTTATGCTGGTTGTCTGAAGGAAACACCTTACTGCTGTCACACCTCTGTACAGTCAGCAGTATGACTTCGCCTTCGAACCTTTGGATTGCTGCTTTTGGTCTTACCGCTCTTCAACCGACCTGTCTGGCATGGTAGGACCTTGAGGAACGATTGTTCCAGCCAGTATAGCTCGATTGGTTCATCACGATAGGCAAGCCCGGCAACTACGTCAAGGTATCAGCAACGATCGGGTCGGGATTTCATACGAATTTTTAATGGATAACTATTCGAACGAAACTTACTAATCACTGTCATAGGGAGAGGTAAGTTGAACGTACGACACTAAGCATTTCTTTGTACCAATGAGTCCAGATAACTGGTATTACTTCACTAGTTGGCCTTAGTATCGCAACTTTATTTTTTGTATTATTGAGCCACAATTTATTTTAAGGTGTTGTATGTTTGATGCATTCACATTTACTGAGGACTGATATAAGATAATATGCATAAGGATTCGTCATCTTATTCATTGTGTATAGCTTATTGATTATAATCAGGGGGTTTATATGCTCCAAACAGGCTAATACTTAGTCGATGACTATTATTAGAGTTTTCTCACTATCTATCTGATATATTTATCAATCTCATACTAATATAATCCCTAAAATATTAGCTTTCATAGTCATTAAAGGAGCAAGTAGAGCTCGGAAAAAAGCGAAAATAAAAATGTCAAGCAGTTTTCAGGTGGAATTCTCATTTGTCTCAGGTCTCGAAGCTTAATCATACTTGACGACACACAATGGTAGTCATTTTTCGTCATCTGACCTTACTGATTTACAGGTTTTTGATAGTTTATTTTTGTAAGGGATACTGAAGAATTAAATAAACTTACAAGAGAGTCTGATAAGTCCTGTTAATTGAACGCTATACTCGGATCCTAAGCTAGTCTCGTAACCCCAAGCTACAACTGCACAGCGACTTGAACACGACAGAAAACACGCAAAATATACGAGAAGCACTTTACTCCAAAGGCTCATTTATGTACAGAAAATATAGGGTTTTTATAGTATTCTAGAAGTTCTTGGGTTTTCCTGAAAATTCTAGAATACTACTAAACATAGCAGCAGTGTAGTGATCAGCCAATCAGAACCTCTACAGGTGACTTCTCATTTTCGCGATGCTCCTAGCAAAACTCCTAATCAAACGCTGATTGGATAAAATGCTTCTTAATGTTTCCTGAGCTTGTCATGTCTATTGCGAGGAATTTTCAGGATCAACCCAACAGAGTCATTGTTTGATCACTGTTGATTCAATGACAACTTACAGCAGTGTCATTGTAATCGTTCACGCCAAGTGGCATTCACCAAGACTGCACATTCTTCCCATTTTAGTTTAATTTCGTCATGGATGCGCTCCTAATGATGACCACTTCAGCTCTTACCTAGGACTACTCTCACGGAGATAGAGTACGCAAATAAAATATACCTATGAATCCTGGATTCTTCAAGTTGGGAATTTCCAGTAACTGCTTGTGTTTGGTCATCGTAGTCTTCCAGAGACGTCTCACATTCGAGGTATGGTACAGTAATGGCAGTCCAGTTGATGTTACTATCTTGAAACATTTGCTTCTACTGTTTAGACATCCTGTACGTCATTATAGTGGGTTTTAAACTGCTCATTATTTGCTGATTATATAACTAGGCACGGAATTCATAGGATAAATTTGTTGACAATATAACACAGTGGAATTGAACGTATATAGCATTGGTGTTTTTTTCCCATCACGAATTTCTGGCTGGAGTCGTGCGTGCCATGGAACTTGGTGGCTTAATAATTTACTTAGATTCTTTGTGAAGGTAGAATGAATCGTATACCTGGACGAAATTAACTTTGGTTATTTTCTTTTAATAAATAATGTTCTTATTAGTTAGTTGATTGTGTAATCTTTCTGTCCCTTCGCAACATCATCAATTCACTTCCCGTGCTCTTATTTTTGGCTTTTTATTTATGTGATATAAGTAAGTAAATAAATAATCTGTCAGATTAGTGCTTTTACCACAAATTTAATAATCTTTAGGTAATTAGATTTGGTCTCCTGAAAGATTCTCCCAAGGTATAAAGGTCATCGGTTCTATTTAATTCAAAAGAATATAATTCCTATTTTGTTTATGAGGTTCCGATGAATCTGACTGGAATTATTTTAATCGAGTTGAACTGTAGTTCGAACCTCTTCAACACTAAGGAAAATCAACAGCTGAGTGAAATATCTCATTTGTCCTTAATTCAATAGATAAATACCTTAGGATGCTGATTTCACAGATGGAATTTGCATGTCCGTAGTTAAATAGGCCTTATAATTCTCCGAAGATTTCCATATGCTCAGTCAGGAATTACCAAACTTATTGATTTCAGTATAGTTTTTCGTGAAATACAAATATGTATATATAATACTGGTTATCAAAATCTTTAGACTTTGACAGAGATTAGAAATGACCTGTTTGACTTAAGGGAGAATGATAGATTTCCGATTGACATTATAGCAACTATCCTACAATCAACTTTGATTATGGTTAATTTTAGTTAAGCCCTTTTTATTAACTTACTTAACAGACAACATTATTCGAACAGTAGCCCCCAAATGCCGTGGTACAGCCGAGAGTGGGGAGAGTCCGCTCTCCCTCTCGAAATGCTCTCACATAGCCACGCGTATATAGTCTCTGCCAGGGAAATCCTACTCACTGCCTTCTCGTGGCGGGGGTGTTTACGAAATTGAGAGGGCGAAAAGCGGATGTCCAGCTCTTTAACGGGGTTGGTGGGCACGGAGAGTCCACCTAGGGGAGTTGGAAAACCCTGATTCCAAACCAATGGTTCACATGGGCTCCAGTATCCTGAGGGGACAAATGGTGTATGGAATTTTAGTTGGTCACCGGCTACCATGGGACTGCATCTCCTTACGATGCTCCACTGTCTCGTGGGTTAGACCTTCGGGTCAAAGGCTACGGGTGTGGCCCCCCCCTCAAGAAAACCACCTACTTCAGTTTGGGCACCTAGGTAGTACCACAGCCCTCACACAAATCGAATGAGATTTGTGAGGCGCACATATATCTGGTGCCCCTTGTACCAATATTTATGTTATTAAAGATTCCCATTGTGAATAAAATAAATAAAATTCGAACAGTAACAATTCGTATATTTCTTTGTATTGCTATCATTACTACTATATCTATATAAACATGTAAGCTTGATCACATGACAGACTCTAGCTAAAATGTTGATCGCCGAAGAATCCACATCATATTAAAATACAATTATATGAACGAAGAATATTCTTTTCAGAGTTGAAATCATGAGTCAATTGAAGCTAGACCACCAAGGGAAACCTGGAAGCACTGGACGGCCGTTTCGTCCTATTATGGGACTTCTCAGCAGTGTGCATCCACGATCCCGCACTCGCGAGATCCGAACCCAGGACCTACCGGTCTCGAGCCAGAGCCCTTAACCGATAGACCACTGAGCCGGCATCCAAAGGTGTTAATGTCTATCTTCAACCGATCCGTGAATTATGAGCGACCATTCACCAATTGTCTTCAGTGAGTTGTTATCTCACAACAGAAATGGTTGAACTCCACTGGTCACTGCTTCCCACTAGAACTCCAGGACATGTATCTTGAAGTCAGTCACTAGTGGGCATATGATTATAATCAGAAGGGGATTTGTGGAGATTTCAGTATTTTTCAAAGTTGAAATCAATTTTCTATCGGTTAAGGGCTCTGGCTCGAGACCGGTAGATCCTGGGTTCGAATCTTGCGAGTGCGGGATCGTGGATGCGCACTGCTGAGGAGTCCCATAATAGGACGAAACGGCCGTACAGTGCTTCCAGGTTTCCCTTGGTGGTCTAGCTTCAATTGACTCATGATTTCAACTTTGAAAAATACTGAAATCTCCACAAGTCCCCTTCTGATAATATTCTTTTCAATAATTTCTCATCAGGTCCTACAATTATAAATTAATAATCCATATAAAATTGGCCAAGTTTAAGGCAGGGTACATCATTTAAGAAACTGTTACATGTGAATCAAGGAGTGTTTGTGATATAAAATAAAATCGAATTGTTAATGTTGGGATGATTAATATGTAGTGTTAACTTGAGTCAGTTTATAAGTGAAATAAAATCGTAAGATAAATGATCGGAATATATATAGTTGACATGGTGGTGAGATAGAACAATGGGATTACAAATCAGAAATTACGTAATATGTAGAATAGTATGAAATAGGTCAGATATAGTAAATAGGGTGGATGCTGAATAAATTTCTCTAAAAGGTTAGCAAGTGTAATAATAATAATAATCATGACTGGTAAGATGTGTAGATAAAATAAGTTTAAGATATAAAAGTGAACAATAATCAAATTAATGTCACCATATTAAAAAAATTGATTATTAACGAGTTAGTTGGCCAGAGTAAAATGAGCGGCTGGACATATTTCTTTTGGATGCAAAGCTCTGGCTTTTTGATCCGGATAGCAATTGCCTCGGCCGTCTGCAGTATTCTCAGTCTGACGGAATTAGGTAGATTGCTGTTAACACGATATATCATTGTGAAAGATTGCTCCATGTTGGCTCTATGTCCCGTCTGAACTAAATGGGCTAAAATGGAGCTGTTAACCGTTTTGACTACACCTTTGCTTAACCACACTGGGAGGTGCTCACGAGCCCGAGTATACAAATCCCTAGAACATCTTCCTATATAACATGGGTCCTTACGTCGTAGTGTTATAACCAATTTGACGTTCCCCATTTGTAATATCTCATATCTCATGCTTCGATTAATATATGTATTTGTGGATATACACGGACATATAATTTGAGACATTCCATCATGTGAATTTGACTTGCATAAAAAATATGACACATATTCCTTTTGCTTTTCATATTAGAATACACAGATAGATATACCTTGATATGTGTAATTAGCACATGTGATTAACCTAGGCTTGAGTTAACTGCAAGACAATCAAGTGGAAAATATGCATCTGCCTCATACCCGTTAGGATTATCTTGTTTTCGATTTGAATTTTCTGCCTGTGCAAACTTCATATCTGGGTAAACTGGTTTTCTGATTACTTCGGTAAAACTTGCTATTCCCTCTGATTCATCATACCACTGACTAGAGATTCTACTCAACATACATTGGTTGTGAGAGTATCCAACATCTGATACAATAACATCAGAAATATGACTGGAATTCGACTCATTTGGAACATATTTGTCACACTCATTAGGAATATCACTAGAGATAAATCCATTGTGAGGACAAATCACATTTGATATGATATCAGAATTTGAGTTTTCGGAAATGTTTCTCTCAAATTTACTAAGAATTTCATTAGAGAATAATGGATCATTAGAAAAATCAGCATCTACCGAAAGTGAATCCGGTGTTTGATCATGATTTGACTCATTCAACATATTATTCTCAGAGTTGTAAGAAATGTCATCAGAAATATGTGAATCATTATGGTAAACCACATCTGGTACAACAACACGAGAAATCTGGCAAGCAGTTAGTTGGTTAAAAACATTTGTCTCACAATGATTCTGGGTTTCATTTGACTATGGACCGCTATGTGACACTATACGGCTTCTCGAAGTCTTAGATAAAGATAATTTATCATTAAAAACATCCAACTTAGTAGGATCACGATCACAAATTTTAGCATTAGTTTCAGCGAAATGAACCATGCTACTAGAAACGGACTGAATATGTCCAGTTTTACCACATTTAAAGCATTTAGAATTAGGAAATACACATGAATTACATGGGTGAAACCTGCCACAGAACAAGCATTTACCAAACTTGTGCTCATCTTCGTGAACTGTTTCACATTTTAATGAATTGTTATCTGAATAACTTTGATTACATATTGGACTGCAGTGACGTAGTAAAGTAGTGGAATTCTTGATGTCCTGGCGAGTGGTTTCATTTAATTTTTCTCCTTTACCGCATTCGAAATTTGTATACTTTACATGGTCCATTTGTAGTTGCTTGAGAGTTGCATAAGGGAGTGAAATCGGTTTTCTGGAAATGCCAGTCTTTATTAAGCTATATGCTTCTTTTCCGATGAATGTAGGGAAATGGGCCACAATATTAAAATCCTCAACATCTTCCTTGGTCGTAGCCCAGATTTCGAACCTCTCCATGTAATCCTCAAAAACAATAAAATCTAAATGTGTATCCAACCGTCCCATCACAGGCTCCATCGCGACGCCAATGTGATAATTAGAAGTATTTGAATTATAGTACAAACTAGGAATCCCAGGAATAACGCAGTTTAACCAAGAAGTACTAGATGAGCACGAACGAACGTATTGTATTTGGAATTCAAAATCAAGCAGTCATCAGGTACATAGGAATCGTTAGTTCATACAAATGTGACTGATTAACGAAGCAAAGCCATTACAATCTAAATGCAGATATTCAAAAGAATAGTTAGTGATACATTAGTTCTTACCAAAATTTTATATTTCAAGTGTATTAATGTTATTCTAAGAATTGTAATTACTACTTAGTTTATTACGTTCCCTAACTATTCGAAATCGTGCTTTAAAAATACCAACCTCGCTCATTTTCAACTTTCTTTCGTAAATTGGTCACTGAAATTCTTTTAATGTCTGTGATAAATTGTTTTATAATTTGCAAGTTATGGTTATTTAGATAATAATTTTCCACTCGTGTTTATCAGGCAATTACGTCACTTCTAGATAGTACAAGCTTCCCTTAACATATTCGCTTGGTTTGTATTTGTTTCAGTATTGCTATTTGATTTCTATAATGTTAAGTTTTAAGTGCAGCAAAAATCTATGTTTTTCTACTACTACTACTATTACTACTACCACTAGAGTATTTTGGTGATTTTGAACTTACAATTGTTTAAATTATTTCCTTTTCAAACACAAAGTAAGCCTAATGAGACAGCTTTCAAGCAATCCCTCTTCTGGTCTATCTCCCACACATGTTCCTGAATCTCATTCACAATGTATTGAGGAAAGACAGAGACGTCGCCTTGCACAGTTAGTTCATTATGACCCGTCAATTTGAAACCTCAGAACACAAAGAGCTAATGAAACCGTGGAGAAGCGTATTCGAGGAGAAGCGAGAGAGAAAAAATTCCAGTTAATTAGAGCTCGGAAATATTTCGACGAATTTGTCCGTGAATTTCGTCTGAAAAAAATTGCCAAGGTTAATACTGATGAAAAGGTAGGTATGGAAGTCAATAAAACGTAGTATTCCTACAGTTTAGTCTCATACACTATCTTAGTAATAATTCCAAGTCAACTAAAATTTATTTAAAATCATTCTGCAAGTTCTGAGATTTATCAGATGAGTAGATTCATTTGCATTTGTCAAGTTAAATCTTACAGAGAGGTGTTATCGTCGTTTTCTCACTTATCTATCTCTGTGTCAGTCAAATATGTATATTGAAGCAATATTAAAAACCGATTGACTAAGACTGTGTACAATAAATATGACTAATAGTGGGTGAGTGGTGGGAGAAAAGGAGAATGACAGTAACGGCTCCAAATATTTAAAATTATCACAGAAGTTGGTTTTAGAAAAACGATTTGCAAAACTGGTATTGAGAATAGTGAAGGATTAACGTAAAATCAACGTGAGCAAATATAAACATGAATAGAACACTATGAAGTATTTCGTTGATATTCATCCACCTTCCGTTTATAAATTAACACTTCAACGCACCAAATGTACGGTCCTAACGAACTGTACCGGATAATCTTGAAGAATAATAGATGCTTTTTTGACGTTCGGTATGCGAAATCTGATAGTGATACATGGTGTGCTACGCACTAACCTCCCAACTGACTACTCGAGCGAGAATACAAGTGCGAGCGGGAAAGTGTATTGGACTACCGAATAGAATGCACAAATACTTATATATATATATATATATATCACTCTAATCCTTAGGAAATCGATCCATTTCTTAGCCAATGAAATGCACATGTCCTCTAGGTCACTGCTGATTACTCTAGGTCACTGCTGATTACTATCGATCGACCTACTTATTAGGCTACTTCTAATTGGCTTTCCATATTAAATCTCTACATTTCTTCCGCCCAACTCATTTAGTTAGTCATATGTTCCTTAAACCCTTGGCGCATATATGCATTTGTTTGAGTTACTATACCATGTTAACACAGAGATATGAAATTATCAAGTCAAATCCCAGAGTAGTTGAAGCTATAGTAGTGTTAGTAGCACTAAAAAAATCTTTAGTATTGAAAGAAAATATATAAAATTTTGGGATTCAGGAACTAAGTAGTCTATAAATACTAAATAATAGTAGTAACTTGACACATTTCAATAGTTGATATAAGTTTCAAATTAAGTTTATACAGTTTCGGTTACTCTGAACCAGTAATAAATTCATGTTATAATACATTTATCGAGTACAAGTTCATGTACCCGTCATTGAGGGACAGTTTAATTCTGTTAGATGTAGTGATACTGTAGTAAATGAAAACATAGGTGAGGACAACCAATTATGTATTTAACACAAATTACAAAGTTGCTTGATAAAATACAAAAACGATACTCTGATACTCTATTTGCAAAATGTTCATTAATTGTCTCAGGCTTCATTGTTCCTGGATTTCCACACCAATCGCTCTCTATTTCTATTCTTCTCTTCTCGATCTTCCCAATGTTCTGCTATATATTCTATTCCTCACTCGCGATATATACTACTTATATCGATATAAGTAGCCCACACCACAATACTACCAAATTAAATTAATGGGAATGTGATTTGAGTCTTCACCTATTTAGTTGACTATCAAGTACTTTAAATAGTCAACCAACCCTCTTTCAATAACTAACTTAATCGCTACATCAGTAGTTTTATTACCAGTAAAATAAACTTATGCTGCACAGTTATTTTGTAATACAAGTAAATAACATCGGGTATTTCTGTTAAATCAGCCTGCCATACACGTATTTGGCTTTTTCCACGAATCAACGTCTTGCAAATTATAAAGTCCACTCACACTGAAAAACTTATAAAATATGCTATATTTTTTATTGTCTAGCAATAGAATCAATATTTTATATTCTACTGTAGTGAGCAAGAACACAGGCGGGGACAAACAGTCCCATCCAAATACGAAATTACAGAATTTCTTGATAATATGTGCGAACCATACATTGAATACCTCATTTGTAAATTTCCATCATTTGTCCTTCACATTCTGTATGATTTTTTCAGTTCGCAATTCCTTTCTATTTTCTTCAACTTGATATTCTTGGCCTTCTGCTGCCAGGTTTTCCATTTCCAATTGCTGTTACATACTACTTATGGATGTTGACTTAAGTAGCATACACCACTCTACTTCTTTTCATGTTAATTTATATTGATTTTCAATTTTTATTTCAGATATTTCGTCAGTTTTTTCAGCAACTAATTCAAAAACAAAAAGAATATTTTCTGGAAGTGAAAAAACTAGAACGTGAAGAAAATCTCCAGAAGGAAGAACAAAAAAAGAAAATTATGGAATCATTAGAACACGAGTACTAGCATATTTTCATTTCCAACTCCGTTTAAAGTTTATGATATTAGTTGTTAGTCATATTTCAAGGTTGATTGCTAAGATATTTATGCTCATTAATTGTAAAATATGAGACATCTTCATTTATTTCGAAGCTCAAGCTGATCAAAGAAATATTTCTTTCCAATTAGTTCCTCATCCTAGCTGTACACTAATATGTAGATTTCGGAGTGGCTGGGCGGTCTAAGGCGCCAGACTCAAGAGTGTTCTTCTGGGTGTTCTGTTCCACGACATGGGCGTGGGTTCGAATCCAACCTCCAATACATACATACTTATTTTAAAAGTTTATCTCAATATTTTCTTTAAAGGTAAAAAATAGCTTGGTGCTCAACAAACATAAACTTAATGACAAAATGAACTCGCATTATTTGTTGAGTATTTATGTGATTTTTTTAAAATATTAATTTCACATCCATTGAATACGTGACTGTGACTACTATCCTTAGAGGAAATATTGTGATATATATTTCAGAATTGATATACCACCATTTATTAGGCATATATTTTATACTTAATTAATAAACGTGCATATCTGTTGATATGACGGGGCGGTTTGCATTATTTCCCTCTCTCACACGTTTATTACGATCATACGTTAATAAGACTAATCACGTTATACCAGAACCAGGATTCGCAACCCAAAATAGAGAACGAGATTAACACTAGAGAATACTTTATTCAGTACAATCACAAGCAGTCACACACAGTGAGTCCAGAGTGAAAATCAATGATAAGAAGGAAAATCGCATATTTAATAGTCAATGAGATGTGGACGTTTGTGCACGCTCAACGACCAATTATACTTTACTTTCACTACCACACACCACCAGTGTAGAGCTGATGTCAAAGTACTAATTTAAAAGAAATGTTACTGTTATATCCAAACGAAGAATAAGTGAATGGCCACTGCTAGGATCTGTTTATGGACTGTTATGATATAGGTATTCCTATTGTATATCTATAAATTAACAATATTATTCGTATGTTCATATTCCTTTTATTATAAACTTTCATTTAACCTATTGACTACTATTATACGGTTTACTATTCTTATGTTAATCCCAAATTTATTAGTTACAGTCTCTCACAACCACAGCCACCTTTCGCCTGATCTTGTATGATTGTTAGTTTCTATTTTATGTTATGATGAGGACTGATTTTCTCGTATGAAAACTGAGTGTCTGAAATACATGATTCATATCTCGGAGGCTGATATTGATGTTCTGGACTGAACTATCTGAGTTAGGCGATAAGCTAATACTCTAGGCTGCTCGTACTGGTTTGTGCGTCATGGGTTTGGCACAGTGCCAAAGTAACATAAGTCGGTGTTCCGTTGGGGATCATATCATATGATAATTAACAGGGCGAAGTCATAACAGTTACTTCACACAACTTCTATTTTGAATGCATTCATAGGAATATTTAGTAAACTAGAGATATTTTTTCAATGCATTGAACATAAATAGCTAAAGTATCAAATGTTTATGAAGAATTAACATGTACGATGGATGGTAGTCACTGTCTCTTTTCTGCACTGTAGAACAAGAGGATATGTTGCTTTGATGGTAATGATTATGTTAGACTCTGATAATAAAACAAATTTCATAGGTGATATCAGAAAATGATCTTAATTAGATAACCATTGAAAACCAAGAAACACTGGATAAAGTTTTCATCCTATTATGAGGCTGATTGGCAATGCATATCCACGACCCGGCCACCAAGGATCTAACTCAGATCTTTCTATGAGCATCTAACTTTTAAACCACTAGGTTGGCTATTTTATGGAGATTTGTTTTCATGGGTATAATTGAGGATTTATTTATTTGCTTTAAAAGTTTCTATCACTTTTGATCATGGACTTGATTATTCTGATTTAACGTTTTCTTTTGACAATTTTATGTCTGTCTGAAAACCATAGACATCGTATTCGCTTAGAGTTAATGAATGAAAAGATAAATAAAGAAAGAGAAGAACAATCGATTCGTGTGCGTGAAGAACAAAAAGTACGTCCGAATTCAAATATATTCTTAGTCCATCATGTAATTTAACATGTATGATATAACCAACTATAAGAGGTATAATGCTTTTATAAAAAATCCATATCCTCATACTATTTCTTACTTTATAAGCTTTCTGTATTGTTTCTAAACATTTCGACCGAAACTTAATTTTTAAAAGAATATAATATTATGCTTATTTTCATAAGCTATAGTGAGACAATGTTCATTGTGTTCCATGTTCCGATTGTTTTGTTTTAATTAATCGTAGATCCGGTTTACAATCAATATTCTTATGATTGAAAAATTCGTTATTACTGCATTGATGACAAGTTGGCTTCATTTTTCTGTATATTAGGTGATGAAACACTTTCATTTGTATGAGATGATTTTAGTTTATTGAGCTTTAATTAAAAAAAGTATTTCAGTCGCTTAAGCCATTATAGGTATCAATGCCAAGGTTGAATATAATGGTTCCTAATAAATTGAGCATTGGGTAGAGAATTAATAATAAATATTATTTTTGTTATATCCCGATGAATAGAAATATTATATTTCTGACGTTTCATGACTTAATGTAAACCACTCCTTATAAGTAAATAAATAACCGAATTGAATTGACAGTACAACAGTCAAAAGTCTTCATGGTTAAACTATCAAGCCTACAGAATGCAAAATCTTTCACACTACTGTCGTTCTATTCAGTTTCTTGTAATTAACAATGAGAAACTGATTATAATCGATCGTTATTTACAAACCAATTCGACATTTTCGATAGTAGTAACTCGAAGAATTCTGTTATATTTCGATGATGGTAGTTTATTTTATAACAAACTCTTAAAGAATACTTTCATTTATTTACTGATTTTCTAGGTTCTCAGAGAAAATAAACGAAAATTACGTCATCAACTGGAGATGAATCTACGCGAAATGCAAGAAGCATTTCTAAACAATGGAGACAGTGCTCATTTTAGGGAACAAGATGCTAAAATGTTATTAGCATCAAATAACAATTTTTTATGTGACATTAAATGAACTATGTAAATAGTAAAGACATGTTTTTCTGTTAAAATAATTATTGGAATGATGTAATTTATATCATACTTTGTCATTGTTAACTTTTTATTAACAGCTACAATTAAATTTGACCCAGCGCATGACGTCTATTATCGCTTCTTATTTTAATAGGCAGTTGAGACATTAAAAAACGTAGGAAAACTAAACGCATCACTTCGTTTATCGTAATTTTGTATTCTTAAAAAATAATTATATCCGTAGAACAGTAGCTTAGTGGTTAAAACACTTGACTTCTACCTAGTGGATCACAAGTTTACTATCACTTCGGTTTTGGACAAATGGATAGTGTTATAACTAAACGAATATTATAGTGGTTGGGACTGGCTTGCCGAATTATTAATGATAATTTTGTGTACTTACCGAGCAACTAGATTGCTATGTATATGTATTTCTTTTATTATAAGCTTCCATTTAGTCCGTAAACTACTAACATACGACTTACTATTCTTAATTTATTGCTTTTTTATTATCAAGTCTCCCCTATCCAGCCAATTTTGACCTGTTTATATATAATTGTTATTTTGTGATGTAATGCGGTCTAAGATTTCTGTATATAAACCACTTAGGTTTGAAATATAAATACAGTAGAAACTGGTTGCTACTTCTGAACTTAAGGCTGGGCATAGAGAGGGGCTAACAAATAATGGATCTGTAGGAACGTAGCTGCCGAATCAAGGTTCATAGTACTGGGTGGGTGGGTAATTGGTCAAGTCAGAGACATTATGCTATGGAGGAAATAAAGGATCAAAATTAGGCTCCTGATTAATGACTAGGTACATGTTATTGATTAGCGAGTCTTTAATAGATAGATGTGTTGGGGATGTCAAATCCCCAGAACTTACTCAACAACCTATATATAAAACAGTTGATTACTAGTTGTAGCAACATAATTATTTTATTTTTTTATAATGTGAAAATATGTTATCATGTGAGATTATTAATCTAATAACTAACCAGGGCATATTTTCATACCTTGTTGATACATTAAGCAAGTTATGATTGAAGTGTAATCATGGTGAACAGTATACCGTTACTTCAATGAAAGTTGACTTTGCTTTTACCAAGAGGGCAATCGGTGTTTCGAAAGCAGATAATTCATAGAAATTAGCTCCACCAAGATCTTACTTTAATCTATTCTAAAACATTTCAAAAGCATATGTTTATATCTCCTTCGGCTATCAGGTAAAGGGTAATTAATTTACTCCAAATATACATTGGCATTTCTACCAATAAGTAGTATTTAACTTTGTAATATATCAACTTTAAATTGAATAGTGGAATAAAATTCCGTTTCAGTACTTAC
>NC_031502.1:43229874-43402801 GCF_000237925.1 Schistosoma mansoni
TGGGTAATTGGTCAAGTCAGAGACATTATGCTATGGAGGAAATAAAGGATCAAAATTAGGCTCCTGATTAATGACTAGGTACATGTTATTGATTAGCGAGTCTTTAATAGATAACATAGGATAATCAGTAGAAACGGATTGGGTTCCTTGAAGTGGAGTACATGAACCTACATTAGAGCACAATTTAACTAGATCATCTGGTTTCAAATTATAAAATCAGCAGTATTTTAAAATACTAGCACTCACTATCCCCCAACTTTCTCTGAACTACCACTGTACATACCGCTTTGCAATTTAATTGTACTAGACTTATTTAGTTACTATTTTGGTTTGTTTATTTTCATGCAGATTTATGCCTGCATCTTGTCAGCGTTTTCATAACTTTAAAGCAATTAGACCCTTTGATAAATTTCGATAATGCAATGCATTATCGAAGTTTTCATAACTATGTCATCTACGTATTCTAATTCTACAGGTGGACCTTCTGATTAACTAATCCCTGAAAAGTCAAGTGAAGGAAGTATAATTCCTACCAGTACATCTAGAATGAAGTTAGATGGAAACATGGATAGTAGGTGACCATGATGAACACAATTAAACATTGAGAATTTTGACGATAGTTCGCTAATAAGCTCTGATTCGAACACACTAGTATCTAAGTAGAAAGCATCCACAAGATTTGTGTACTTCTGTAGTACGCTTTTCAATGACAAACATTATCACAGGACCTATCGGTTAGCAGAGTCAAATGGAGCCCTAACGTTGAGAAATACAGTCAGTCAGCTACAACGTAGGACCAGGCACATATATGCATCGGTCCAAGTTGCCATATCTCGTTAGCACAGCAAGATGAACACCGGATTCATAGAAATAGTTAATTCAGCGGTGGCAATATATAAAAGATAGGTTGTATATAAGGATATAGTATAGGAAGGAAGAAAGTTATGAAGCAATTTTAATCTCAAGGTTTGAGGGAAGATAAGTAGTGTATACACCTGCACCATTGTGATCGATTCTGAGCCATATCACCTAGAGTCTCCAACCATTGGTTACGATAGTGACGCGGACCCCAACCAAGTAGTCTGCATCTGCCAATATGGCTCAGACTAGAAGTTAGTGACTTCATGCTCTGATGCCACGTTTTGGTTTGGCCACCCCTAACTCTCTTCCAACCATCCCCAATACTAGTCAGCATAGCGCGTCGTGGTAATCGGTGTTCAGGCTTACGTAACACGTGGCCCAACCATCTCAGTCGATGAAGATTCATGACCTCATCAACTGATTTACCATCATTTCCTAATACCCTTTGTCTAACCTCACTATTACTTATCCGGTGATCCCAGCAGATGCGAGCAATATTTCTAAGGCATCTGTGGTCAGATACTAGTAACTTACGAGTATCTTCTACTCTTAATGGCCATGAGAAATACAGCTATAGTTGGGTGTCGGCAAGTATCGACGTGTTCTGAATCCTGATGGAGAGTGAATATTTGGTTAGTACATCAAAGTCTCGGTATGAAACCAGTCTGGTTTACTCATTACGAGTCACAGTTGCGCGTCAGATTTTAAAGAATAGTATTTCAGGAACGTTATTTCTAACTAACTATAACTAATGCAATTAACGGAGCTGTATTTTATGATTTATACAATTTGACCATAGCATTGTAACATACCATGATTTGGTTAATCAACAATCATATCATGGAACATTAAAAATTAATTTTATAGATATCACATAAACATTAGGTCAAATTAAAGGATATTATAGAAAAAAGGGAAAATCAGAGCAATATTAAAATTAAAAGAACTGAAAAATTGCAGTACAACCCCATAACAAAAGTTAACTATTCAAACATATCAAGAGAAATCGACTGAAGTAAAAGTTAACTACGATTTGATGATCTATAAAGTTATCATGTCAAATTGTTATATTGCTGTTCAATGCTAAACAATCTTTGTATGAGTGAATTGCTGGATCAACTTCAGTGTTTAGGAATACTTCCACCTAAATATTAAAGAAATGAAGAAATTAAATAGTTAGCTAAATAAAGTATAGACAGTTAAACTTCTATTTTGTCATTATTCTAAATGTGAACTAAGAAATTATTGGCTGGTGAGACGATATTTCATTTAGTAAGTTATATTAACCTTGAAAAGACTAGTGATAAAATAAGAGCATATAGAAAATGTAATGAAAAGTGTGAATTGTATGGCCTTCTATTTTGGTCTGTCTCTGTGTCAAACGAAAAGTTATACACACGACGTGTTATTGAATATTCAATCAGATAGACGTACACTGAAATTCTGTGACCATCAGTGAAATGTACCTATGGATACCAGTCAGCAATGACAGATAACTTCAAATTTAACAATTTACACAAAACTGTTTATCTTGATGACAGTCACATGCTCAAAGGGTTGTAGTGAGAGTCCGACATACGGAATTCGGTCATATCAAGAGTGAAAGAAATATCGCCGATGACATTAAATGATGATCACATCAAACAGCAAAGCCACTGCAGTTGGAATTATGACATACTGGATTTCGACTCAGTAGACTAAGGGTATCATAGTTAACAAGAAATCAAAAGTTCCTAAGTGTGCGTTGTTAATAAGTTTAAAGCTAGTTGTCCAATGATTCCTTGTTTTCAGCATTTTTCAGTTGATATTAGTTCATGAAAAAAACCTTAAAATGTACAACAGTAGTAAATAAATGTACATTTAATGGTTGAAATTACGAAAAATATCTACATACTGAATAATCTGCATGAGACGTTACAAAAAATATCATTCGATATAACTGAATACAGGCTAAAGCTATGATATTTCGAAAATTAAGGAGTTATATTCCAAATGGTACTCCGTGCCATGAAAATGCATTTTTTTACATAATACCTCTCTCAGTAAATTAGAATATTTATTTAAAAAATTTTTTTTCATCTTATAGATCCTACGTACATTAACATCTTTCTTATCAGAATATCATGAACGATACCACTACAACAATGGGGTACCAGATAGTGTAATCAAATTTTATAAAGCTGTTATAGATATTTAACAGTAAAGTACGTGTGATAAAAACCATTACCTGTTCAACAGCACGACCGATCATATAAGATGGATCTAATACAGTTGGAAGTAACGAATGTATCGGGGCAAAATAATAATCGTTGAGCAACTTATCCATGAGACTATTTTTTAAACCCTTTAGTTTAATTTCTGCAGCAGCTTCATGACTATGCTTACGAAGGCGTTCATGGCATTCTTGACGGTTGGCTGCGCCTTCAGACACCATTTTGACTAAAATACGTTCAACAACGAGGAAAGGAAGTTCAGAATTTAAATTAGCTTCCATTACCTGTAGAAAAATGAAAAGAATCAATACGAATGAAGATATAAACACATACCTTTTCTTTTCACAAGACAAAATGAGGTAGTAAAATACAAATATGAAGGCGTGATAAGTGCGTGCTCGTACATAAAAACTATTGACAAAATTATATTGGTTATTGAAACACACATTGAAGATGATGTCCAATAAATAATATACACATAATCAGACAACATGATACAACCTATTTCAACAATTAAATTACTAATGCTATTTAATAAGACTCTAATTATATTTATGTTTGGCGCGCGAAGGTAGAAAAGATAAAATACGCAAGGGCAAAGCGACACAACCTTCGAGAGTAATGAGTCGCAAGAGAATCGCGGTAACTCAATTCCAGGTGGATCCGAGAAAAAGGTCTTATACAACAGACTTTAAAGGGGGGAGGTGTGAGGATGGTCCATAGGTGTTAAGTCGGCTTCCAGAGAACTCTAACAGAGCCTCCAGAGGCTCATAAAGAGCCCCAACCAATCAGCGATTAATTAGAAGTTGTGTGAAGTTATGTTACTAAAATAACGAGATCCTGATTGGCTGATTAACACACTGCTACTATGTAAACTCAAGGTCTCTTAATTACTATAAAATCCCTGTATTTTCTGTACATGAATGAACCTTGCAGTAAAGTGTTTTCTCTCATACTCGAGTCTTCTCCCTGGTGTTTACGTCGCTGAGTAGTTCTAGCCTGGGGTTATCAGAATAGCTTAGGATCTGAATATAGCGTTCAACTTACAGACGTATCAGGTAAAAGCTGAGATTCTTCGGAAGTCACGAAGCAGATGTTCCTTCTAATAACGAAAGCAACAATTAATATAGGTACATGGAATTTTCGGACAATGTGGAAGACTGGGAGGACTAACCAAATAGCTACGGAGATACAAATTGGCGGTTCCCAGGAAAGTGGAATCCAATGAAACCAAGCTGGACAGAAAAGACTAGATTCGGAAGAGGTACCACTGTATTCGGGTCATCATGAAGGAATATTCTGCACACACAAGGAGTTGTACTGTCAAAAGAAGTTGGGGAAGCTTTTGTGGGATGCGAATCTCATGGATCCAGAATCACCAAATTATCTCTCAAAACAAAGAATGAGGGGATTACAATGAATATTATCTAATGTTGTGCACCTACCAATGATAGCAACGACAACGACAAAGATCAGTTCTATGAGAGGTTGCAATCAATCACAGCGAAATGCCCGAAAAAGGACCTGACCATCATGATGGGAGACTTAAACTCCAAAATCGGAATGGACAACATCGGATATGAAGATATCACGGGACGATATGTACATAATTTTTAAAAATTAATACAACTAAGATATTGACATTTCAAAAGCATCTATAGAGAATTGTTTCATAACGAATAAACAAATCGGTAAAGACTGGACATACCATCGGGTATACTATTAATCCTTCAGCTATATTTTGTAGTAAAGTAAGACATGCATCGGCTGCAAGAAAAGCTTCTGGGAGGACAATTCTACGAATAGCTGAGTCATCTAGTGAACGTTCGAGCCACTGAACAGATACTGTAGAAACCATGGAAGTCGATATATGCATTAGATAACGTGCTAAAGAACATGCTCTTTCTGATCGAATAGGATTACGTTTATATGGCATTGCACTTGAACCGATCTAGATTTGTACAATTAAACATGAAACAGATACAGTGAAACTATTAAAATGAATTAGAGGAGTAAAGACAAATTTTATGAGTATATGAATAAAATATAAGATACCATATGATACACAAAATGATAAACAATTTAAATGTCATGAACTTAATGTTAATAATAATATACAATACATTTCAAATGATGAAAAGGGAATGAATGGAGCATTGGCAAAGTGCACATAAAATAATATATAATATTATCATCATATGAATGAGTGATTTGACCCATTTAAAATGAAACAAAGTTCATATTGGCGAGAAAAAATGGTTGTACTCTCTAGTATGGCTTGCCAATATTATTAAAAACAAATTTGTTTGAACAGACAATGAACTTAGCAGTTTGACATAGAACGTTACTAATGAATTTATATTAACGTGTTTTCATACACCAAAAGTTTGGTTGAGATATGTTGATAACACTTTTGTTATTATAAAATGGCATCGTTTAGACGAACTTTTTAAACATATCAACAACTTTGATGAAAAAATCAAGTTCACCAAGGAGTTGGAGTCTCCTGAACACAAACTACCTTTTCTAGACTGTTTAGTTGAAAGGAAAGATTATGATAGTTTAAAAATTAGTATATTCCGAAAGCCGACATATTCAGGGAAATTTCTAGATTTTAAATCGGCACATCCGCACTCGAACTAAAGATTCAATACACAAAGAAGAACAACAGAATTGTGTCTATGAAATCAGATGTAATGACTGTAATGCAGCGTATGTAGCTGAAACATCAAAGCAACTGAGTGTGAAGGTGAAGGAACACAAACAATGCTTAAAGCACATTCCTAAGTCCTCAGATGATGTAAGGAAACTTGAGAACAAGTCAGCGATAGCATTACACTCGATAGAATCGGGTCATACAACTGATTTCGATGGCAAAAGAATCTTTCAAAAAGCATTCAATTCTTACAAAGAAAGATAAACAGCGGAAGCCCTATACATATGGGCTAATCCAAAAATATTAATAGGAGGGATGGAATACAATTAGCTGTACGATGGCAGCTAATCATTAATAAATAAAAACATGCACTCCTTACCGTTTTATCTATCTCATATTATCTGAGTGACAACAATTACATTCAATGATTCTAATCAGTTGTCTTATCGAAATTTTCACAGTTGAAATCATGAGTCAATTGAAGCTAGACCACCATCGAAAACTTGGAAGCACTGGATGGCCGTTTCGTCCTATCCCGCACTCGCAGGGTCGTGGATGAGCACTGCTGAGGAGTCCCATAATAGGACGAAACGGTCGTCCAGTGCTTCCAGGTTTTCGATGGTGGTCTAGCTTCAATTGACTCATGATTTCAACTGTGAAAATACTAAATTCTCCACAAAACCCCCTCTGATCTATATTCATATGCTCACTAGTGACTGACTTCAAGAGATATTTCCTTGAGTTCTAGTGGGAAGCAGTGGCCGGTGGAGTTCTACCAAGTCTGTTGTAGAGATATCAACTCACTGAAGACGATTGGTGAACGGTCGCTCAAAATCGTGGATTGGTTGAAGTTAGACATTAACACTGTTGGATGCCGCCTCAGTGGTCTATCGGTTAAGGGCTCTGGTTCGAGACTGATAGGTCCTGGGTTCGAATCTCGCGGGTGCGGGATCGTGGATGAGCACTGCTGAGGAGTCCCATAATAGGACGAAACGGTCGTCCAGTGCTTCCAGGTTTTCGATGGTGGTCTAGCTTCAATTGACTCATGATTTCAACTGTGAAAATACTAAATTCTCCACAAAACCCCCTCTGATCTATTATCGAAATTTGTTAAACAATTAATTGGAACATTAAAAATAACACATATATTCAGTTTCAAATTACATTCTTCCTCTTCGAATTTCACTCTTTTATTTTTGTCTATTTATCTTCATTTTATGCATGGTGTGACATATATGATTCATATCATATATTAAAAATTGTGTTTTCTTAAAATTTCACCAACAAGAGACAATATATATTGTGAATGAAATTTCTCCACTCACCACTTACGTTTCTATACAATATGTTATATTAACACTTATCATTTCACATCATAAATCTCTTACACACTAATACATATACCTAGTTTAGACATTTTTAACGTTGATTGGATGACCTGTTCAGTATACAATGAACCGGAGAACCATGTACCTATTTATATTCGATAATTTTGATATCTGATTATATTTTCTTGAAAAAGCTTGGACCAGATTGCCAGGCGAAACGTTGGATTTACTCCAAATTCATTCGCTAAGATTTTACAAATATATTATTCCTATTTAATATCTTACATCAATTCAGCGCTCAAATACTGTGAAACTATTCGCTCTAATTTAGACGAAAGTTCTTATAAATTTTCATATCAGTTATGGCACATAATCATTTCTTTTGTATAAATTATCTGGCAATGAAAAAGTCAAACCTTAAGATAATTTTTTTTTCATATTAAAAAAATGGATACATTGGATTTCGATAAACCACTTAGCATAAAACAAAGCAAACGTGCAGGCTACAAGATGTGAGCTTAATGGAGTGGTATGTACCAGTGTAGATAAACTATTGAATAACGAAGCAGTTTCAGAGAGAAAACTGTAGTGTTTCTCATTATAGAGTGTAAAAATGATACTAGTTTGAGCTGTCAGTAAATTAGAGTTGATTTTTAGATCAAAATTGAATTATAACCAGTTTATTACCGGGGGACAACAAAAGGCTTATTATGATTTTTACCGTTTGGTATGCCTTAGATAAAATACTTTACTCGATTAATCCCAAATCAGAACACGAATCGGAAGCGAACGAAACTATATTCCAAAAATTCGAACATTGAAAGATATAGTGATACACAGAAATCTTCTAGTATTATCTAAATCAGTTTAAAAGGGCTGATCGGTTGAAAATGGATCAATCAGCATGCTCCACCTTGATCTTGATTCAAGTATTCATATATGCTGACAAAAGTACGAAGAACTAATAAGTGATTTTTGATGAACTTGTAAGAAATTTAGTTATACTACTTCAGTCACATGAATTTTCTAAATCAGTTGGTATTGTTCACCTTCTTATCAAATAGAAAGTTTAAAGTACAGTGTATGAGTCTGTACCATGTTTTGCTTTATGTCCCTTATCCTTGTGTAAGGTATTACTCTATAAGAATGTTATGATTTTGCATTAGAATTATTTCATTTGTTTGGTCGATAAGATAATATTGATGATTTAAGGGAGTTTGTCATCGTTTCCGAAATCTCTATTGGGGCTTTTTTTTAAAACAAAAGATAATCAGATCTTCCGTCGGTGAAATCGACCCACATGATACTACCTTGGTGGGTCCTAACACTGATAAACCTGATTGTGTACAAACAATGCAAGAAGAATGTGCTGATAACATTATTGTAACAGACAATAAGATTTAATTCTTCCGAAATGTTTGAGAACTCACCAGTAAAACACAAGCCATGCTTACAACTCTCCCCAGAAATGTAAAATGAAATGAAACTATTCTATGGTGGAAGAGCTCATTAAGTCCAATGAAACTGATCAAAAGTTTCCTCACTATGTTGCCAACAAATAGTTGAGGGTCAGTGAGGAACACTTATTGATCAAATCATAACACTCAATGGAATCTGGAAACCATATCAACAATATGTGAGGGAGTGATAGGTGTGTATTATGCTTGGTACCTAAATTAATTTATAAAATGTTATAATTATTTGCTACTTACGCCTGATACCCATCGTGGAGGAGCATAGGCCGCCCACCAGCACTCTTTATCCAACCATGTCCTGGCCAATCCTTTCCAATTGCCATCCATCCTTTTCATATCTGCTTCTATTTCCCAGAGTAATGTGTTTTTTGGCCTTCCTCTTTTCTGCTTCCCTTCACGATTTCAAGTTAGCGCTTGCCTCGTGATGCAGTTTGTGGTTTCCTTAATATATGTCCAATCCACTTCCAACTTTGTTTCCTAATTTCCTCTTCAGCTGCAAGCTGGTTTGTCCTATCCCATAAAACGCTATTACTGATAGTATCCGGCCAGTGAATGTTGAGTATTTTGCGTAAACAACTCTTTATAAATACTTGTACGTTCTTGACGATGGACGTAGTAGTTCTCCACGTTTCAGCTCCGTACAGTAGGACTGTCTTGACGTTCGTATTGAAGACTCTCACTTTGAAGTTAGTTGAGAGTTGTTCAATTGTAGGAATGCGGTCCTTGCTTTGCCAATCCTTCCCTTTACATTTGCACCAGATCCTTCTTGTTTATCAATGATGCTTCCCAGGTACGTGAATGTTCCCACCTCTTCCAGAGTTTCGCCATCAAGTGTGATTCGGTTGGTGTTCTCCGTGTTGTATTCGAGAATCTTGCTTTTTCCTTTGTGTATATTGAGACCTATTGATTCAGAGGCTGCTACTACATTAGTTGTCTTCGTCTGTATTTGTCCGTCAGCACTTGTTCCTCTTCCCAAATCTTTTTAAATAGAAGGTGAATCATGTTTGCAGTTACTTGAATGTCTGACTTTAGTGTTTTAGCTGGTATATTGTCACGTCCTGCCGCTCTCCCATTCTTGATTTGTCTGATGGTCATCTTCATTTCTTCGATCCTTGGTGGGGTGACATCTATAGGAAGGTCAGTGTGTGCTGCTTTGATTTCCGGTGGATTCAAATGGGCTGGTCTATTCAACAGTTCCTCGAAGTATTCTGCCCATCTTTTCCTCTGTTCTTGAATCTCAGTGACTGTCTTGCCTTCTTTGTCCCCGACCGGTCTCTCTGGTTTACCATATTTCCCTAAAAGTCTCTTCATTGTATCATATAGTTATCTGATATATCTTTCGGTTGCAACTTTGTCCACTGTCGTTGCCAAGTCTTCCACGTATTTCTTTTTATCAAATCGAATGCTCCTCTTCACTTGCTTGTTTGCTTCTGCATACTCTACTTGCGCCTTGACTTCCTCTGCTCATGTTCGACTGTTTTTAACTGCTGTCTTCATGTTCTTCCTGTCTTCAATCTTGTCCAGGATTCCGATAGAGATCCATTCGTTGTGAGGATGCTTCTCGCGACCCAGAACCTCTTGACACGTTGGAGTTAGTGCTTTGATCCCTTTCCAATTGTCCTCCCTTCTAGTTTCCTCTTTCGGTAGATCCTATACAGCTTGGAACCTGTTGTTGAGAGTTAACTTGAATTAGTTGAGTTTGTCAGCATCTCGAATGAAGGTTGTATTGAACCTTTGTAATGCTGTTTCCCCAGTTGTCCAGTGTTTCTTTAGCTTCAGTTTCATCCTGGCCACAACCAGGTAGATGGTGATCTGAAATTATGTCGGCTTCTCTCCTGGTTCTCACATCTTCCATTGTCCTTCGGAATTGTTTGTTGATACAAATATAATCGATATGCTTCTCTGTGGTGTGGTCCAGCGAGGTCCAAGCGGCTTTATGTATATGTTTGTGTGGGAATATTTTGCCGCCTATAACCACTTTGTTGAATGCACACAAATTTGCAAATCTCTCCCCATTTTCATTTCTCCCTCCCAGTGTATGTCGTCCGATTATATCTTCATATCCGGTGTTGTCCATTCCGACTTTGGCATTTAGATCTCCCATCGTGATGGTCAGGTCCTTTCTCGGGCATTTCGCTGTGATTGATTGCAACCTCTCATAGAACTGATCTTTGTCGTTGTCGTTGTTATAATTGGTGGGTGCATAACATTCGTTATGATACCCTCCTTCTTTGTTTTGAATGATGCTTTGATGATTTTAGATCCATGAGATTCCTATCCTACAAGTGCATTTCGTGCTTCTCTGGACAGCATTAAAGCAAGTCCCTGAGTGTGTGGAGCACTTTCCTCTTCGTGACCGGAGTTGAGAAACATCTCTGCCATATCTAGCCTTTTCTGTCCAGCTTGGTTCCAATGAGTTTCGCTGATTCCACGTACTGCCAATTTGTATCTCCTCATTTCCGTTGCTATTTAACTGTTCTTCCCGGTCTCCCACATTGTCCGGACTTTCCATATACTTATAAAAAGTGTTTCTCTGGTTGTTAAAAGGGGCATCGTCTTGGTGGCTTCCGAAAAATCTCGGCTTTCATCCTGAGGCGTCATAATTCTTCCTTCAACTATGAGGGCAGAGTGTACATGGTTTAATCTATGTAATTTGGTTGGCGTTTTTTTAACAAGATTTTTTTTCTACGGAATGGGGCTGAAGACCCCATGCCCAGCTCTCGTTCTTTACCTGGGCTTGGGACCATCAGTAACTCGAGAAGAGCTACACGCGGAGTTAAAATGTTACAATGGAACAGTATAATGCAACTCAGTAGCCAAGTATGGATCTGCGTCCTTGGTGTTGAGCTAGGAGTTTTGTTTGAGGACGTACGATATCACATAGCTGTTTAAACGAAGTAGGTGAAGTAAAGTCCAAACTAACAACTTGATCCTTTATTCACTAAGTCAGCGAATTTGCAAATGAGAAGATATTTTAACGGATATTTTTTATCGTAATGATCTTGGATAAACTATTAAATGAAAGCATTTTTATATATATTTATCTATATCATTGTGATGAGCAAACCTAAGTCATTCGCGATATGTTGTTTCTTGTATAAGGTGGAGTGTGGAATCGTTTGATATTTCGTTCGGTATTAACACCTGTTTCTATAAAATTTGTTGTGTCAATTAGATGTACCAGTAAGTTTTGCATCCATTCAGCAATGGATAATTAATTCAAGTAGATCTGTATATAAATGAATGTATTTGTAAAAAGAATGCTATATGTTGTTTGAATGGTGAAATAAAACTTCATCTTCTAACAGTGCCCTTCTTTTTGCATAAAGACATATCAATTTTGTTCGAATTAAAACCGTTCTTGATCATTCAGTCAGTTAAGAGTATATTATGATAATTGAGATCTGTATCAGAATACAAGTATTACTAGGCGTAGTACTAGCAACTGTTATATCCTAGCGAAGACATAAGTACGGGTAACTTCCGGGACCTATTAATGGACGATTATTCTATATATATATTCTTATTGTTTGACTACTGAGTAACTAGATTGTGTATATCTATATTTATCTTACTACAAGCCTCATTTCGACCTATAAATTATTATACGAATTACTGTTCCTAAATTATATTCAGTTTAGGGATTACTATATCCCACGTTCACAGCCACACTTGGCCTGATCTTGTACAAATATTATTTTCTATTTTATGGTGTGATGCCGTCTGTCTGTCTAGTATGCTTGAAATAAATGATTCGCATAGCAGAAGCTGTAATTGGTGTTCTGGACTCAGTTGGAAGGGCTAGGTGGACAAGGGACCAATAAGCACGTTAGACTGCTCATACCAGTTGAACGCCATTGATTTGACACAGTGTTAAGATTGGAAAAGTCGTATTTCAATTGGTGGATAATTCACGTGATAAAAGCCGGACATAAAATCCTAACGAATTGGATATGGCCTTCTTTCTTTTATAAAGTCATAACAGCAACGACACTGGGAGATCCATAGCTCATAACGCTTAAGTCAAAGCTTTTCAAATCATTTTTAAATATGTTCGGACATTAAGCAAGTTATTAGTAGAAGATATTACCTGTTTGGTTTCAAAAGGTTCCTCAACTTCGTGAAAACTACTCAGTAGTCGTATGTCGGTGCATATTTTATGGACAGTTGCACCTATATTCGACAATGCGTTAGTGATTTCAATGTCCACTTTTCTTGGATAAGTTTGACCAGTTACACACCAAGAACGTTGGAATCCAGACTTTTTGGTTAAGATTTCGTCCAACTTGATAACCTGTAAAACAGAATTCACTATAAATAGCGGTTACATGACGCTAACATAATTCATATCCAGGACATCACAAAAAGTTTAAAACAAAATCAATTTATGTATACAAATTCAAGTGAAAATGAAAAGGTGTTAGGATGGAGTGATGTCACTTAGTAAGATAGCTACGTTTCTCAATAATAACAATTCAACTTAATGATGTAAATTGTATCTGGATATTAAGTTACCAAATAATCAATGTCTAGTACTACCCGATTCGATTTATTTGAACTCAAATATTGACTAGTATAGGCAAAACATATAAAACTCGGTATATTCGGACATGGTTATTGGTCTGTTTCGACACAATAAATCTTCATATGTAGTTTTTCTGCTTTTTCCTCGTATTGAGCCATATCAGTTTCCGTTTAGTCATAACGAGATATATTCTAAAAACTTTAAGGACTTTCATTCACCAAAGAAAACGATGGGATCATTATAAAACATATCTAGTTAAATAACATTACACTTTATCTTTTGCCAGTATTTATACGATAACCCTGAAGAATGACCGTAACTCAAGAAGTGTATTGATTGTCCTCTTGGGATCCTATAAGACGTTAGGTACTTAAGGCAGAATAATTTGGAGGTAATTCAGAATAACCCAGCGCCAAGTATGTGGATCCTTCAGAAACACTATGTTTTTTATTTGAACGAATAATCATGATACAATAAAAAGACACAAAAGTAAGAAAACTAACCTTTTGATGATCACCTTGGAATAAATCCATAAAAGATGCTTGAGTTCCCACTGCACCCTTAGCACCACGAAAACGGATTGTGTGGTTCTTCAACCTTTCTAGATTTTCTAAATCTAATAACAAATCTTGTATCCACATACATATTCTACGGCCCATTGTAGTAGGTTGAGCGGGTTGCAAATGGGTGCGAGCGAGACATATTAAACTTTTGTGCAACATAGCTTTTTTAGCTAACCGGTCAATACACCTAGCAACCTTCGGTAAAAGTATATTTAAACCATCCTTAAGCATAATTAAATCGGCATTATCACCAACAAAACAAGATGTTGCACCTGTGTATATATCAAAACCAGATCAAACAAAATCAATGATACAAATAAATATGTGCATTTTTATTACTTAAAGCGTACTTTGCTAAAAATAATGTTTATGTTTCGAAAAGAAGATAAAGAACTTAAATCTGCATATAGTAGAAAAAAATCTCAAAGGATAGCATTTCTCAGGTACACGACCACCTGAAAACTTAGAGAGAAGAAACTGAACTTCAATATTTTGATGATTCAGAAATTTCGGTTAATTTATTTCGTTCAAAAATGGATCTTATGAATAGACGAATAGAACTAAACACGTATGATTCGATTGCATGCAGTGAAACAGCGTTATTATTGATTAGATAACCATTACATACTTCTAATTCGTTCATCATCATATAATATATTGCAAATCTTGGATTTAATTGACAATCATACATTCACCAAATAAAAAAGTGATGTAGTGTATTATCCATTATGAAACTTTCTGAAATTAGCAACTACTATGTTCATTAAACAGAAACATGGTACAGCACACAAAGAATTGCAATATTAGGGCATTTCATGTGGGTTGTTACATTCTTCTTCTCATCATTATTATTAGTTAAACGCATAAACACTGGTACAAGGGGGCAACAAATAGATAGGCGCCACACTTCATCATTCGATCTATGTGAGGGTTAGAATGCTGCCCGAGCGCCCAAACCGAGACAGGTGGTTTTCACAGGAAGTCACATCCCGAGCTTTCGACTTAGAGGTCCAGTCTACGAGACAGTGGGGCAACATTAGGAGATGCAATCTCATGGCAGCCGGTGATCAACAATACGTCCATACACCATTTGCTTTCTCAGGATCCTGGAGCTCATGTACATCATGGACTTGAAATCAGGGTTTTCCAACTTCCCTAGGTGGATCCTCCGTGCCCACCAACCTCGTTACAGCGCCGGATATTCACTTTTTGTCCTCTCGATCCCGTACACAAGACCCCCACTATGAGAAGGCAGTGAGTAGGACTTCTCTAGCAGTGGCTGTATACACGTGGCCATGTGAGAGCATTTTGGGAGGGAGAGCGGACTATCCGCACCCTCGGACGTAGAGTTGTATTTCAGTCCTTTGAACAATTGATAGTAAATTTAGATTAATTTTTAGCATTAAGAATAAATTTGAGATTTAAAAATTTAAAGGGTGGGTCCAAACATCAATATTTACAGAAGTAGTAACAATCACATGAGGTACTAGTTTAGAACTAATGTATCCTCATTGACTTATTTTTCCTATAACCAACTTTATTAGTTTCAGCTTTTACAGCATATTTATGGTAATGAGCTCACAAGTAAGTTGTTAGGCATCACACTAATATTTGAAGACAAACAATACTAACTTTCATTCCAAGTGTATTTAGGTCTTAAAATTGTACAAATAGTTGAGCAGAAGTCTTTCGAATATGTGATTATCACTACGTACTGCGTGCATGCAGGTATTACCAGCCAGAAAGACAGGTTGACTAGTATTTAGTAATGAGCTTCCATTCTTGTAACCTGAAATCCTGCTTGACATAGGTTTTCATTACTTTTCGAAACTGATGTTTCTTTTTCAGGTCCTTACTATGTTTGAAGAGGTTACGAGTTCACCTAATCTGAGAACGGAACGAAGACTAAGTGAAACGATGACTAAATCAGCTAACTATTCCGATGCGTCCCAGCCCCGATAACTAGAGAGGGAGGTCCAAGTTATGAAGGAGGAAATATATTCCACAAGGAGCCAGGAGTACGAATAATAACAACAAGCACAACTCAAGCGTATATATACAGCATAAGAATGTCATTGGGAAGCGTTACAAAATAGCATACTAAAAGATACAACGAACCGATAGCGATTAAAATCCTCTCAAGTGGGAAATACGACATGAAGGTGAAAATGGATGCTTTCGGCGCGAAAACGAGGAATTCAGATTTTTAAAATAGAACTACAAAAATAGGGCATTTACCAAGTGTGTTCTGGGGATCTAACCTCTCCAACAGTCCTAAATTACAAATATTCTAACGAACGTCCTGTAGTAGTTAAATCCTCTTATTTCATCGCAACATGAAGCTTGTTCAACGAAAAAAGTGGAACACTGTTAGTAGGCTACTAACTGCCAGAAATATCCCTATTGAACGAACAGAAACGTGTGTAGTACTACGATCATAAAACCAACTATATTTAACAAGAGTCAGCATATAATCACTGATTCGATCTTGGTAACCAACAGAAAATTAGGAGGTCGATTGCAATCTGGTTAATAGTTCGAAATCAAACTGCGGATGGTTGTTAAACCTCAAGAGACTACTAAGAATTGAGTCTGTAGTACAGCCTAACGGTAAATTATGATTACGAAAAATTGGGACTATACTAATACGAACGCAAACGAATGGGAATTCGAAGGAATTGGATATCTGACACAACAATACTTCTACGTTAATAATGCATATGCTTTCAGGATGGCTTTATATTCCCAAAAGAAGTCAAAAATGGAAATGGAGCAACCCGATCTACATAGTAAAGTCCAGTGACTTTGAGATTCCTAGTTGGCAGTCTAAAAATGATGACACCCAATCAGATGATAGTAAAAGTCATTGTGGGAGTATGAATCAGAACAATGTTACCAATGTTATCATTTAAAGAACGAACTAGTATGTGATTATAGAAACTAGATGGCCTGAATTATCCTTAGCAAAAACACATTACTACTTAAAAATATCAGTAATAAACACGACTTGCAACTGGATTCGCACATAATTTTATTTTAAACTGTGTATATAATAAAGTCATGGATTACGTTTTTATTTTGCACCAACCAATTGTGAGCTTATTTTGCGCAAAAGAGGTAAGCCTTATGTCCGAGTGTATGGCTTGGATTCTAATTATATTGCCAGGTTTTACTAAAAAGAAAACTAACAAGTTGATTTATAAATCCTGCTTCAGATGGGCAACCAGGTAGTAACACAGCCCTCATAGAAACCAATAGTAACTACTGCTGGCCTCATTGCTATTGTGTGGTGCATATATATTTGGTGCCCTCTTGTACCGGTGTTTATGTGTTCAAATAAATAAAATGTTTCAGAAACATCATAACCAATTAACTAAAAATAGTATTTAATAGGTAAACTTGCCGAGGTGAATGATTGGTGCAGCTTTTGGACAAGCTAAAGCAAAAGTATATACATGCGCCATAACGTCATGTCGTCGAGCCTTTTCTTCAGCTGCGGCAGTCCCGAAATCCACTGAATCTCTTTGACTTTTCATTTCATTAATCTGTTCGTCTAAATCAGTGTTGGAGAGTCATATTAATAAAAAAAACAATCCTATGAGAGAAGTGCATAACCTAGATACGAAACCTAGGTATGAAAAATGCATCAAGATGGGTAAAAGTTGACTGACTGAACTAGATGGGCTATCTCTAATAGCCAAACCAATAAAAGTACAATATAGGCATGGAACATCACTTGACAAAGAAAGGTTTGGAAAAATACTGAACGAAATAGTGCTGAATAAGGTATGAAAAAATAGGACCACATACTATTGATTATTGGGGAACCAAGATTTTACGCGTTAACACCTATTAAGTTAGAAAGCAAAATGCCTAAGGCTCTCACTTTATATATATATATATATATATATATATATATATATAGTGTTGCTGAACATTTATGAATTGGAGCATGTTGCTCACTATAATCTTTGGTCTTTCGCTTACCTGATATTTAATATGAGAAATTCTGATACCTATAAGTGGCATGAATAAAAAAGTGTGGCACATATACTAAGCTTATCTGCAATCACTATTATGTGTAATTTAAAAGGAGGTGATCATGAAGGACCTGAAAACAGACAATAATACGTACTGTCTTATTATTTAATTTGATGCTGTGAATATTACATGAACTCAGGGAATAAAGTAAGGAAGGAAAACGTTTTCAAATTGTGTGAACTTCTACAGCTAATCTAGTTTCCGAATCAAGATGTGAAATTCTTTAACTACAGAAAGGTTGGGTAAAAAAACCCAGCTAATTTAGTTCATCATCGGTATTTGTAAACACATAAAGATTCCATCTTATTTTATGGAAAATAAACACATTATCCAACTAGTCTGACGATAAATTACCTGTGATATCGAATCCAAGCTCTTTTTGTGTTTCTGCTAGCCATATCCACAGTTGGCGCCAGAGGATTACTTTTCGTTTTTCACCGAAATTGCACACCATTTCACGGCTTGCATATCGCTTAGTAAGTGGATTTCTAAATCACTGAGATATGAAAACAAAGTAACATACCTGTATTCCTCGAATTCATCCATTTGGAGTATAAAACAGATTCTACAAAAAGGGATCAAACAGTTTGGATTTAGTGTAGAAAACGCAAATGTCTGTAAACGTTATGGGAGAAACTGTCAGTTTCTCAGTTGCTAATGCCGTAATAAAACGCGATGTATAAACTTCTAGTGTTAAGACGTGGATGGTAATCCATTGATTTGACCATTAGAACCAATTATCTTTTATCACAAAAGGATTTATACCTTCAATATATGGAAAGAGCAGACTATAAGCGCAGTCATAGTCAGTTAATTTGAAAGGCCCGTGGACCATTACTAACTTTTGAGTAGCATTAAACACTTGTAATTATTTTTCAAAGATTGGTGGCCTGACATGCAGTGTTTTATGGATACAAATCCACTAAAGCACTATAGTACCATATAATTCTATCGATTCCAAATTATAGTGACAGTAGGTCTTGGTACTACTTTGCAATAACTGTCAGCTGACCATTAGTACAATTGAGGGAAAAATAGTAAGTATACACACAATGTGGTAACGTTAAGTGGTTTCACGGTGTCTTCAAGCAAATAATAAGACCCATTATAATAAGAATCCACGGCTGTAGCGTTCAGAATGTTGACTTGAGCTTGTCTCTACTCCAGTTTTTAAATCTGATAGTGAGACGTATTAAAAAAACAGATGAAACAGATAATCAACATCATCAGAACCATATGGGCTTTCTCAGCACTTTAATGATGCAAAACAGTATGGCACAAGTGTGAAGATCCTAAAGTGCTGTACAACAGCAAGTACAGTTGCTTCAAGCTGGCTTAGAGATTGTTTATTGGAAATAGTGATAGTACCGATCACACTCCTTTGACCTTGAGCTTGGGCTGCGCGGTAGACTTGCAAGGTGAAACTCTTGAGGCAATCAAACTAAGATACAATCACAGTTAGTTTCACGTAATGTTTATATCAGAAGCATGCAAATCATTTTATTTCGGATGATTTTTCGTTGTTTGCATTCATAATTGTAGATATTCATCGAACATAAATTACTCGAATGTTCGTAGACGAAATAGAAAAATCTCTGGCCCTTGACTTCGGATGACATTGCAGTCTCACGTTCCGGCGAGTACACCTACCTGTACTCTCTCGCGACTAACCTTCCAATTAACAAGGAATACGGCATAGGACCGTATTCCTATACTACATGCATGCTACACTTTTTTCCTTATTCCTTGATTTTTCTTATCCTGGGTCCACGCCTCCGATCATCGCCCTGTTGGTACTGTCGACCTCAGTCAACTCTGGCGAAAGCTGGCTTGATCACCCACGCTTTTGTCAACGCAATCAGTCGATGTTCCTGACTCCAAATACGTATAGCATACATTTGGTCCTGAACTTGGTTAATATGGTCGCTCCTAGTTTCTTGGCTAAATGTGGTTCCGTCCTACGTCTGCAGGGTTTTCCGGTCCTACGCCTACGAACGCGATCTTCAGATTCTGGATACAAACCACTCTGGTGTGTCACGCCAACTCAAGCAACAAATGCAGCACGTTTCTCCTGGTACCGTTCTACGTAAAAAACCTTTGGTGGCAACTCGAGGGTCAAACAATGCTTCCTGTTCTGCCAACGCCTTCGTCGGACAATTGCACATTTGCCGATGAGTCCAACGAACGAAACCGCTACGTATCGGAAGTGTAAACCCTTCCTAGCGGGATGCTTCTGTAGTGACCTATTTTTGTGAAGAGAACGCGATTAGTATAATGGAAACATTTATAATTACATTCGATTTTACCAGTGATTGTCTTATTGTACTTGTTTGTTTAAGTGCACCAAAACACTTTCTTCCCTTGCCTGTGACCTTGCACGAACTCATGTTCGCTCGGTAGTTTCACTTGTAAACATTGACACGTCTCGGTATTCTTTCGATACCATGAGATCGCCAACAAGTATATCTTATTGCGACCGTCAACAGCCTTCTGGTTTTTGTTTTACGGAGGGATCCAACTCGGTATCTAGCACGTAATCTCCCTGTATTGGTTTTCATAGTCAATCGCGACTCGACGCCATTCACAGACTCATGAGAAGTTGCTTGGATCACCATAGCCAACAGCGAATTCAGTGATTTGACTATTCGAAAAACGTAAAAAAGGTGCCTTCAGGTTACTGTGCTTTATTATGTTCCTAGTTTCTGGGCGTTGCCTCTATTGTTTGTATTGGAAAATGCTTTAAAATATCTGCAGTTAAAATTTGTGCATTCAACGACAGCCCAAAACACACAGAACTTTGCTAATATGAATTTTTCTCAATTTTAACAGATTTAGGAAGGTTTACTTCGTAGCACAGATGGTTTCGCAATATTTTCAACCATGACTAAATTACACAAGTGACGTGTGTGCTATACAAACGCTCGTAGTCAGAAAATAAAACGTACGAGCTAAATTAAATGATGAGACCACTGGGTCTCGATATAAATGTTGTTAGAGAAACGTGACTCATCGTAGATGTAGACTGTTCTTTGATCAGAGAGCCCGATTTGCGTTAGAAAAGGTAAAGTTATAAATCAAAAACTAGGAAACATAATATTATTTATTATTAAAATCGGGTTAATCAAAGATGAACCATTGAGGCTTATATGAAGTAGCTTATTGCACAATTTGTGGGGTCGTGACGGTATGAGGAATATAACGTAGCGTACGTTGCCTTGCTGAGTACTTTGCCAAAGTCAGATCTGTAAGTGGAATAAGGCTCATTGTTGTCTCGTCGCTAATGATTTCAAAGAGCCACACGGTTCTTATAGCTTATAGCTTCAGGTGTATGTTTTGACGGCAACCTACTGACAACTACCGTACAATGCTCACCTGTGCAATTCACCACAAAAGCAAAACATATTGACTTAGAACATAAACCATCATTGCAGGACTGTGTGTTTACACACCATTGTGATAATGTCACTGACAAACAGTACGTTATATTGGCCAAATCTGGATATGTATCTCCAGGTCTACTCTGTGAGTTTTTCTAATAACATTTCTCACGACCACATCACTGGTCTACAGCTATAGGACCATTATTGTGACTGGAAAAGCTCTTTCGTGACTTCTCATTAACCTCTAACCTAGTAAGTCACCGTGTCCACATGGGTTTCATCCAATAACGTGATCATCCCCCGTGGTAACTATTTCGGAACCACTCACATCGGTGTTAGATATGTCACTTTCCTAAGCTCATCTCCCTAGGGATTGGAGTGACGATATTTTCAGCCCTATAATTACGCGTGAAAAGTGGTCCGTTGTGTCTAGGTAGTGACCTGTCAGTTTTAACAGCATAATAGTCAAGCTACTTGAGAAAATAATTCAGGTTGAGCTGCGAAGTCACGTAGGATCAAGGAATCTGTTAGCTGACCAATATAGGTTTCGAGATAAGCATTAATCCTAAACTAACTTACTGATTTCAAGAAAGGATTGGACAGGAGTACATGGCGACGTTTTGTCTGTCGATGTGATATTCATCGATTTTAGCAAAGCTTTTGTTAGGTTTCTCACTTAGGGATTGTGCAGAAGCTCTCGAGATTTGGAATAGCGAGTACCGTACAAGAGTGGATAAGAAACTCCACCTGTGTCATGAAATAGAGGGTGAAGGTAAATATGACATCGTCTTGATGGGATTTGAAGGTGGTGTATCCCAAAACAATTAGGTTCCCTATATTTTCTTTTCTACATCAACGAATTATCACGACTTCATAAGTCGTCAACATTGTTTTCAAAATCTGGCGAACGATAATTAGTGAAGCTGATCGTCTTGCTATAAGCTGATTTAGAATTACTTTTATGGTCCCAAATTCGGGGCTCAAAAATTAATCACAGGAAGATTGTGCCGATGCATATGAGACTCGGAAATAGTCACTTGTGTGCTATCGACGGCCTATTGCTTGCAGATGTTCAGGAACTAAATCTTTAAAAAGCCACAGTTGTTTATGACTTGAGAGCTGTTAGATATTTATGAGTGCTATTATCACTTCACCAAGCATTCAAACACTTAAAAAAGATATTTTCCGAATTTTATGTAGCACTTATATGAGGTATCGTTTAGAATATGCGTACACGAAGCTAATCCATGTCTTGTTGAGGATGCTGATATACTCACGAATGTTCAACATGTGAGAACCACGTTAGGGATGGGTCTTTCTAAACTATTCTTAAAACACCTAAGCCTGTTCCCCTAACCTCATCTTAGAACTCAAGATGGACACTGAGATTTTGTATTTTAAATGATGGTTGGAAAGCTAAAACGTCCCTGTTTTCTTCCTTTCCTCAGAACTAATCCCTTTCAGAGCTACAACAAGAGGGTTACAAATCCATGATGATATAAACCTAGGTCAAGATTTCATTTTTCTCACTGAATAGTCAATGACTTTTTATTAAGTAGGCAACGCCTTGTCCGAACAAGGGGTACTAGCTTCGCCTGTAGAACCCAAATTAAGGTTTAGACTGAAGAATAACTGTCCAGGTAGTTCAGATACGCGCTGCTGACCAGGTGAAACTAAAACAAGATGAATGGGTAAATAACGGTTCTAAATTTCATTATAAACACAAATGCGTATTATTACCTAAATAAATATTACCACTTAGTTATTCAATCAATAATTGTTCACTCAATAATCGATCTAAATTACAATAAATAAACAAGTTGATAAGGAATATAAGAAAATTATCGAGCACACCAAAATAAATGTTATTCTATCCTTTCTGGATAGATCACTTAAAAATTCGTTCAAAAGATAGTATTTGGTTGCTTTATAACACAGAGTGTTCCCAACTCTGGAAAAGTGCTTCAATTCACAATCGGAAGTGCATAATCCCACTCAATGCAAGCAACACAATCTAAGGGGGGAAGAAATCAGTATGGCTGCCGCCAAGACTAAGTATCAAGTGAGACAACATAAATCAGTTCAGAAAGAGACATGGAAACGCAGTGAATGCGTAAAGAAAATAAAAACTACGATAAAATACAAATATTACCATCTCAAATGTAATAAAAAAGACTAACAAAATATACAACTGAAGGAATCAATAAGAATAAATCACAAGTGTAAACATGGAGGGATTTTCACACACACAACCTTCGTAATGGGTTTTACACCACCGCAGGGACTAACTCAGGTCTATTGATCAACTATAATTCTCACTGAAGACTGATTCAAGCATAAATTCCTCCTCCTTAAGACTTCATCATCCGTAACGATAGAGAAATTCTTCCCAAATAAATATTTGTGAGGTCTTTTAACAGCCCAAAACAAAGCTAAAGCTTCTCACTGAGTTTATGAATAACATTGTTTAGCAACAGTAAGTGTGTGTGAAATACAGATTACTAGTTTACCTTCCTGGTCCAAAACTGCATCAATACCCATAGGTGATAAATTAGTAATAAGTACAGAATGTACACTAGGGGAGTAAGCCAGAAGAATAGAATCACTTTGAAGAAGCTTTAATACATCGTAAGCATGTCTCTTGTCCCTCACCGCATTCGAATGAACTGGTTACTAAGATTATTTTGACAAGAAAAGTTTGAAGTAAAAGGGGAATTGTATTGAAGGGCATCCATGAATGAACGGATTTTTCGGAGATAGTGCATTTGTCCGTGGGGCTAGTCGCTTTATACCTAGTTTAAAACCGTTACCGTCAACTAGGTATCCAAGAGATTCATAACTAGATAAACAAAATGAACACCTATTTGGATTCATCCCACTGTTCTTCTCAATTAAACGAAACAGTGAAGCAATAAATCTTTGGTCATGAGCTGCTTTATCAGAACTATGAATAATAAGATCATCTTGATAAACTTCAAAACCTTTAAGATCACCGACTACATTATTCACCACTTCCTGAGGTATGGCTCGAGAACAAATTAGACCAAATGAAAAAACGTTGTACTCGAATATGCGAAAGGAAGTGTTAATTGTCATTAAAACAAATGAAGATTGATGTAAAGGGATTTGAAGATAAGCATCTTTTAAGTCAACTTTCAAGAACACTTTATAACCATGAAGTCGATTTAGAATATCTTCAGCCTCTACCGTCGTGCACGTTTGCTTCGGCAAACAGAAGTTCATTATTAATCTGTGGTCACCACATATTCTAGGTGTCTCGCCATCCGACTTCCATGGTGTAATAATAAGTGTACCCCATGCTGAAGACCGAATCGGTTCAATTATACCTTTCACACACAAATAATTCAATTTTTTATGTACTGTTTCTCGAAAATCATAAGAAATTATTCGTTTTTTGAGAAAGACTGGATCACTCTGAATTTTCATCCCCCACTTCACTTGGCAAACGCAGCATCAAATCTTTAGGTCAGGCAGCAGGATTGTTTTTAGAAACTAGTAAAGACAACTTCACTTTAAGCATTTTCAAATTTTCAAACCCAGTATCGACAATGCCGTTCCACTAATGGAAAATTCAAAGCATGTATGAAGAATTATCATGTCTTATTAGCAATTTACAGCCTCCCTGTATGGGCAGTTTGTGTCCAGCAATCCGCGATACTGAGACTTCAATGGATTGCACTACAACGTTGGAATTTAAAGATTATAAATCCTTGAGTTAAATAGTGGATGCAATGCTGCCTTTGTCAACAATAAAATCATAGGATGAATCAAGTGTGGTATAGAATCGCTTATTAATATGGAAATTACCTTTTGAAATAGTGTATAGAGACAAATAATCATTCAGCTATAGGGTTTGTCAACACTAGTAGCAAAACGAACAGTAGTTCTACAGACCAGCTTGTTTTGTCCCACTTTATCACACTTAAAGCATTTGACATGACTAAAGACACAGGAGTTAAGCAGGTGAAATTCACCTCAGGATAAACATTTACCAAACCTGTACTCACCTCCGTAACCAGCTTTTCAGTTCCTTGGTAAATTGTTGTCCATGTTCTAACGAGAACTAGGATTATCGTTAATTAAACACCTACCTGTATAACCTCAGTACACACCAGATTATTAGGATTCTTGCTGCCTTGAAAGTCAATTTCATACACTGATTCATAATTATCACATGCAGTTCTAGCATTTTAAAAAGGGACATTTCGGCATTTTCATAAGCTCTCTTTCCATATTTGGTGTGTTAATTCCTTCCATTAATCGATCACACAGTTGCACATGTAGTTGATCATCAAACTTCCACTTGGTGGCTTGCTTCTACAATTCAAGGAAATTTCATCTAACCTTTTGGTAGTTCTGATGAATCAATTTGTGAATTTTCTTTCTTCTTCAGGGCCTTCGAAATCATTACACTTTACACGTTCTAGTGATAGTTATTTGAGAGTTGCGTTGGAAAGTGAAATAGACTTACCTGGAAATGTCAAGAATTCTAGTATGCTGTAGACATCTTTTCCGACGAATGTGAGTAAACAATTCACTATTCCATCATTTTGAACATCTTTCGGGGTCATAATCAGATTTCAAACCTTTCTTTGTAATCTTCAAAAGCTTCAGAATTTTAATGTATATCCAACTGTCCAATCACAGGTTCCATCGAGAAGCCAGTATGATAATTAAGAGTATTCAAATTAATGGACTAACTAAGAATTCCCGAAATATTTCATTATGAGTCAGTAGAACTAGATGAGTATAATGATCGTATTACATTTGTAATTCATAATTAGCGGGAAACCAAGAATAAAGGAACCATTAGTTCGTACGAATACCACATCAATAATTATCATAGCAACGAAAATCTCAAAAGAGTTTCACTTGTTATTCTGCACTTCACTTTGTTATTTTTGCACATTAATCCATACTCAGAACATTGGTCGCTGTGTAATTATTTGTTATGGCGTTTCAAATTTCAACTTGCTCGTTGTGTTTTAATGACAGTGGTAGGCTGATTGTCATGAGTGGTACGTTAATTAGTATTGAAACATGATATGTTAATTAGAATCTTGACAAATTCCTCTGCCTCACGTATACTAACTCGTACGTTCCATTTTCCTTCGACTGGGATGCTTAACCTCAAGTCAAGGCCGAGATAGTCTTAACCTTATTGGTCTACGAATATGTATGTCATCTTCTGCAGCGTTTTGGGTCCGAAGTAGAGAATGTACCACGAAAGCTTTTATCACTATATTAAATGCATACAGTATCATCTCAAGCACTCATTAACTTGAATGCATGAATTATCTCACCGCAAGTTACCTCAAAGAAAACATACTTTAAACACAATCATGCCATAGGTGGCAAAGAACAGAGCGAGCTGTAAATAATTCATTAACACCAGACAAGAACCAATAAACTACATAACAATCTGTAATAAGTCCAAAGGGAGCTCACAGTACACGTAAAATCGAGATCCAATAATCCAGACACCTTATAATTATATGATGAAAATATAAACGATGATAATTCGTAAGTTAGTTCCAGGAGCTCTAATTTCTTCAATACTCTCTGCAACGTAATACCGGTCCTATTTACTATTGCTCTGACAGATCAGACAGTGGCAGCGTGTGGGCGTATGTAGATATGTATCATGTGTTTATTCTTGAGTTGTATAGATTATAAATCTGGAGTATAATACCTAACTCTCCAGGTGTAAAACATAACAGATAAGTAGACTAACATCTCAATCAAAGGTTGTTTCTACATAAAACACAAAAGATTGAAAACCAAAATAATCTCTCAACAAAAGCTGAAAAATGTTCAGAATATTTTGGAGGCACAGATTTCAAGACAAAGTTTTTGCGCTATTTGGAGTAATTCTCTTCATAATACCAAATAATATAGGATTTTGATAGTTATCATATATCTTAGTCTTGCATATTTTCTAAACTCTATGCCAAGATGTAAAATAATAAGTCAATTGTTCCAGGGTTAATGAGATAAAGATTTTAGATTAAGCTCGGAAAACTTAGAAAAATTATATAAGAACCGAAAACGAGTATGAATTTGATCATTTCTGTGTTGTTATTTATGATTAATTTTAGTCGATGAAGATTTAAAACAGTTACGAATTTATAATGAAATATCTATCTAATTCACAGTAATGGATGTGAACAATACAAACAATCTTTATAGTTTTGTAGGAGGAGAAGAGTTCCACCAATTTGTTGTAATTCAAATTAAATACTATCAGTTCGAAATATCAGTACTAGTTAAACTTAATCATAACATCCGAATCAATGATTTGTAAGTCATTGTACTCAGGTTTATCTTCAGCTTGTGATGCGATACACTGGTAGGCTAATGCCTGAAAAGTAGGCCTATACCAAAATTCTACCGAAAATAAATTCCTTCGATTATCCAAAATAAGATCAAGTAAATTTTTTAAAATCCATTTAGAAAACATTCCTCATATCTTGCTAGTGTTTCAAAGTGGTCGGTGTTACAACTTAGATTAAACTATTAAAGTCACTACTCACGAATCGTGAAAAAAATAAATAATAGACTTGCAAAATATTTATTTCATTTCATAAAACTCTTATTAACCAGGTACATTACGGTTAAACAAGTTCAAACAATCAATGATATGCAAAATCTTTTTTTTTGATTACTTTGCTAATTTTTATTTTTCAATCTTGAAATGAAAGTAACGAAGACTCATTACCACATAATTAGTGATTAATTTAAGTAACTTGAAAAGGTTGAACATAAAATGATCTCAAAGATGGTAAAAATAGATTATATAATCATCTTTAAATCGTATTTTAAAGTATTCACCTCTTTTCCTCTCTCCCTCTCTCGGTATTGCGTCGCTGTTCTTTATCCCTTTTTTTCCCTTTCATCATATTTATTCACAAGTTTAACAAACTGTATAAGCATCACTTATCATTCATTTATACTTTCAAACAATAAAATACTAATGAACAATAAACGAGAAAAAAAATCAATAGGTAAATAATAATTCTTCATGATTTTTAAAAGTAGCACTAATATTGACCAATTAATTTTATGTAAACAATACTACTATTAATACTACTTACTAATCATAATAAATCAAGTTTTATTCTGAAAATTATTATGAAGAAGTTAAATTCATCATTTATTTTATTCTAATTAAACCACTTGAAGAAAGAGAGAAAATTAGTATTTGGTAGAAAGTCGTTTATTGTCATGGCTTATTTAAACTTAACATTGTTTTTATTTATTTATTTATTTAGGCGGTAAACATGAGAAGATTTAAATTAATGTTAAAAATTTTCAAATGCTTCCCAATTAGAATATTCTAATTTTAGTTTTTTATGGATGATAATTATTGTATTAATGATACTTAACAAATATATGTTACAGAACAATTAAAAAAAGAATATAGTGAAGTTGATAAGTAATAGTGTAGTGTGGTCTACTTATATCCATATGAGTAGTGTATGATGATAGTCAGACATAGAATGTATTTTGGTAGAAGATCGATAAGGAACGAACAGGAATGAAGCGCAATTGGTATGAAAATGAATGAATAATGAAATCAGAGAAGACGAACTTATATTTGCAGAAGGAACAGTTAAGATTGAGACAATTGATTGTTATTTTGCAAATTAATTGTTTACTGTATGGTAATCAGAATTTAGTGAGATAGTCTGTAATTCGTGCCTAAATATATTAAATTGTTCTGTTCACTACAATAGTATAAAATGACCTATGTACTAAGTTTTATTTATCATTTTCGTTTTCGATAAAGTTTCATGTAAACACTATTTTCACAGAAATCAAACCATGAAAATTGTTTAGGTGTCTGAAAAAAATCATCAGTTGGTATACAACTTTGTCCAGAAAATCCTATTGTTTTAGTGTCAGAGTAAATTGATAACATTGACTTAAGTTTACACTTACTACATTTGGTTAATGTTAACACCGGATATTGTAACACCTATTTTAAAGATAGCTAAATAAGTAAGTTTTTAGTTAAAGTGTTTCATATAATTAACTCGTTTCACAAATCTTTTGAAAACTATACACTTAAGCTGTATTATCAACTGTTTGCCAAAGTTTTTATTTTTCTGATCACTGTTTAAAGGTTCCTCAAATGTTCACAAACTAACACGATGTAAAGTTTCTGTTTGATCAAAGAGATCTTTCTTTAATCTATAAAATATTGACATGTAAGTAATGAATAGTTGTTTGGCTTTTTGGAAGGATCTATCATTATTTTTTAGACCAAAAAAAATAATGTTATAAAATATTAGAGATTCCATTTTCATTGTTACAACATACACTTTCATAAAGTGTAATATTTGCGGTTATCTCCAAGTAAAACGATTTCAAACTTATTAGAACAGGATTGTTTAGTTTTAATTTAGATCATGAACCGACTAATGTTAGACCACCATTGAAAACCTATAAGCACTAGACAGACGTTTCGTCCTAGTATGGGACTCATCAGCAGTGTGCACCCACGATTCCTCACTCACTACTCAAACCTAGGACTTTCGGTGTCGCATGTCAACATTTAACCTCAAGACCACTGAGCTGGCATCCAGAGGTGTCAATTTCTCACCATCTTCATTGTCTTCGGTAGGCAACCGCCTCACACTCAACATGGTTGAACTGCGCTGTTCACAGCTCCTCACTAGAGCTTTAAGTAATTTCTTCTCGAAGCATGTCAACAGTGAGCACTTGATAATTTTCAGTTTGGAGTTGTAAAGATTTCCGAATTTCATTAATATCATGAATCAAGCGTGAGGGATTGTGGATGCGCACTGCTGAGGAGTCCCGTACGGGGACGAAATAGCCGTTGAGTGTCGTCAGCTTTTCAATGGTGGTCTAACACTGATTGGTTCATGATCTCAAACAAATTTTCTAACTTATATTTACCTTCTATGTTCAAGAAATGTCAGTCAATTTTACAAGAAATGGTCAAACATCATTAAGTAATTAATCAATTAAAAATAAAACATTGACACATTTCATTTCTTGACAATAATATGATGTAATCATTTATCTCATAAATATATTGATATAAATATTGATACATCTATTTCCGTGATGATACATAAAAGAATAAGGGTGAATATGGGGTTGTATTGTTAATTTGTTTCTCTATGGATTATTCCATTAAAACACTGATATAATATTGTTTTATTTAGCGTTTATAGGCCTTTTATACATTGGTTTATAAAGCAAACGAAAATCTCTATTAACGTAAAGAAGAAAATGGCAAAGTAATTTGCATGATACATAAAAATAAATACTAGCACAGATTCTTTTAGAATTCCAACAAAATATATCTGTTTGTTTAGATTGTATTTCTGTTGCTAGCTGATTTGTTTTATATTTGCCTTTTCATTTCATTCTTTTCATTTATAACCGTACGTAAATTTGTTAGTTACTCACATATATTTCTATCTATATATTTACGCACTTACACTGGCATTCTTCAAGAGATAGATAAAAGGGAAATTAGTGGTGAACAGTTAAATTCATCAAAGTGTTCTTGTTGAAAAGTTGGTTAGTGAAAATCGATTAAGGAAACAAATAAAAGAAAAATTATATATATGTATATATTCATAATTATATATATTGAATTTTACGAGTTTACGTGACTACCCCATTTCGGAGTTAAGTCAGAATGCAAATACAATCAGTAGTGAGCACTGAATTACTGTTCTGAAGAAATAATACTTTACAACAAGTTATTATAATTTAAATACAGTTGACTTGTGAATGATCATGCTAAGAAATAATGATCTTAATATGTACCTCTAATCGATTATCAATACCTGATATTTATTCATTGATACAATCATTTTTCTTTCTATACAAAACATTTCTAACCAATAAAAAAGTAACACAGTTTTTTACAACTACTTCAATATGATATTTCTGACCAATAATAATTGATTTAATGATGCCAACTAGTATTTGACAATGATTACTGATGGAATTCTGAAGTACTAGAATATCGTTGTAAGCAAAGCAGATTTAATTATCCTAGAATATACGAAGGAAAATTTTCAATGGATGTTATATTCAATAGTTGATACTAGTTTTAATTTGATTAAAATAAATGTCAAAAAGCAATCGAAGTGGTAAGATAATTAAGTGTAATAATAATTTTGACAATGTTAGTTTTAGAATTAAACACTTTCCACGTAAATAAGTGTTTTCATAAATTTTTTAGAACGTTCTAAAATTAAACGAATAAGTGATGGAGACATACCATGTGGGTATGTCTAATATAACAATGTAATTTGTATCAGAATACAGCATAAAGTAGAGAATTATTAAGAAGGAAAGCACTAGACGACTGTCGTATTCTCGTTCGAGATCCCTGAATTAAATTCACTGATAGTTTGACACAAGAGTAAACCTTATGGTTAACACAATAATGTTGAACTATCGAATGGCCGTCTAAATAATTCAGAATATGGAATTCTATCAATTCATGAAATCGTTTAGACCATTTTCAGTTGAATATGAAGAATTCGATAAAATCAATGAACTGTGTAACCTATTTACTAATACAATAGATAGTATGTCAAATTATTGTACTTGTACTGGACAGATCTGTTTGTACAAAGAACTAAAATGGATAACACCTAGTTTTTAAAGCCTTATTTAATATGTGTCAATATTTTTCGAAATCCGACAGAAATTGAATGTAAGTTATGTACAGGCCATCGAAAACACATAAATTGTACTTGAATAAAAAAGTGTAGTATAGAAATGATTGAAATAAATATCATATATAATAGATAAACAATATATTTATAACAATCTACTCAATGTTCAACTTATTCGAAATTATCAAATCGAAACTTGGTAATGATACCTATCATACATAATGTAAAGTACTATTTCTATTTCATATTTTTTTAAGACAGATGATGAGTTTAAGAGTGGGATGGACTATTTGTTCAATGTTTACCAGTTTATTTGTTTACTGAAGTTTAAAGGCTGTATAAAGTATTTTCAAAAGGTATTGTTTTTTTAGACTTGGGAACGCTTGATTTAAACTTGTTATTTTTTAGTTTTTTTTGTTTCCGTTTTAGTAATGAATTCAAATTACCCTAAATGATATATTGATTAATGTTCTCTTTTCATTACAAGTAGGTGTTTAAGGTTTTTTTCTTCTGAAACCTCTACAAAACGAAACAAGACAAGGTGTGGGCTGACTACCAAAAGACAGGTATTAGTTTTACTGTTACTACGACTATCCTCATAAACACACACTAACACAAAAATTATAATTATCATAAAAGACTGCCTATCTCAGTGTTTTTTTATGTATACATTTGACCTGTAAGGTAAAATGTGTATGTTTCTTGAGCATAAGCTGAGGGGGAAAAGCACATTAGTAAAGTCAGTTAGTTAAAGGCGAAGATAAATCTTTTGTATTCAATAAAACAAAAACGTTTTTCATGGATACAAATATTTGTATACAAAAAACATTTTCAAGCATATCAAATGCAAATAGGTGAAATTATACAGGTAACAGAACAAACAACATAAATATAAAGACAGTAATTTCGAATAGGAAGCAAAGAAATAACGAAAGAAGTACTAACATACTTTAGGAAAATATACCAAATGTAAGTGCCAATTGTTAGTTTAATTCTTTTTAGCTTATATTTTATGTTTTAATCACTTTCATATCTGAACTACTAGTAATAATGACAACATTAGTAAGAATACTATTATCCACATTATAAAATGTATAACACTTGATGCGTAGATAATAAAGCTGGAAAGAGGCAATGCATAAAATGCAATAAGCCAAACAAGTAAAGTTAAAGAGTTGTTTGAAGTAAACCAGTGAAGGAGCACTATGAAAGTTATTCATAGATTAGTGAATTTTATAAACACAACTTTTATATGTAACAGGAAAAGGATTCATTTAAGCCGCCATCGATATATTTATTTTTACATAAAATTATCATTCATCATAATTAGTTTTTTTGGTATTCACGCAATATAAAGCTTAATACTTAACTGTTAGTAGTTTATTTCTGATTGTTTTCTATTTCCTTATATGAATAACTTTGTTTACATATGAGAAACTAATGAGGGAATTTATTAATTTCGTTTGTTCTGTTATAAAAATCAAAATTTTAATTCTTTTTGTATTCATTCACTCTAATCATCATTATACATTCAAATACTACTCAAAATATTGCACTACTTAATTAGGAATCGTATACCAAGTAATTATTTGTGTTAGTTAAATTAATTTGACAGAAAAATACCAAATGAATTACTAGTCACGTGATTAATTAATATCAATGATTAATATAATGCTAAATATGAAGTTACGAGATCTATCGTGCTATAGTGAACGAACAATAAGGTGGGGAAGACCAATTTATTGTTTAATGTAAAATTACAGATTGCTTTCATAAAATATGAAAACTATAGAATTTGTACATCTTCCATCAGTTATCTTTTATATGCTTCATGATTCTTCTAATTTTGATATTATTACGGTTATTTTATTCTGTTCCCCTTTCTGTTCTCTTCAGTTGAATGTTCTCAATCGTTCGCTGGTATGCATTCCACTTTCGATTGGTGTTACATACTAATTATGTCTGTCAACATAAGTAACATACACCACAGTACTTCTCTTACTGAGCAAAATTTATAATAGATATGTGTAAACTTCCAGAGAACAGTAATGTATGAAATTTTAAATAATTAACTGGATATATTTCTTATCTTACTAATCATTGTATTTACAAAAATACATTTGGTAAAATTATGAAAATACTCCATATCACAGACCAAACTAATAAAGTTCCATAAAGTTTAGTTGATACTAGTCAAAATGGAAAAAAGATCGAGAAGATCGAGGAAATTCATCTGTTTTGATGGCTCTAAGAATATTCTCGTTAAGTTTCATTACTCCGTCTGAGTCACATTTATAGTTTGAAGGCTGATGATAATGTCTGCTTCAGTGAATCAAAGTACATAAGCAGGTTTAAACACAATTTGTAGTAGTTAGGAGGCTACTAGTTACTGGTCTGAGCCAGAACTCTTCGTTGCGTTACAGGACTACATTTCCAGTCTTGAAAGAACAAATAACTTTGGTAAGTGTTGCTTTACAGTTTATCGTAGCAGCATTGTATCAGATAATCGTAAATTTACAATATACTTTTCAAAACTACGCCCATATGCTAAGATGATAATAAATAATTCTTTACATGAAGGCCTTCTGTATAGAACCTTTGGTACTATTAAGGTGTTGTTTCTTTCCCAATGAAACAAATTAAGACTAAGAATATATATATTCTTCTTCATGGGACTTTTCTGTTTTTATTTAACAAGTAGCATATCTTGAAATTTAGTAAAGATTAGATCAATAAGGCGAATTGGCCTGAAAAATGCTTAAAATACTGTTTAATCCCACGAAAATATGTAACTTTTGATGATGTTTTAGTGGGAAAATTAGGAGTAGTACAAACATACCGATCTAATGAATAATCAGTAGGGCTAAACACTTGTTTTATAAGTCAGTATTAATTGTCAAAAATAAAGATCTTAGGTTAATATCCATATAATTTTCACCAAAGATTGTCAATTCCTTTCGTGAAATTGTGGAGAAAATGTAGTCATAATATTAAATCGTCCAATAAAACAGTCGATTTCAATTTTTATTTTATTATACTTTACTAGAGAACAGATCTGACAATTTAACGGGTTTCTTTTGAGTTGGTGAATAACAGTATTAGATTAAAGAAAGAAAATATAACATAATTACCTCATTCACTAATTTGGATAGGTTTTAATTAGTTTTGAATGAATCTTTTAAATATGAATCTTTTGCCGAAGTGATTTGTTTACTACAGCTATATTTATTCGGAGAATAACAAGTACCTAGTATTGTATCAATAAGAACTGGAATAACCAAAAAATAGTATACATAAGATTAATAAAAGAAATGAATTCGTTTGATTAATGAATACTGATACTAAATCCTATCTGGTGTAACAAATATCGACTGATTAACACAACTAAACTATTTGCAATAGAGAAATAGTAAAATCTAAAAAAAAGGCTCAACCTCCATTTACCTAAATTTATTAGATTATTATCAACTTACATTCGAAAAATACTGTTAAGTCTAGATGGTGGAGAAAATTTGTAGCGCAGATGGATTCGAATTTTGAATACTTCACTTCTACTTGAAGTATGTGTTGTTGATGTCGTTCAGAAGAACGATGAAAGCTCCATGACCTAACCAATCAGCTCAGTGAACAGAACTCCACCTGTCGAACATTGGATTTCTATTGCCCAAGATGGGTGATTTCATTCACTATGTGAAGATTATTTTAACCAGATATGATAGAAAAGCGAGATCACATTTTTACCTAATTCAGTATGCTTCTTGTTCAATATTACTTCCTTTTTTAATTCAATATGATGATTGCTCAGTGTAATATTTACTTAATTTCCAGCGTGACATTTTATTCAGTATGATATTCTTTGTATCAAAACGTGGAATATGTTCAGCCTGACATACAGCATGCGATTTCGGCATGATTCTGCCCATTCTTCATAAGTGCAAATTTTTAAAAAACTAATAATCAATTGGGTGTATAAATTAATATATAAGTGAATGTATTTTTTAACTAGGGTCGCTGTGTCTTATACGTGAATAAACTCTTCACTTATACCAGTTTATTGTGTTCTTATTCCGCGTTATAGGAATTGTAGTGATTCTTTCTTTGAAGTATAAGTGATAGTCGACGCTACAGCAGATCTATTTCTAACTCATTGAATTACTTAAAAAATCAAGTATCTAAAGCTTCCATTATTATTAGAGTTTTAGGATACTTTTCATGCATATAAGCATTAAACATGAAGATAAGTTTGAGTTTTATCCCTTATTTTTCCTGTCAAACTATTAATTTTATAACTTTTACTTTATCGAATCCAACTAAATGTTGTCTTTGTTTTTCTTTGATCTTTGTTTAATTTTCAATGCTAAAATGTTTATTTATTTTTTTTACAATGATAGTAAATCATTGATTATTCAAATAAAAATTTGTTGTGAAAAGTACAAATCATTCAGTTAGGTTGAATATTATTTTTTTCTGTTTGTTTGTTGTTATCAGTTATCTCTAGCTTTATCTTCTATTTCCAATCTTTTTCATGTTATATCATCATGATCATCATCGTCATCATTCACAAACTATCAGTCATATTTGATTACAAGACAAGAGAATAGGAAAATAAAAGGCATAAAGGTATATATAGTTATATGTAAAAACTCATGCATACTTGCACATCCGTAAACTCTCTTTCACTCTCCCTGTCACTCACGCACATACATACATGAAAATAGAGGAAAGGGTAAATAAAAGCAAAACAAAACTTTGGGCTTAAAAAAATGCTTTATTTTCCCGTCTTTTTCAACCTTTTATTTCATTACAGAAAGTCAAACTAAGCTAACACCCCATTTCAATGTTATAACGCATTTGCTGAGTGTATCAATTAGGAAATAAGCAGATTAAACAACTGAATAAGTGTTGGGAAGATACATAGGAAAAAAACCGAAATAAGTACACATGTATAATAAATTTCGTTCAACTACACCAATTAATTCAGCATCAATTTCTTTTTGTTTATTTTGTTCAAAAACTGTGCATTCAGTAAACTATCATAGTTGAAAAAACTAACAAAATATGCGTTTGGTTGAAATGTTTATCAATTTAGAGAGTAATAATTAATTTTCAGCTTTCAAATTTCTGACGTCGGTAGCGGTAGTTACCAAGTTGTTTAGTGAATCTTTCAAGATTATAATGAATATAGTTGTGGATCGATATTTAAAATATTGCAAACTCCTAGCAAGTTTCATCTTATGAGTTACCAACCATTCACTCCACTTACATTTTTCTCCCTCTGGTAGAATGAGACGTCGTTACTTTACAGTCCATGAGTACAAGCAAAAGTATAAAAGCTTTGCAATACCATATCTAGCAAATTTACTATGCGATAAACAGGTTGTAAGAGTTAACCTGGTCAAAACTGTTTATTCTTTAACATATTACTAATGCACAGTTGTACAGATTTCCATTTTCTCGAAATTATTCCTTATACTTCTAGATCATTCATTTAATTAGTCCACGTATATATGTACGAAGCTATCGATCGTTTCTTGTTTTTGTGAGAGAAACTTGTTGAAATATTGTGTCGAGAATTCCACATTGTACTAAACATATATTGAATAAAGCCATTAAAAATACTTTTCTTTTCCAGCTAAATAATAGGTAAACGCTTTCTAGTAAAATTAATTTTATGACGGAAAAGTCCTTATGTGTTGTCAGGGTATTATAGTTTCTCCTAACTGGGAATATTCATTTTCCTAAAATATTTGGTGGTTATCTAAATACATATACGTATAACATCATGTATTACAATTTAGGAACGTTAAGACTGTTCTACTGTACGAAGCTGAAACTTGGACAATTACTACAACCACCATTAAAAAAGTACAGGTATTTATAAATAATTGTGTACGCAAGGTATTCCAGATCCTCAGAGAGCAAGCCAGCTTCCAAATGATGAGGAACTTAGGAAAAGACACTGGATGTGGATATGACATGCATTGTGGAAATTAACAAACTTCATCACAGGCAAGTTATAACTTGGAATCCTGAAGGCAAGGAAAACACAGAAAAGAGGAAGACCATGGAACACATTTTGTTGGGAATCAAAAGCAAACATCAACAGAATGAGTATCATTTAGAAACAAATAGAAAGGACAGCCAAGTACAGAGTTGATTGGAGAATCATGTTGGGCTGCATATGCTCTTCCGCTAGGGGTAAAAGGTATAAGTAAACTGGTAATTCAATAAGTCTAATTAGTCAGTAACTAAGTCTATGCTACTGAGTAAAATTATGGAAATTATATTTTATTTATATGGACACAAAATTCATTTACCCTATAGTGAAAATGACTTTAAACCGTGTAGAAGGTAAATAATTTGAAATTGATGGCACTTTGAACTGAGGAGCTTTTCCTAAATAACGGAAATTCACTTTTGACTAAGATTCCAAAACATGATTCTGCAATTAACAATGATATTTGTCGAATAGTGCTTCCGCGAATTTCGCTGGCGAAAACTAAATAACAATCGATAAGTAGTGAACAACTTCTTACTTGCTTGAGACATGACTTTAATACTTAGTTTAACTCAAACTTCTAATAGGTGGATTTTATAGTCATAATGAAAAAGGATGAAGGTTTAACAGTGCATTAAGGTCATGATATATATATATATATATATATATCATCTATTGATTTTACATTATCTACCGACTTTTACCATTCCTCTGTTGCTATAAGGAGATTTGTATGCATGATAATCTTTTCTTGAAGTCACGTTGTTCACTGTTTAACAAGTTGTTTTACCGAAGTAGCCCTTCACGCCCTCCGCTGTGTCCTAGTCCTCCTCTATCTCTCGAAATAGACTCCTTCACGTAACTAGGTTTAGAATCCGATGGTGCGTTCTTGTTATGTAACTGATATACGAGAACAGTCTCTTTGGTTGTCTGATTATAGATTGCGACGACTGCTTCCCAAATTTTCGTCGAGCTACTCGGATTGTGCTTAGACACTTATTTTCAACCGGTATGCATGTACGGTTGAGTTAATTGATTGTATAACTTCCGAAAATGAGTCCATGCCTCCACTACAAATGCTCCGCAGTCACTTTTTCAGTTTTCAGTCGAGACTGTACAGTTGATCCCCTTCGTGTCTGCCTTCCATATATCGTGACGGGCGTACGCAACTGTTGGACAGACAATATCAGTCATGAATTTTAGTATTGTGACCGTATTTACATTTCCCTATTGGTGGAAGGGATTTTATTTGACTAACATCATCGCCGTATGTGAACGTTAAGTGTAAGACAGATGAGGAGTTTTGTAGCTCAAATGTGGTGGTATCTCCAATGTACTGGGATCAAGCTAGGGTGACCGTGGTTTCATAAAATTTGTAATGAAACGATGTTTTTGATGTCTCCACTTCTAATTTCCCCAACTTATAGAAAATGCATTAGAGTCACCTAATATGAGGCTTTTACACCTGCTTGACCAGAATTTAGAATTGTTTACGAGGAATTCACCAACTACACATTCTGGACGGCGGTATACCCCAACGAATTCAGTGTCTCGCCCTTTACATATCAGCCAGCAGCGCACCAGATCACATATCCTTGGGCCAAGTGTCACTTTCTTGACAATATGTATGGAATCCTCTCTTTATCCTATTCTGTAAAGCTCATATATGCTAAGTCTTGTAACTGTTTCTAGCAGTAGCTTGCTTATTGAAGACTGTATACCGCTTACATCGCCTTCAAACATTACCTTTGTTCCTTTACTGAAGAATCTCCTAACTTATGGAAAATGACTAACCTTTATGAGAGATTTATTTCGACTTGCATTTAGGTTTTGTTTCCTAAATTCGTTTCATTTCTGCAACTTCCTTCGGTTATAGACGTACAAGTTTTGTTTCTTTGCTTAGTTTTCTAGGTGTTACTGTAAGCCGATCATTGATTTTGTTTTGTTTCATAATGAAGTCTTCTACAGAGTTCAGACTTTACTTTACTATAGGATATTTTGCGTTGGATTAGATCTGCATAGCTGAGAACTTTGACTCACATATTTTAGAGTTGTCATTAATTTGTCCCTCCTTTACGTGCTTTCCCTACTTCCTTGAAATCTTCCCTATATATGTTCATTACTCATCCACTATGTTTTGAGGGTCTACCTTGATGGTTTCACTCAGATCTTAAGTTGGACTCATGATGATACTGACTGCCTCCCCAAGATCTGACAGCTTCTCATCTGTTGCTGGCTGTCAATCTGAAGTCATCTTTCTGGTTGTGCTTAGCTGTTCAATTACCTAAAGAATCAGCAAAGACTATTGAGCAGCATGCTTTGCACATCCAACGTCATTGTGGCTTGCAAAAGCTTTAATGATGGATGAGTAGCATGAAATTTAGGCGTAAAATATTTATATCTAATAAATATACCAAATAAAAAAGTTCCACTGCATTTACAATGTGTTCTGGTCATTTACATAGTAGTAACAGCTAAAATGTGAAGAGATTAGTAAAAGATTACCAGTAAAAATTCCATAGTTATTTTTCTAAACCACTCATAAAGTTGAAAATACATTTTCCATCATAAATATAGTTGATTTCAGATCATAACTGATGAAACTGGAATAATATAATAAGACAGATCTTTAAACACTTTGTTTTCAGGGTTGTTTTTACTATTATGAAATTATTGGGCATGACAACTTGAATCATTGTACATTTCCAATATTTATTTAATTGATTAATCTAATTAATCTATTTCATAATAAGTAGTTTTTGTTCCTTTAATTATAATCAACGATTGATAAATGAACAATATTGAATAGTCCGAATTAAAAGAGAAATTATCAACCAATATATTTCCATAATTATTTAATGAAAATATAGAAAAAAAGTAGATGAGTAAAATCTGAAACTTACATACCCTATGGATTAGTCCAGAAGCTAACTGTAATAAATGTAAATATAGCCTTCCACAAATTACTGACATCACTTTAATGCATAATGACATTTGTTTCAAGAATCTCAATCATGGGTAATGAAGAAAAAATTAGTGACAATATTATGAATCAATAGTATCAAATTATAGCTGGTATTGAAGTTCAGAACGTGAGTTTTATTCTGTCTAAGTTCGAAAATACAGTCTTATGCCAAAAAAATATATTAGGCAGTTACACGAAATAAGTAGTTTTTATAGCACATTTATAAATTACTTTAGTATCTATTCCTTATATATTTGGTTGTCAAGATATAGTAGACATTAGTTAATTTAAAACATTTGGTTAAGTAAAAACTGATCAAAACTAAGTCCCGGATATCCTATATCCTATAATCATTAAAAATCAAAGTACCACCCCGTTAATAAGATATACAAAACTTGGCGAAAGTTACTGTAAATTGAATAATAAGTGAAACAATGTGCGATGGAGGAACTTATCAATTAAAACAGTCTGACAAAGAATTACAAATAGATTTTGGCTTTTCCTTAATAGTTTTGTCCATTCTGAATTAAAGAGGTCATGAACAATCAAATGAACACTTCCACTTTTTATCTGATTCCAAATCCATCAATATTATGATAACAAAATACACTGTCTGAATAGTTATTATAATGAATTATTTGTCTTCATCTTGTTCACTAGGTTGATAGAGTCATGACGTGATCCATTTATAGAGTCTTACTGAATGAGATTGATAGGAGTTTTGCTAGATAATTCTTATTTTGATAACATAAAAAGTAATCTAGTTTTTCGTTTACGTTAAACTATACTAAAAACAATTATTCATTGTAAAATAGCTAATTCAAGTGTATGGTTAATAAGTAATGTATGTTAAATGAAGTTGAGTTGTTACTATTCTGAAAACACTCGTGACTAATTATAGGTAACATTTTACTTCTTCTCATCATTGTACTTTGATAATAAACTATCTCTTGTTATATATTTTGGATAATGAAGCTCTTACAAGTATTTTCAAGAGTTAATTTCTATTTGGGCGTTGACTTTTCTCAAATTATAGAATTTATCTATACATCTTTTGTTATTTTTTTTAGAAAAAACTAGCGAAATTAATTATTCAACTGTTATTACTTACTTATGCTTGTTACCCATCGTGGAAGGGAAAAGACCGCCCACTAGCATTATCGATGGACCTCTGTCCTGGTCAATCCTTCCTGGTTGTTTCCAGTTGCTATTCATCCTTTTCATGTCTGCTTACAATTTTTGATGCAGTGTGTTCTTTGGCCTTTCTCTTTTCCATTTCCCTTCACGATTCCAGGTTAGCGCTTACCTCGTGATGCAGTTTGGTAATTTCCGTAATGCATGTCCTATCCGTTTCCACCGTCTTTTCCTAATTTCCTCTTCAGTTGGAAGCTGGTTTGTTCTCTCTTATAGTAGGCTATTGCTGATGGTATTCGGCCAACCGACGTTGTGTGTCGTGAGTAGACAATTGTTTATAAATACTTGCACCTTTTTTTATGGTGGCTGTAGTGGTACTCCAAGTTTAAGCTCCTTAAAACAAAACTGTCTTGACGTTTGTACTGAAAATTCTGACTATGATATTGATTGACAGTTGTTTTGAGTTATATATGTCCTTCAACTTTAGGAATGCAGTCCTTGCTTTGTCAAACTTTGTCTTTATGTCAGCATCAGATTCTCCTTGTTAACCGACGATGCTGCTCACCAGGTACGCGAACGCTTCCACATCTTCCAGAGTTGACCCATCAATTGTGATTGGGTTGGTGGTCTAGCTGTTGTATTTGAGCATCTTGCTTTTTCTCTTCTGTATGTTGAGGCCTATTGATGCAGAGACTTCTGTTACACTGGCTGTCTTGGCCTGTATTTGTTCATGTGTATGGGATCAAAAGGGTTAGGTCACCAGCAAAGTCCAAATCGTCTAGTTCTGTCCAAACTGTCCATTGTATTCCTTGCCTGCCCTCAAAAGTCGAGGTCTTCACAATCCAGTCGACTACCGGAGGAAAGAGGAAGGAGGAGAGTAGACAGCCTTATCCGACTCTGTTCCTCACTTAGAATGCGTCTATCGGCAGTCTTCCATGCATGACTTTGTACTGTAGTCCATCGTATGAATACTGTATGATGTTGACGAGTTTGTCAGGTATACCATAGTGTCGAAGAAGTTTCCATAGTGTTTTCCTATCTCCACTGTTGAATGCTTTCTCATAGCCAAAGAAGTTGATGTATAGTCGCACGTTTCACTCGACTGATGGTTCAACAATGATCTGTAGTGTCGCAATTAGGTCTGTGCACGACCGATCCTTACGGAATCCAGCCTGTTGATCTCGAAGCCTCTACTGAATCTTTCATCCTTTTGAGCAACACCCCGTTGAAAACTTCTCCTTGTACCGATAGTAGTATGATTCTTTTGTAGTCTACACATTTGCTCAGATCTCCTATCTTTGATATCTTGATGAGTTATCCTTCTTTACAATCTGTTTTCACTCGTTCTTCCTCCCAAATCTTCCTAAATACAATGAGGAGCATATTTGCAGTTACTTTTATTTCTAACTTTAGTGTTTCTACTGATGTATTATCAGGTCCTGCTGCTTCCACAATCGTTGATTTGTCTGATGGATATGCTGATTTCTTCGATTGTTAGTGATATGACATTAATAGGAATGTCTGTTGATGCCGCTTCGATGCCTGGTGATTTCGGTGGGTCTGGTCTATTCAATAGTTCTTCAAAGTGTTCTACCCATCTGTTCCTTTGTCCTTGAATTTCAGTAATTGGCTTGCCTTTTTTGTCCTTGACTGGTCGCTCTGGTTTACTATATTTCCCTGCTGATTTCTTCATTGTATCATATAGTTATTTGATATTTCCTTCGCTTTTAGCGTTTTCTGTTTTTATTTTTAGGTGTTCAACGTATTTCCGCTTGTCGGCTCTAGTGTTTCTGTTCTCCCACTTGTTTACTTCTGTGTATTCAGCCTTTTCCTTGAATTTCTCTGTTCTTGTTTAGTTGTTGTTAGTTGTTGTCTTTCTGTTCTTCCTTTCTTGAATCTTGCCATGGGTATCAATAGAGATTCATTTTCTATGATGGTGCTTATCGCGGCACAGAACCTCGTGACACGTTGAAGTTATTGCTTCTTTGATACTTTTCCAACTGTCCTCTATGATGGCTTCTTCTTCCTTGAGTAGATCTTGTGATGATTGGAGCCTGTTGTTGAGAGCTATCTTGAATTTGTTAAGTTTATCAGTATCTCGAAGGAAGGTTGTAGTGAACCTTCGTAATGCTGTTTCCCCAGTCGTCCAGTGATTTTTTAGCTCCAGTTTCATCCTGGCCACAAGCAGGTGGTGATCTGAAGTCATATCAGCTCCTCTCTTGATTCTCACGTCTTTCATTGACATTCTGAGTTTATTATTGATACAAATATGATCGATGTGGTTCTGTGTAGTGTGATCTGGTGAGACCCATTTAGCTTTTCGTAAGTGTTTGTGTGGGAATATTGTGCCACCTATAACCATTTTGTTGAATGAACATAAATTTGCACATCTGTCACCATCCTCGTCTCAATATCCCAGTTTGTACATGTCGTCCCCTGATATCTTCATACCCGGTGTTTTCCATTCCGACTTTGGAGTTTAAGTTTCCCATCATGACGGTCAGATCCTTTCATGATCACCTTGCTGTGATCGATTGCAGCCTCTCACAAAACCGGTCTTTATAGTCGTCATTGCTATGATTGGTGGGTGCATAACATTAGATAATATTCATTGTGATCCCCTCCTTCTTTGTTTTGAAAGGTGATTTGATGATTCTGAATCCGTGAGATTCCCATCCTGTAAGTGCTTTTTTGCCTCTTTGGACAGCATCAGAGCAGCCCTCGAGTGTGTGGAGCACTTTCTTCTTCGTCACAAGAGTATAGCAGTGGCAATTCCATATCTGTCCTTTTTTGTCCAGCCTGGGTTCAATGAGTTTCGCTGATTCCAAGTACTGCCATGTTGTATCCCCCCATTTTCGTAGCTATTTGGTTAGTCCTCACAGTGTTTCACATTGTCTGAGCATTCCACGTTCCTAAATTAAATGTTGCTCTTGTTGTTAAAAGGAGCATCTACCTCGTGACTTCCCAAGAATCTCGGATTTCACCATGAGGCCTTATGATTCTTTATTAAACTCGCAGGGCAAAGTTTAAATGGATTAATTTGTTTATTCTGGTTAGCGTTTTTTTAGTAGGTTTGTTTTCTACGGATGGAAACGTTTACCTCACACCCAACCCTCCTTTATTTTGGGCTCTTCGGACCGGCAGTAGCCCTAGAAGAGCTATGGGAGGAGTTATTCACCTGTTTTGTTTTTACATTTAAATAACTTCTTTGTTTCATATTCATGAGTACACTGTCTTATTAATAATTCATCTCTTCTTTTCAACTATAGAAATATTTTTGAAAGACCCTTTGTACTGTAAAGGAAACAAATCAGAAATTTTGTATTAGTTGACATATTTATTACTAAATTTTTTATTGCATTTTTCATTTTATGCAATTTACTTCCAACATACACAGTATTGAATGGAATTTCATCTGCTACATATTTGTTTCACAGATAGTTACCAAGGTACATACTCCAATCCTTTATTCACTAATTTTATGATATTTTAAAGTTGGACGGATTTGATTTCTGTTTCTTATTTCTTAGGTTAAATTACAGAACATTCGATTCTTTCAATTATTATTTAAATGTTTCTTTACACAACTAATTAATTGAAAGTTATCTGTTATTCTTTTAGCCTTAAAAATTTTGTAACGCAGTAATATACATATAAAATCTCGAAATTTATATTACAATTTAATTTTATTTAAGTGACTCAACACATTATTACCGTAAGATATATAGAGACAAAATTTACTTGGTGTTGTTTGCTTGTATCTTCCCATTGTTGTTTAGGACAGCAATTGATAAGTAGCTAAGTGGATAATGAAATGGCGTTTGAAGCCAACGGTTCTGGGTTCGAGTCCCAGAGTGAACATCAACTCTAGGATTCAGATACATCCGACTGACGAGTCCAAAGTAGGACTAAACGCGCATCCTGGGTTCCACTGCTAGCCATTATCCGTCTTTGCTTATAAACACGAGGTGTTTATTCACTGCAAAATATTCGGAATGACTTTGTTGCATGATAAAACCGTGAAGAAATGAGAAAAAGTAAGTCATTATAAACGAATATTACAAGTCAAAGTTAGGAAGTGAATCACACTGTATAAGAGTAAAGCGAAAAAAAAATAACATAATACTCAAAGGCCACAACTCAAAATTATGTTTCATGAACTCTATAGTTACTGGTTTTCACTGTCTCAGGAACTACATCCTGGAAGCCTTGATAGATCAATTGATAATAATTCTCCACAAGCTATTATGCATCATAAGGTGAAACTTCTATTCCGTTCTCCCTCCAACATCTTCTTTACCCAGTTTATGCGTTGGTGAAATGATGCGCAATGTGAAAGACTATGAGAATATATGTTTAAAACGTAACTGAGTAGATGATATCAGCATATTAAGATGAAGTACCTTGACAAAATGCTATCTCTACTATGGTGAAACAAGCTTTTCAGACTAATTATTCCTATGGAGTTTCTGATAATCAAACATGAGAATCCATTCAACGTTTGCTCCTTGGAGAAGCCGATCATAATCCTAAACTGTCCATACTAAAGTTATATGGACGCAACTCATTATGGAGAAACTAAAGTCTTGATGCTATCAAAACTGACTTTGATTAGGATAAAAAAATTCAGGTTTCCTCTAAATCTAAATTGATCTCATGAAGTTGATGGGCATAAATGTTTATCTTCGTTGTTCTCCTTAGTTACTTGACTATTTGTTTATTTAGATTTCACTAGGGGTATAAAATAAACAAAAACTTAAAAAGAGAATCTCTTTTGATTTATTGTATTTTGTTTATTTTTTTTACTTAAAAACATTGTTTTTATAGTAGTGATGGTATCTTTCTAACTGATGCTACAAATTTTACCAAATGACTTTAACTTCACTTCCTACTATTACTATTATTACTTAAAGTATAGTTGTGCATTATCTCATTTCTTTTACCACTGTTTCTTCCTTAATACATCGGAATAAGTATTCATATAATGTGTTTACATAGGGGAAATCAAACAAACAAACCATGTATAAAGGTTCACAGAAATGAAATGGCCTTGTTTGTTTGTTTTTTCCTGTAAGATAATTATGGTTTTCATCTTATTGTTGTCCACATATCACTTTATTTGAGCATCTTTTTAACATCAAAATTAACGGTTACGTGTGCTTAAATAATTAAAAGTTATTTTGATTAATATACTGATTTAGTTTAATAATTTATTTACAGTTAGAAGATATTGAAGAATTCTTTGCTTTTAAATGTTTATTTTTTGGTCAATATTCCTGATCATCTTTTAATGTTACATCAAACCTAGTTGACGTAATCTATTCATTTTAATCTTTAATCATTTATGTAGTCCTGTAATATGTTTTTCTAGTTTCGGCGGTACATTGAGTGAATTAAAACTATGATTATTTTACGCTTTACCATGACTACAGAATTAAGTTCGGTAGTTTCGATTATGATTTTACTTTTTTTCACGGACTGTATCGCTAGATACGAAATTCAACAAAGTTTTTGTTGCCCCAGCTGAGGAACGTAAAGAAACTACAGTTGAGCATATCTGAATTGACAGCTGAACATTTTTTTCAAAACTTTAAGGCCGGTTATTACGGTCTATTAATTTTTGCTTTTATTATTTTTCTAGCATATGGTGGTCTGTGATATTAATTACATTTAAACTTATCGAAATGCTCAACAACATAATTTCTCAATTGAGAGAATAGAATGATCAATACTTAGATAACATAAAAATAAGTGTTGTTCATTTACTAAGTACGATTAAATTTACTTAGATTGGGTCCATCCTGTACGATAATCATATTCAAACAATAAGCGTACCAATGCATTTATTTTTACTGATTTATATTACAAGTCTGTATTCTGACTGAACTGATGAAGAACTGAATGAGTTTTCATTGAGTTCAGAAAAAACCAATCCTTTGACAAGAAAATATAGGCTCTATTCACAAAAGTTATGCATTTTTAATAAAAAAATATTTGAGGAAACCACTTATTATCTTTTCAATTTTTAGTGGATTAATTATGCAAGATTTATTGGGTCTTTCATGATCAGTAAGTGAAACCAGTTTGTTTTATATTAAATTAAGTCATTTGGCTACCTTTTCTTAAGCGTTAGTTATACTAATAACCAAGTAGTAAAAATTTCTCATTACATTGATTGACTGATTGATAAGACCATACTTTGGTTAATTTATAAGAAATAACAGAAGTATTAGAGAGAATCATAAAGATTGGAATAACTTTTAGACTGTCTTATACTTATCTATCAAATAATCTAGAAATGATGTTAATGTATACTAAACAGCTACCTTTTAAATTTATTGTTATTATCTATTAGATAATTACGAAGACAAAATTTAGTTATAGATGGAAATATGTTATAAATGAATTCGAGAGTACTACCTAGTGTTGGGAACACTAAGTTAGAGGAAGATGACTTATCGAATTCCATAACATAGATTTTTTGGTTATCCTATCTGTGTATGTCAACTTATGCAGACAAAATGCATATAGATGTAGATTATATTCATAGATAACTTTTCATTCCATTTTACGCATTCAGTTACCATGACAAATGTTTTTGAAAACAATGCAAAAAGCAGTATATTATGAGAATAATTCATTCCTTTCTGTGTTCTTTGACTTTTTCATATGTTCACAAACAAATAATATTTAATTTCTACATAGTACTCCAACTTCATGAAGTTATACAAAGAAGCCATTATGTTTTAAGTTAAAAACTTAAAGCTGTTCTAATCATCAGAAAATTGATAGGTGTTCTGTATGATTTCAGCAAAAAAATCTGTTTAACGTGTACTAAGCTTTCTGTGGTTTGGTCTTTTCACAATGTTTTCACTTCATAGACACTTCTACCTCATTTTTCGATTCTTAATAAGTAAGCAAGACTCTTAATGATCGTAAATGCTTCTCAGTCACAAAAAAGACTCTGTTCACCTACCAAAAGACCGAGAATATACTTGGAAGCACATTTTGTATGCCGTCACCTGCTATAACATAACTAGTGCTAGTGAGCGGTCTATGTTCCCCCATAAGGGGTAACAGGCGTAAATAAGTAAGCTCTCGGATAATAGTAGGAACTTCGAATGTTTAGCCACTCTTGTTATCGAATTAGTTAAGCAAAACCACTACATGATGTTACTTTACATTAACACCGTCCCTTGTAACCCTGACTAATATGAGTAATATCTAACATGAACAGCATATCACTGAGTAACATGACACATGCATTGTGGTAGACTTGACTGACATATTTTAGTAATTATTACTTTGTTGTTCCGTGCTCTCTGTTTTCATTTTACTTTCTCTAGTTGTAGATGATTATAACTAATTCGTTATGGCATAGGAAATGACCTTAAATGCACCGTTCATAAATCAATGGGATGTCCACTTAAGAAGAATTAAAAGTTCCCGGCCGGTTCATTGTACTACTGTAATACATATCATAAATGTATTACCTAAGCAATTTTTGAACTAGTAAACTTAGAACAATCTTATATCACATGTTAGTTCTTTACATTTAATATTATTATTTGTATCAAGCTGATCATGCCTGTAAAGTGGCATGAATTCTGTAATTATTTTCAGAATATATAATTACTATAACTAGTTAAATCGTAATGTTTTCCTGCTGTTTCCATAGCAATATATTACATCAGAAGAGTGGTAGATACATCATAGTGTATGCATCACATTCATTTTTGACAACAGGTTCCATTTCTTAAATAAATCATTCGGTTATCAGGCTAATAAACAACCTTTTGGTTACCAACAAAACGTACTGAGAATATCTAACAAAGTTTTTTTATGAGATTAAAGTTATTTATCGAATTCCATGGTTAACATCATTGTAATTAAGCACCCAATGAAAACTACGAAGTACTGGACAGCTGTTTTGACCTTGTGTGGGTCTCTTAGGCAGTCTGCATCTACAAACCCACTACGAGGGATCGAAGTTGTTATTTTACTAAGACAAGTTCTAGTGGAAATATTTATTGAGATACAAACGTTTTCATCATAAAAATTTGCCATCTAAGATTTAAGTAATATCAAACTGCAGATTACAACTTAAAATATTCAAGTGACTTGATTTATACATTTAGAGAGTTTATCATTTAAAATTTATTTTTGCGTGACACAAATATTGATGTTGGTAACAGTTCTGTGGTGCGTGCTACTGATGTCGATAGATATAGGTAGTATTTATCATCAATCGAATGCGAAATACGTGGCAGCAGAAGGTTAAGAAAATCAAAGAAAAGAGAATGAGAACAGAGAATGATTGATGTGGAAATGAAAGAACAGTGAAGTCTGGGACGATTGTTTGACATTTGCAAAAGGAACAGTCAATTTTGAGACAATTGATTAACATATTGCAAATTAAGTAGTTACTGTATGGTCCTCAGATTTTACTAACGTGTTCTGTAATTTTGTGCTCAAGTACATCCGATTGTCTCCACTTGTATTCTCGTTCACTAATACTAGCTCTTGTCTAGAGTTATATCACTTTAAGTTTCTATTTTCTTACGTATATCACCAGTGCATATCAAAAAAGAAAAATTTGAAAATGTTACTTTGGTGGTGTTGCTTTAAGGTTTGTTGGCTTCTGTTGATAACTTGTCACAAACAATGTTATCAGATGATGTTGACTTAACAAATTTGAAAAATTCCGAAGCAACTACTAAGTAAGTTGTTCAAGATAACAATCTATAACATGGTAGCCATTGTTACCATCGTTTGATTTATTACTGCTCTGTTGATTAGGTCACGAAAATATTGGATCATTGACTAGATCTTTGTAAAACTGACATTGTGTGCTAACTAGATATTTTTGTTATATTAACTATACAGTTAACCAACTATTGTTTCCTTAAAATTTGGTAAAAGATATAATGGGAAGATTAGAAAAACATTTACAAGAGTCATTTAATTAAATAAAAATTACTGTTCAATAATGTAATCATTATGTAAGAAATCAATTTATAATTTATAAGTGCACTTGCCACTTATCATTGCTATAAAATCCCCTATGTATTAAACTAATATATATTTTCATTCTTACCATAAGATCATCTGCTTAATTTTATTAATTTACTGAAGTATTTAACTCTTGGGATATAATAAGAGTATTAAGTGGAACGTTACATGTTATTCAAATAAACTCTTTTTCTGGAAATTATTTGTTCTAATTAAGATTTTATTGTTATAGATACCTGCATCTCGGAGTTGATGTTCACTCTGGGACTCGAACCCAGCTGACGTGTCCCGAATAGGACGAAACAAGCGTCCTGGATTCCACTGCTAGCCACTATCCATCTTTGCTTATAATGCTTGTGAATTAAGGCTATATCAAAGCAATACGCACAGTATGAACATATGCCAATAAGAGACTGACCAGTTACAGTCCTAAACATCAATAGGAAGATTCAAACAAACAATACTAAGAGAACAAATTATTTTTTTTATCTAATTTTATTTATTTGTGAATCAGAACTATTTGTTGTGAATTCTCAATCGTTTCGAAATGTTTAACACATAAACTAGGGAATCCAAATAAAAAAAAAGTATCGAAGAGAATATTTGACTTGGGACAAATAGTTTCAGATTTGCTGGAATGCTTGTCATTAAAAGGATTTGCTATGTAATTTGCATGAATTTATTTAGTTTATGACTACTGATTGCTTAGAAATGAATTTCTAATAAAAACTCTGAATAGTTTATCCTACCAAATAATTATAATTGAAATGAATAATAGATATTTCTTCAATGTTCTATAGCATTAAATTTTAAGTCACATGACCTAGTCCTGATTAAAATGGATTATAATATTGTTTTTACTTATCAGAAAAGTCTATGCAAATTATCATTGAACATTATAGTCGAACAGAGCACAACTAAGTTGTTGTATTTACACGATATACTATCTGTTATAATGGGTAAGTTGTTCTAGTCAACGAAAAATTACATAATGGTAAAAAAGACAGTAAAGCAATCAAATTACAACGTAAAGTTCTTATAAGTATTTTATCTTTATAAAAACAATGGTTTATTTGAATCTTTGCGAACTTAATTTCACGTGTAAGGCTCAGTAACTTTGTCTTCCGGTGTATGCCTATTATTTTGAAAGCAATTTAAAAGACTTAGTAAATCTAGAAGGTGTAACCTTTCAACATGACCATGCCTTGGCTATGACATTCACCTATGTGAAATTAACAGACCGTCTTGCTATATTTTTTGGTTAGTAGAATAGTGGTTAGAACATTTTAACCACTGTTTTACTCGAGTTTCTTTCCTCTGAAGTGACGTCACTTGTTCATTCCATTCCTAAATCAAGGAAGTTAAAGTAGGTTTTACGTAAATATGATCATTTAACTGCTTTCATTAGCCTTTCGATAATAGGAGAGTTAAATTCATAAAGGAAACTAGTTGCATGGGGTTAAGATGAATATAACTACAGCACTATATTTGCAGTAATATATCACTCAGGTACTAAATCTAATTGTTTACTTTAGATGCTTCCTAGAACAAAACTCCTTGAAGAATTTATAAAAACTCTATCAATATCTTGGCATTGTTGACTTTTTTTTGTTAGAACTGAACATCATTTGTATATAATAGGAACTATTATCTTCATTAATTTTCAAGAACCAAGATCATTAGGACTTCCACTAAATTATGTGGAATATTTAGTTTATAATTAAGCTGTTAAACTGGTAATGGTTATTATACGATATCGATAGTTTCACTAGAATCTGATCACAATTTACATAACATAAGATAAGTAGCAACTTTTCCAAAATATGAATTACTAGTTTTTCAAGATAAATTATCAACTGATACATCAATATATGCAAAATGATCAGTATTGAGAATAATAAGTCTTAGGATAAATATGAATTTCATGTTAACCGTAAATGATTGACAGATGTGACCTTTTTAATTTTATAGTTATAAATTAGTTGGATAAAGCATTTGTTATATTTAGTTTTAACAAATAGAATTGATCAGAAGAGGTTTTGTGGAGATTTCAGTATTTTCATATTTGAATTCATGAGTCAATTGAAGCTAGACCACCATGGAAAACCTGGAAGCACTGGATGGCCATCTCGTCCCATTATGGGACTCCTCAGCAATGCGCATCCACGATCTCGCCTCGAGAGATTCGAACATTAACACCGTTGGATGCCGGCTTAGTGGTCTATCGGTTAAATGCTCTGGCGCGAGACTGGTAGGTCCCGGGTTTGAATCACGCGAGGCGGGATCGTGGATGCACACTGCTGAGGAGTCCCAGATTAGGACGAAATGGCTGCCCAGTGTTTCCAGATTTCCCATAGTGGTCTAGCTTCAACTGACTCATGAATTCAACTATGAAAATAGAATTGAAACAGTTTCAAGCTTTCTTCCCGACCACATATTCCAAAGTATTTCATTCTGTTTTGTCATAAGATTATTTTGTTAAAGTGGCTAACAAATGAAAGATGATAAATTCGTATTCACAGTAAAAGTTATTTATTTATTTCTTCATGCATAATTACTGACTAACTCTAAGTAGTAGTGTATGCAAAACTATACAACGTTTTCATTCATAATTATCAACCAGAAATAAACTGTAAGTACAGTGTTGAGGAGATAGCTGAATTTTGTTGACGTCATGAACCGATCAGTGTTAGACCACCACTAAAAACCTGGAAGCGCTGAACGGCCCTTTCGTCCTAGTATAGGACTCGTCAAAGTAAACTGTATTTTTAAACTTACCTACCAAAATATAAAAAAGAATCAACTTATTCATCGATCACATTCATTTATTCTTCTGCACATGGCTAATCACGATAGACTGCTAATGTATGGCGAAATTTTCTAGCTGAAAAGATTAGTTCTTCAAAACGACATCCTCCTTGCTACTAAAGTTCGCTATCATCAATCTATGAGATCAAGGCCATTTATATTCGTACATAAATTTTCCTAAATAAATAGCATTGTGCATTTTCGTACATTACAATATATTATGTATTTTTTGTAGGTATCATTACCAAGGTTCAACTTGGTAATTTCAAATAAACTGAGGATTGAACAGATCGCCACTTACAAAAATAACATATTTGGAGTATCAAAATGAGTAGAAAAATCAAATTTTCCTACGTTTCACGACTCATTGTTAGCCACTTCTTCAGAGGATAAATAAATAAACTAATCAGACCAACCTAAATTTAAGTAGTACAAAAGAACAAAGCAAAAATATTTATTACGATCAATCAAGAAAGTGATCACTCCGGGCAAGGTGATTTATGTAAAATGATTGTGTATTCATGTATTAGTGGATATGTAAAATGTGACTTTTGTAATATGAAAGGACAGAGTTGAATTCGTACTTTACTTATTAATCTCAAGTCTACTTTGAAAATCTGGAATAAGATGATTCAATAACATCTTATATTCCTTTCCTTGCTTCATGAATACACAATATGAGTTAGTCTAATGTTTAATTTTAATAGAAATAGATCAATTTACTATTGTTTCTAAATTCTGTTCATATCTGAAATTAGTGAATAATTAAAAGAATAACTTTTAACAAAGTAATCTAGCATTAATTATTATCTTGTTTCAATTTTTCTTTAAATCACTCCAAAATCTTAATCCTGACAGTATTTTGAATCATTTCCTTCTATTCCATATGTTATGCAATAGGTTGAAGGAATTGATTATTAACTATTTGATACCTGTTTTGAACCTGTTTCCATCTAGTACAACTTGATTTTGTAGCTGAAATGTTGCTGAAATTAAAGTAAATAAAATATTCACTATTTGATAAATCAGTTAAACTTTAAACTATAGTCTAATTCTTAAAGTAATGTTTGTTCAATGTCAGTGACTCATTAGTAGTATTTGCATGTTTTAGAAGATTGTTGTTCCCATTTCTGTTTTATAAATATTAATATTAGCAAATAATCACACTGTCAGAGGCGGGTTATGAAATTCTACAATCTCTGGTTGAGAAAAATAAGTGAAGATTTATCTACAACATGTATGTCATAGAACATTTCAACCATTTGAACTAGAGGTCTGATATATTTTGGAAAGAAATGTAACTGGTATTGTAATGAACGATAACACAGATGGAGATAACCAATTGTATTTAAATACAAAATTAAAGAGTATCTTGGTAAAATATAAGAACCATACAGTAAATACTTTATTTGCAAATTTCCATCATTCGACCTTCATATTCTGTGTGATTCTTCAAGTTCATAGTTCCTTTCTGTTTTTCCTTCTATTCTGTTTAACTCGACCTTCTTAGCCTTCTATTACCAGGTCTTCTACTTCCGATTATTGTTGCATATTATTTATGTCTGTCGATATAATTTGCATACGTCACACTATCAATGAGCTATGAAAGTTACTAAACTTTGGAAAAACACAGCAAGTAATTTTAATGAGAGAACATTGATTCATTCTTCATATTACTTTGTTTTCTTAAACACATTACCTTAAATTGTTCCCATTAATTCTAGATAGATAGTAAGCAATTGTGTATTTGACAAAAAAAGTATATCTTTATAAATGTTTTCAATTAAATTTACAACAATATGTGGTTCACTAAAAAATTCATATTTGTCACCTTCATACAGAGATATCCATTGAAGGTTAGCATTTAGGTAAAGATGTTAAATAAACTCGTCAAAATTATAGATATTTCAGTCAATTAAACTTTAGTTGATATGACCGGATGAAAAAAGCGAAATTAATTTTTTTTTGTTTTTACTCATTGTGATTTTTATTCAATTTTACTTTTGTTTTTCATTCAATATTATAGTTACTCAATGTAAAATTTGTTTTATTTTCTGACATAATATTAGTTTATTTGAGTGTGATGTTTATTGAAGATAAGATTCTCAAATACAACACGGAGAACACCAACCCAATCACACTTGATGGCGAAACTCTGGAAGAGGTGGAAACATTCACGTACCCGGGAAGCATCATTGATAAACAAGGAGGATGGGATGCAGATGTAAAGGCGAGGATTGGCAAAACAATGACCACATTCCTACAATTGAAGAACATATGGGACTCAAAACAACTCTCAACTGACATCGAAGTGAGAATCTTCGATACAAACATCTAGACAGTCCTACTGTACGGAGCTGAAACGTGGAGAACTACTACATCCATCGTCAACAAGGTACAAGTATTTATAAAGAGTTGTTTACGCAAGATACTTAACATTCACTGGCCGGATACTATCAGCAACAGCGTTTTATGGGATAGGACAAACCAGCTTCCGGCTGAAGAAGAATTTAAGAAAAGACGTTGGAAGTGGATTGGATATACAATGAGAAAACCACAAACTGAATCCCGGGGCAAACTCTAAATTGGAATCCTCAAAGAAAGTAGAAAAGAGGAAGGCCAAAGAACACATTGCGCCAAGAGATTGAAGCAAATATGAAAATGATGAATGTTAACTGGAAAGAACCGGAACGGATTGCCCAGGACATGGTTGAATGGAGAGTACTAGCGGGTGGCCTATACTCTTCCATGAGGGGTGACAGGTGTAAGTAAGTTTATTGAAGATACGGTATTCTTCTATTAAATTAACGTGAACTATATTCAGTAGGATTTGCGGGATGTGATTTGTTATAACTCCGAGTATTTTTTCATATGTGTGATTGTATTCTAACTAACAGCTGTCCAGTGCTTCCAGGTTTTCCATGATGGTCTAGCTTCAATTGGCTCATGATCTCAATTATTAAAATTACTATAAAATCCACAAAAACCCCTTCCGATATTCTAAATAATAATGAAAGTGAGTGTACAATCAATATATAAATGAGTGTACTTTCTATTCGGGTTGTCGTCTTGCTTTGGGATTAATAAATCTTCACTTATATCAGTATTGGTGTTCCTACTTTGTGTTGTGAAAATTGAAGTGATTTCTCCCTTTTTTTACTCAGGTATAAGTAATAAGCGACGTGAATTTAATAGTATTTTTTATAATAATATTTTGTATTACGTCTACAAATTCAAATACTTCTTTAACGCTGTACTTAACAAAGTCCTGGTATAATGGTTCTAATAATTGCACCAACCATTTCGCTGTTGAACGGTTTGTCGAGTTTGACATATCTAAAATTGAATGCGTTAGAACCATTGGTTTATGAACCTTATGTAAGCTATAGAGCCGAGGACTATGTGTCTTAGAATGCTTAAACCCATTAAAGATATACTCAGAGATGTATTCCTGTTATTTTATAAGTTTTAATGAAGCAATTAATTCAAGTTCAGTTTTTTCATCGAGGCGTCTACATAACCTAACATTTTGGGGTTTAGTTTGATCACTCAGCAGAGTATTCGTCTTATATACGTGATCCGTCTTGTTTAGAATTACAGTGCCTGATCGTTCATCTAGTTTGGTGATGATAATGTTCTCATTCGATTTTTGTTTATGGATGACTTTTCGATGTTTATCAATCAACACACTCTTTATGTGGTGCTTGTTGGCTTTAAGTTGTTTACAGCAATCAACCAGTGTAGTCATGAATCTATCGTGTTCAATCTTTGTCGAGGGTATCAAGTCTTCTGTCCAAGTAAATAGATTCTCAAATTAAACATAAGTCTTTAACCGATCCACACATTCACTTTAATTACAAAACATAGGTCCTAGCAATGAAATTTCTATTTGAGTCCTATCTAAGTTAACACAGGAATATTTATAAATATACCGGTTACAGTCGTCTGGAAAATCAAGTTTAAATATTTATTTGTCTAGTCATTTAATTAGATAGATCTCTTTTTGTTTCCTCTGGTGTTTTGCACTTCTAGGTCATATATCACGTATAAATTCTTTCGGTTTTGAGGAAGATCTCGAATTGCATACATCATATATATTCTTAGTACAGTCAATTATATCGTAGATTTTTAAACACAAACACCAGAAACTGTTTTATAACAAATATCTTCCGACTAAAATTCTTCATCATTTACAAGTTCACTGCAAGGAAATATAGCATATACAACCCACTGAGTTGATAAAATTAGGTATTTAGAATAAGATATCTTTCGGATCAACTTTGTTACCTTATTTAAATGTCTATTAACAATATAAAGCCGGAGCCATCAGAATCCATACAATTTTGAATATATTAAAAATGTAAATGTTTGAATAGGTGTCAAAATTTTAGTCATCATTAAGTGTTAACCAAACAATGTACATCCTACTCAAAATATTAAGGACAATCAAATTTTATATTACCAATGAAATGATATATATATATATATATATATATATATTTCCTCACCAAATTGAACTTATTTTCAATTTTTGAGTAAAGATGCTGTTTGTTTTTTCGAAACATAAATTCATCAATTCATTGAAATCACATATTGTTATTTTAATAGTTGATACTCTTCTATGGTTCGTATTCAGAATTCGTAATCCTGTTACTATCCGCATGCAAATATGAATTTACGTGAGAGTGATTACAGTTACTAGCTGTTTTTATGTCTTCTATTTTTGTGAAGTAATATAGAAATAATGTGAATAGCATATCCCGAAGATTACATAATTATCAAACAATAAATGATCAAGCTGTTAGAATGTATGCTCTGTTAAATCTTTGTAAATGCTAACCGTTAAACAATTCAGTCTTTGTATGTTTCCGAAAACCGGAGGAGATCCATTATGTCACTGAAGAGAAAAGAAAGCAATTATATGAAGATTTTTTTGACAACTTCATTTATTTGAGGTGTACAATCGTATTTATGGTTAATTTTATTTGCTAAAATAGTAGTCTTTAGTAAGATAGAATGGTACTAAATATTATAGATGACTTGAAGTGGTATCTTGTCATAAATTTAAAATAAGGAATCTATGTGATAATCGGCTAGTGAAAAAGTGGTAAACTGAAGATAATTGTTCACTAGATAGCAATTAAGAACAGAAAAATTAAAAGTTTTAATAGTTGCTGATTAGTAGTTGTAAAAATAATTGGAAAGCATTAGAAATAATAAAATGAAAAACAACACATTATGAAAGACAGAAGGGGCTGTTAAGACCATGAAAGAATAAAGGACTGAACATACTGTTTTTGAACTCAAAAGTTGGGTTTAAACTGGTGGATGGCAATAGCCACTGCTGTATATAAGTATTTCATTTCCATTTCTATTGAACCGACTCTTCTGACGATATGTATGATTTTGAACGAAGCTTCTGGTGAAGCAGGGTGACCAGAATTGACTGGATGCCCTAAGACTAAGCTTTGATTAACTTTTGTAATCCTTTGCAAAGCCAGGTGGGCTATTGTTCAGAGATACATTTCAAAACAGCTCGCTCTGTACGACTGATATAACCTGCTCCATATGAGAAAGTAAACTGTTAACTTATATCTATTTATTAACTTTACATATTTCTGAATTTTCTGTTACTTTTTTTGTGGTATTTCACATGTGATATTTATTTTTTTGTACATTGTTAAAACATTGATTTATTCTAAAATTTTCTAATTAAATAAGTTTAAATCTATTACGTCATCCTGAAATTTTTCTCTTATTAGCGATGGATTCTAAAACTTAAAGACCAAATGTTCACACAGTAATACAGAAACCAATGCTCTCAACACTCTGATTAAATATTTCAGTGAGATTAACTCTGGATCAAAAAAGAAAAATAGTAATCAGTATAAAAGATCATTTTACCTATGGATATTAGAATATTATTTGTACAATCAGTTCTAGCTTGTATATTAATTAGCCTCAACATCATTCGGAATGATTCATTTTATAACTAATTTTAAACTGATAACATATACCGTACTTATTCAGAATGAAATTGAATATGATTTATTCATAAAAATAATGATTCATTAATTTAAATACACATGTAAGCGGACAATTGTTTTCAATTAGATCGTCATCAGGCTTTACTCTAATATACATGAATATTTATAGGATATTGTTAGACCAATCAAGGCTAGTTGAACCAATAATCATATGTCAGAAGCCATAGGAATTCGTGCATTTCATCCTAATTTATGTGTACAGAAGAAATTTGTAACCCCCCTATCGCTTCCGTGGCCGGACATAACAAATGACTTTATTATTATTATTTTAAATTTCATTTTTAATTTTGTTATCATTTGTTTGTAATTTTCCGCCGCTGTCCGTTTATATTCTTCACCATCTAATTATTTACGTACTTCTTATTACGTAATGATTTTAATGTTTTGTGATCATTATTCTAAGTCTATTTACTCTAGTTCGACCTCCTGTTTCCAATGTTTAACTATTGATAAGACTTTCGTTATCGTAATTTAATATTCTTACTACTATCAATACACCTGTATTCCCACTATCAACTTGTACTTTTACCTACTATGTTTGGTGACGTATTCTATTTCATTGTGATTACTGACTCAAATAGCATTGATTGGTCTAACATTTTCGTATAAATATTCATGTATATTGGAGTAAAGCCTGATGACGATCTAATTGAAAACGATTTCATGGTTGAAATCATGAGTTAATTGAAGCTAGACCACTATGGAAAACCTGGAAGCACTGGACAGCCGTTTCGTCCTATTATGGGGCTCCAATTGTTCGCTTACATGTGTTGTTCTAATTTAAATACAACCTACAATTTATTGAAGTTCGCTTTAGTTGCTAAAAGTATAAAATAGTCTTATGAAGATTAATTTTATTTTGGTAAATTGATAGGTTGATCTCAGTTGAAATGAACTAAAACAAAAAAAATAATGATCAATAAACCAACTAATTAATTCATTTAATTATTAATTAAATAATTGATTGTATTTTCAAAAGTTCAAAATTCAAAAAATTAAATTTTCATCATATTATTGATTTATTCAGATCTGTTGTTTTTGATTGATTGATTGCACCTAATATTCGTGTTGTTCTGTTGTACTATTTAAATTTAGATTACTTTAAATTTGGTTATTTATTCTTTGAAGAAGTAGCTTACACCAAGTGACGAAACATCAGAAAATTTAATTTTTCTACTCACTAGGATATTACAAATATATTAATTTATTTATATTTTATCATCTCATTGTTTATTATTTGATATTATTATTGATAATTTAAAGATAATTATATAACATCATTGAGATTATTTATATTTTACTTGATCTAATTGGAGCACCTTTTCTTCTAAAAAAACAAAACAAAGAAATAATTACACTTAGTATTGCTTGTTTGAATATTCCCATTGATGTTTACGACTGCAACTGGTCAGTCTCTAATTGGCATATGTGCATACTGTGCGTATTGCTTCGATATAGCCTTAATTCATAAGCGTTTAAAGTAGAGATGGACAGTGGCAAGCAGTGGAATCTAGGACGCGCGTTTCGTCCTATTCGTGGCTCGTCAGCTGTATGTACCTGCATCTCAGAGTTGATGTTCACTCCGGGACTCGAACCCAGTACCTTTCGCCTAAAATGCTTGTGAATTAAGGCTATATATGGACAATACGTATAGTATGCACATATGCAAATAAGAGACTGATCAATTGCAGTCCGAAACATCAATGGGAAGATTCAAACAAACAATAATAAGTGAATTCAAATTTCACCCCATTGCACAAGCAAGTGGTTATCAGGACTCAGTAGTTGAGTGGATAATGCAATGGCGTTTGAAGCGAAAGGTACCGGGTTCGAGTCCAAGAGTGAACATCAACTCTGAGATGCAGGTACATCCGGCTGACGAGTCCCGAATAGGACAAAACGCGCTTCCTGGATCCCACTGCTAGCCACTATCCGTCTTTGCTTATAAAGAAATAATTAGTTATCCATTTATTTCTTGCATCAGTAAATTATCTAGTAATTTATTTTTCATTTAATAAATGTCAAAAAAACGTATTATTAATGTAATAGACAGTTATAATAAGGAAGTGACGACATTGAAAAATGTACAATGTTCTTATTCTTTTCTCTGTATTAGTATGTATGTGTATGGATTTATGGATTGATGTGTATACATGTGGGGATGTACTTATATATGTATATATATACATATATATATATATATATATAGGCGGTTATTTATATTCATATACCTATATTATATTATATAGATATTGAATGTATCCATATGTTGTTTGACATTATCATCATCTCAATTAAATATGTTTATTTAAATCCATATTTTGTAATCAGAGCGTTGCATGACAATGTCAGGTTATATTTTATTTTTGATAAGCTTTTGCTTTATAATGGTGAGTTTATTTTCCTCAATAATGTTAGTTGTACTTGTTTAACGGTAGTGAATTAATTAAAATGGTATTAATAATATCAGTTCAATTTAATGCAAGTATATATGTATATATATATCTGTGATTACTTTATAATATTCATTTCACCTTTAAATATTCAGAGCTAAAACTAAACAGAAATACCAATATATTGGTTTTATCAGAAGAGGGTTTTGTGGAAGACGGCGCAATTCTTTGAATTGGTTGACGTTAGACATTAACACCGTTGGATGCAGGCTCAGTAGTCTGAAGTTTAAGCGTTCACGTGCGAGACCGATAGGTCCTGGGTTCCAGTCTCGCGGGGTGGTATCATGAATTCACAGTGCTTAGGAGTCCCATACTAGGACGAAACGGCCATTCAGCGCCTCCAGGTTTTCCAAGGTGTTCTAGCTTTAATTGATTTTCGCCAGAGAACTATTTAATTTCAAGGAACACTAAATGGTTTTTTCATCTTAATTTGAGGTTGCTTAACTGTATCTACATACAACATTCCTAGGAATCAAATTTGGAAAATGAATTTAAATTCATTGCTATGTTAAAAGGTTAATATTGAATTTACTAATCAACCAAGTGTTCTATTGACAGATAGACTTTGTTATAAACTGAATATCAACTGGGAAAATATTACAAGTAATTTTTTATTTATTATTTATCATAATTAATCACGTAATCTATTCCATGATCGGGATCGTGGATGCGCACTGCTGAGGAATCCCGCAATAGGATGAAACGGCAGTCCAGTGCTTCCAGGTTTTTCATAGTGGTCTAGCTTCAATTGACTCATGATTTCAACATTGAAAATACTAAGTTCTCCACAAAACCCCCTCTGATCTATTCCATGATTATCATTTACTCACAAATTGCATTGAGGATCCAATTATAGGATCCCAATGGTTATAAATATTCTTTCAGTTTAAATTTCTTATATCTTTGTAATACTCTTGTATATGTACATAGTAAAACTAATCATAATTATTGTTATGACATTCTTTAAAAATTTTTTTTCTTATTTTATTTCAATTACAATCAAATTTAGTTTTCTATGATTATCTTTAAAATCCCAAGTGTATATATAATTACAAAAAATATTCTAATAAACTACTCAAAAAAAAGAGAAACTACTGAAACAACGCTTCTTCATATTACATTTCATTTCTCTTGTATCATTGACATTTTTTTTCCTAATAAAGAAATAATTATTTCCTTATTGTATAATTTGATATTAATACATGAATGTGTAGTTATCATGTTTCATGTGTGTAAATATGTATACAATATGAGTAGTGGATTATCGAATAGATTATTGTTAATCAGTCAATCTCTGAAATATATATACATATATATACATGCGACTGGGAGTGTGTATTACCTGCGAATGAAACTAGTTTTGGTCTAGGTTCAAGTTTTTTTTTCAGAAACTTCAATGCTCAATAGAATTGACGAGCCATTCATAGAATTTCTACCCATGTTCATATCTATTTTTGTTACAAACAGCAACATACAGTAATTTCATTGGACTTACTCCCTATTTGACTGTATATGTATGTGTATATACATAAATATGAAAGTAGCTTTACATTGTATTCCTATATTTACTCAGATATGACTAGTCTATCTAAACATAATGCCAAATTTTGTGGGTAAAAATTTCTTACTCTCAATATACATGTATACTGTATATATATATTTATGTGCAATACGGTGTGTATGTTTGTTAGCATATATAGATGAATGACAAGTGAGAATAGTAAATTTAAAACTAACAGGCAGACATGTTTGAATCTTACAGTTCAGTGTTTCATGTTTGTATGCATCTATTGATTTAAAAGATTCCTACTCACCCACTTACTCAATTTATCCAACTCTACCCTTCAACTAGATTGGCTGTCAACCCTACTACAAAATAAATCGATTAATCATAGTCTCAATGAATGCCCACTAAAAGTTAGTACTACCACCACTATTATTACTACTATTTCTATTGCATCAAATATTAGGAATTATTACAATCATTTTATTTAATGTTACCGGAAGAGCAGTAAAACAACATGAAAAAAAAACATGGATCAATTTACTAACACGTGCATTACCTGTCTATGAATGACAGAGTATTTTATAAAATAGAAAACGACATCTATAACAGTTAACCTAAGTGAAATCCTAGATTTTTCGTATATATATATATTGGATTTTCATTCATGATAAATACAATGATATTTCTAATTCAGTCTAATTAAAATAAGCGGAAAACTTTATTCATGCATGGAATTATTATATAATAATATTTTATTCATTTTGTTTTAATTATTTAGAAAAAGCAGTACACAATCCAAAATAAAACTTATATTCTGTGGATCACTTAAAAAGAAAACGTTTTCGGTACAAAGAAATGTACTACTTTTGTAAAACAGAGGAAAATCATATGAAAAAGAAAAAAAATGATTTAAATTTCCCATAATTTACAAACAAGCAACCATGACAACAAATAACACAAAATAATCAAGGAGAAGAATAAATTAAAATTCCATTCGAGATCAATTAAAATTTAATGGCTAAATGTTTGTCAAATTTTCACAACATAACCTTACGTTGTGATGATCATAGTCAATGGAATAAAAATGAAAAAAAAGCAGTAAAATTATTAATAAAAAAGAAAGACTTGATTTATTTAATAGAATGTTTAGGTTGGTATTTATTCAGTGTTATTATCTATCTCAGTGGTCTGTATCTAACTCCATCAGTTCACTCTACTGTTATTATTATTTTAACTGTTCTGATTGCTATCCATATTTGATTCATTCCTTTGAAATAGAAACTGTGTATAATTTACAATTAAGTATAAACATATTTCACAGCCAAAACGATTATTACTATTACTGTAATTACTTTAGAATTGAATCTGTAAAAAGACAATTGCACAGTATTCCTAATAAATCAAATAATTCTTGGAATTTTAAAAATTTAACTTACAGATTTCCTGAAGTACTGAACTTTGGAAATATAAATATCAAAATAATCGACCAATTTCCCTTTAATAACAATATTAATAACACTGTTAAATATAGTAATATTTCATTTGTAGCTCAAATAATCCAACATAACACAACTAAGTTATTCACAAATAATCAGCTCCATTTGGAGCATCAGATGGCTGAAGAATCTGTAGACAGCGGAATTTCAAGCGAACTATACCCTACAAAATCTGATCAAACCTCTAGTAACTTAAATATCGAGTTACAAAAATTAGAGGGAAATAAAAATATTCGCAATTTAGCATTACTTCAGCCTGTGGACAATTTTATTCATAACCCTTGCCATAATCATTCCTATACAGAATGTACCAAAACAAACAGTCATGTAGGCTTTCTTCAAAATGAATTTTATAAAAATCCAAACTTAGACTATGATCGTTTCTTACATTCTGCTGATCAAAGTTATACATTTAATAATCCTAAGTTAAATAAAAAGCAAATATTAAGTAAATTTAAAAAAATCAATACCAGTTCATTTGATTCTGCCTTTGAAACGAGCTCTGAATCGACACTGTCACTTGTATCAAATTTATCTGGATCGTACCAAAAACTAAATTGTGCAATACAACCTAAATATTCATCGAATTTCAATAATTTTAATAAATTCATTGGACAAAAGAATAAAAATATGACAGAAGATCCTAATAAATCAATTATTCAAGATTTTTATACATGTGATAAACAAACAAATAGATATAATATGAATGAAGGTAAAACTCTAAATCCTCGTGTACACTTTGTCCCAGAAGAAGGAGTAAATACATCTAACTTACCTGGACCAAGTCGACCAACTTCAGAATATACTTTGGATTCAACAGGAAATATAAGTGATCAAAACAAAATGTTATCTCATTTACTTTCATCACGTGATTATGTGTATATGCCAACTAATCGTATTGCAACAGCTGGAACATCTAACATTCGAGGTGGACAACTTTTATCTAACTGGCAACATCAACAGCAACCGAATCGGCAACAAGCTAACCTTTATGATGCACATCCTGAAAGTTTGATTCATAACTTAAATCAATTGACTGACAACAGAAGTAGAAATGCACCTTATTCTCTACAACAACAACAACAGCAAGCAAGTCAAAATCGCACTCACGGTGACCAAATATATGATCCTGGAAAAGTATCAAATCAACCACAGCAAACACGACTTCAAAACCAACCAAATCAACAACAAACAAATTATCAACAGTTAATTTCAGCATTATTAGCCGCTGCTTCTGCTAGTAAATCTCGACTAGAGTCTCAGTCATCACATACTTCTAACCTTTCACCAATGGGTGTAGATGCAGCATGGAACCAACAGAAGTTTAACACATCTAATCGTTGGTCTGATTCTGAACTAGCAAGTAATAATGCCAAAGACATACAATATCAAGTTCAAGCGCAACAACAGATTAGACAACAACAGCAACAACAAGCAACTGCAGCTGCAGCAGCGGCGGCAGCTGCGGCTGCCGCGATGGCTGCATTGCAGTGTTCTGCTAAATCTTCAACTAACATTCCATTAAACATGCAAAGACAAGTTCCTTTTCTGTTTGGAAGTAGTAATAGCAGTAATATGATTCAAAGGAATCCAGCACAATTACGTTCATCTTATTCATCAGGAGATGAATCATCAGCAATGCGAATTATGAATCCAGCGTCATTAGTCACACCAATGAAAACATTACGTAGATTTTGTACCCCTGATATGAATATAAATGAATCAAATCTATCTCAAACTTTATTATTACCTCAACAACCCTTGAATACAATGTCTGAAAGTGTCCCACTTTCTGAGCAAAATAATAAAGTACAACGAGCAACACAACAGTTAATCACACAATTAAATAAATTTCAAGATTTATCTGTTTCTGGAGATGATTATGCAAATTATCAATGTTTAGAATCTTTATTAGGACAAGCTTCTAGGCAGCCATTAGCACCAGCTCCTTCAGTTCAAATGGAAAATGTTCTTTGTACAGGTAGATAAGTTATCTTTATATGTTTAAAATTCAAAAAAAGATTCATTTTATATTTTATCTTTATTAAAAACATGTTGCAATAATTTGATTTGGAATTTGTATGAAGTAATGAACTCGTTCTTCTGTGTGATCCAAAAATGGGGATATACCCGTGGTCAATCATCACCAAGGTTCCAATAATTCTCTGCTTGATATTACTTGGTTATGGAAATTATCTTTTGAGCATTAGGTATACCATGGGTTTTATAGAATAATTTTCATTTGTCAAGAGACTTACTATGAAAAGAAGAATTATTTAGGCAATGTAGATAATAATTAGAAGTCTTTCATTGTCATGCTAAACAGTATCATTAATACAATCTTCAAATAAGGGTTTACCATCCAAATTTCTACACAAATTACTGATAACCTGTCTTGTTAACATTAGGTCTGAATGGCTTTGTTCTTTTACTTAGCATATAATTGACTGAAGTGATTTTTTTAACTCAACGTCAATGCCAATTTTGAACGGTTTCAATACTCTGATTGTGTTTGCTGATTTGTCTTTAATATATGGCAGAATAATTCGTTTACTATTTGCCATATTTGATCTCGACCTTGTCGGTAATTTTACCAAGTATTTATGTGCGTACCTGTTCCCCTTAAAACCATATTGAGGTATTGTTTTCCAACCTCCTCCATTGTCACTTTTATCTTTGTTTGATTGATCATCGATTGGCTGTCAATTGCTTATATCGCTTATAATCAATGGATGTAGACGATGGTAAATATAAGTTCGACTAGGAAAATGTTGAAACTATGGACCGAATGAATAAATAAAGACCTAGAACATTTTCAGAAGCTTGAAGCACAAATCTATCACAAATTAGTAAACATATCAAAATCGATTCACTTTATCAAACAAGTAGGAGAATCATAAGAATCAGGTCAAGGCGGTGGACAATCAAAATAAGTATGGACAAAATGATAGAATACGAGTTGACGACAGCGATTTTAGATTTAATGCTTACATGATAAGCTGTCAGTAGTATGCAGGGAAAATTCCGATAGCTCACTTCTATATGGAGTTTGTATTAATGACGTTGAAAGCAATTAGTCCCTTTTAAAAATTTCGATAGAGCAATGAGAAGACGGAGTTGAACTGAAAAATGTGATTCATTTGAGCTATATATATGTAAATGTGTGATCAAATTGTTCGAAATGTAAGGCGCAAATATATCACAAATTTAGATCAACTCCAACCAGTGGTTTTGTCAAGAAAGTCAGTGATAACCTCAGAACTGAATCACACAGGTCAGGCAATTTAACTTCACACTAATCACTATCGTGAGTTGTTTATCGTCTCAACTATCTGGGAATCAATTACTTTGTTTTGATCCTTTACTTTCTGTTATTTCCTTCAAAACTATCAGGGATAAATAATGTCCGTTGACACCTGAGTTCACTGTGTACGTTCTTATGAAACATTTTCGAAAGGTTATGGTAATTCTTAAAAACCAAATCGATACAGCAAATTTGAAAATGTTGATGTATTATAAATCAGACGAATACTTTGGAATCAATAGTCTATTATTTCACTTTTTTATTCATTCGTTTATACAAACCGGTCGTAGGACAGTTGGTGTCTTTTTGTTTAGTACTCAATTCCGACTAAATTCTAGTAATTGATTTATACTTTTACTATTAACTAGTTTGAACAACAAGACATCGAATCATGTTGCTCAAATTGTTTCAGTACTCTCGATATTCCAAAAAATCTGAATGATTTCCATCAACACGTGGAAAAAATTGGTATAAAGTTTTCTCTTCACTAGTCGAAAAATCTAAAATTACCTATTCGTGTAAATTCATAGACAATGCAAAGGCAGCTATTGATACTCATCTCTTAATATGTCTTGTTTAAACCAATAAATACTCTGTGTATTAAAAAAACTAGATATTAATCTGATATATTTAAACCTACATTGTTACTCACTTTATTTCAATATGTTTAAAGGTAGGATTAAGAGTGGTAGTTCAACACTACCTTTTTGTTTAAAAACGAGCCACAGAATTTTCTTGGTACAGATCCCAGAAGAGTTACTACATTTTTTAAAATACATAGTAGAATTTTATTATTACTGAAACAGTAGCCAGATTATTTTCATTTTAAACTGAGTTGGGCGATTGTTATTAATGAAATCCAAGACATGCGTTTCGTTTTATTTAGGACGGATTCGCCTGCACCTCAGTGTTAGTTTTTACATCGGGACTCGTTTTATCACACTCAGTAAAATCAACAGAAGATTTAAACAAACAAAGCAAGTGAGTTAAAATACAGGCCGCCCCACAGGCCAATGACTATCTGGACTCTGAAGCTAAGTAGATAATGCATTGTGCATTTTAAGCGATATGTACTGGGTACGAGTCCCGGTGTGAGTATCAACACTCACAGGAACGCCCAACTGACAAGTCCCAAATAGGGTGAAATGAACATCCGGGATTTCTCTGATAGCCTTCGTCCAACTCTGCTAGCGGGAGTATGTGCGTGAGGTCATTTTGGTGGTGAGCTGTTAGAATTAGTCGAAAATATTGTATCTGGATAGCTGAAGGAATGGTGTAAATTATGCAATTAGTATTCGTACAGTGAAAGCCAGACCGTACTATGCCAGCCTGGACGATCTTTGGCATCATCTGTCTGTAGAAGGTTGTGGTTACAACACTTCGGTGAGGGCAGGTTTGTTTTGTGTTTGGGAAACTTGGGCTCTCCAAGTTGGGGACGCTAGACAACTCTTTTTATTCGATTATCGTTGTTGTAGAAGGGTTGATGATATTCGACTGCAACAGTGTTAGTAATGTGGACGTTCAGTAGTGTCCGGACACTGTAATAATAATTCAACCGGTGTCATCATCTTGAAACATCAGTTTTGGTGGCTTGGACACGTGCTAAGAGTGTAATCCTAGTGACTTTTATATGGCGCTTTAGTTGCTGACTCTTGAACTAGCTGCAAAAGCGAAAAGATAGTCAGTTTGTGAAAAAATGTCGGAGTATGAAAGAAAGCTGTACAGGACTAGGATCTGTCGGTCCTTCATGACTCCCTGGTTAGATTCTGAGAAACAGTGCGACTTAGTGGCGTGAAACGCTACCAAACGTGACTTAAAACAAAAACCAGTCTCGATCCTGTGGTAGTTTTTTTATATTCTTCATAAGGTGACAAGAATTTTAACTGAGAGAATTCTTCCTGGTTGTATTATTTCATTGGAACCGCCTCTCCTACCACAAACTATTTCCGTTCTAAAAATTTTTATTCACCATTTGATTATTATTATGATAACCCGATTCAAACCATTTACTCCAGTAATTATTACTACAAATAGTGGAAAATTACAAATAAACCGTAACAATGATAACTATAAGTTATAGTTTAAACTGGGTCTTTTAAAACTTGGCTAAATTTACCATGTCTTTGACATCATTATATAAACCTTTGCAAATATAATGTTTTCTAATGAAGAAAGTACGTAGTTGATTTTATGCTAAATGTTTTTGGTGTATTGAAGTTAGTGAATATTGTATAATTTTTGTAGTGAGATAAAGAACTGATTTTAATTAGACCACCAATGAAAGCCAGGGAGCACTGGACATTTGTTTTGTTCTAATATAAAACTTTTCACCAGTTTGCTTCCACGACCCTACAGGGGACCGAACATAGGTCCACGGTCTCACGAGCGAACACTTAATCTCTGGGCCACTGAATTTGTCATCCAATGGTTAGACTTTGAGTTTTATGAGAAATATTTTCATCTCCAAAACGTGATTTAAGGTGTTGATTGATTTTTATTCTTTCCCTAAAGTAACAGAGCATTTATTATGTCCTTATTTGTTTTAAAGTTGTTGTTTTTTTCGAAAAAAATGTAGTTTACGTTGTTTTAATAATCAGATCACATGAGGACACGATGAATAATGTTTTTTTTTTAAATGAACAATTATTATTACTTTTTTTAAAAATAGTTCGGGGCATATACAACTGTGAATTTAATTATCATAGAAAATATACATTATACAATAACTTAACTTAAGCAATAAATAAAGGGATCTGTCGTAAAAATGATTTTTCATTTGTGTTTTTTATGAAAATGTCGCATTCATTTGTAAGCAAAGATGGATAGTGGCTAGCAGTGGGATCCAGGAAGCGCGTCTCGTCCTATTTGGGACTAATCATCTGGATTTACCTGTATCTCAGTGTTGATGTTCACTCCGGGACTCGAACCCGGTACCTTTCACTTCAAACACCATCGCGTTATCCACTCAACTACTGAGTCCTGATAACCACTTGCTTGTGCAATGGGGTAAAGTTTAGATTCACTCATTATTGTTTGTTTGAATCGTCTCGTTTATTTGTTTGTATAACTTATTAAGTTAAGTATGATACATTTTTATGTTAATCATAACAATTATGAAGGAAATACAGAGAATCAATGATAATTACAAGTCAGTTAAATGTTGTATTATATCCATAGAACAAATTCTACCGATCAATTTGCAAGAGTTTTGTCCATCACATCCAAATTATTAAAATCTAAAACATGTGACTTCAAGTCATTTAGACTAGTGATCATACCTCCACTTGATCAATAGAATTTGATTTTTCTTAAGGACTAAATAATCATGACACTGGCCACTACTCAGTGATCAATCAATATGGAATAACATATAATATGTTTTATAATAATTCCATATAAATTTATCTTTGTTTGTACGAAATAGAATTAACGCACAACGATTCGGTGTTTAAATGTGTATCGACATATCTACATTGAAAGAATTCCTATTATCCAGCACATGATTCGACCAAGGGTAAACTATAAATAAAATAAAACTGAGTTTATGGTTATTTATTTTAAGCTAAAAACACTATTCACATAAGATTCAGTAGACAATTTAATGGTCTTGAAATCTATATAATACTATGTCTACACCTTGATGACATATCGGATCCATTCTCATAATTTAAATCATTCCTATATATCTTAAAACGTCTTCATTTTTGAAATAACTCGTTAGTTAATTGTTAAGTGACAGTATTTTCTGAATTCCGAATCACGATTTAAAATGCTCTATTTAGAACCACTTTTCTTGAGTATCGTGGTATATTTTTATCAGCTGGTGGATCATAATACCTGTGAAATCTCAAACAAAACGTAAAAAACACTTAGATCTCAAATCTTTGTAAGTTTATTCAAGTGAAAATGATCAATTTTTCTATCTTTTGAAATAATAGTGAATTACTGCTGACCCATTTAATACTGACATTTCTTGTCATTTATTCACCATAATTTATATTTGCGACAGAAAAAAACAACAACAATGAAGTATATAAGACTTACTTACTTACTTACGCCTGTTACTCCTAGTGGAGGAGCATAGGCCGCCCACCAGCATTCTCCATCCAACTCTGTCCTGGGCAATCCTTTCAAGTTCTTTCCAGTTAACATTCATCCTTTTCATATCTGCTTCTATTTCTAGGCGTAGTGTGTTCTTTGGTCTTTCTCGTTTCCGCTCCCCTTACGGATTCCAACTTATGGATTGCCTAAGAGTAGAACTCAGTAAAGAATAAATGATATCGTATTTTTATTGTAAGATCAGAACTGTTTGTTGTGTGTCAAAGTAAAGTCGGGCAGAAATAAATTTCTATGAAATAACATGATAATTTAAAAGAAATGAGCAATAATATCTGAACTATTTATTTTTTTTATAATTGGAAAATTGATTGAAAGACTATTTTACTTTTTAATGTCTGAAGCAAGAGACTCAAGGGTATTTTGGTGATAGTAAAAAAATATACATTTAGAAGTTAAGCATCACAATATCTGAATGTTTTCTTGAACTCATCATCACAGTTCCAAATATTCTTTTCTTCAATCATCATGAATTAAAATGTTTATAACTGAATGATTAAGCATAACAATTAAACAATTAAATCGGGATCAAATCATCTATGGTTTAGTGAGGACTGTTTTTTTTATTAGGTCTCACTAATCATACACATTCTCTCATAGATCTACACTTTGCATAAAATTCGTATAATATTAGTTGGTTTATATAAATCTTTAACTATCAATTCTTAATCAAACAGGATTAGTAACCTTCATCCATTGTCATGACACTCTATATATTATTCTATTTTTTATTTGTACATTTCTTATGATTTATTCATCTGATAATTCTAGGACAGTGTTGTACAGATAGTTGTACGCTATCCAGTTCGTGACTAAAAGAATTGTTTATTTTGAAAAACATTATAGTTTTAACTGATTGGTAGTAATGATTGTAGTCATGCTTTCAGTAATATTATATAAGATTCAACTATCCTACAAAATAAACTGTTCGAAGAGTTACCTACATTCCATTTTACTAATTACTTTACTAGACAGCTTGAAAGAATTTTCAAAATAATAAAGGTCTGTAGGCTTCTATCTTCAATCTTATACATAAGGGCAAAACATATGTTTATTAGTAGGACATAAAACTGAAGAATCTCTTGTAATGACTAGTTGACATGTAACATCTACTGAAAAAAAAGGAAAAACAAAATGAACACTGATAACAATTATATTGACAAAAAACAAAACAAATATACACGTATTCATAGAAAAAAAGATAAACATGAAACTATCGTCCTTATTTAGCTTCTTTTTTATTTAATGAATCATTTTTCGCTTAATGAGTAAAAATATAGGTCATCTGGAATGGAAAAAGTCATAATCAGCACGCCTATAGTTCACACTCTTTGTCTCTTACTTTATTTAACTAAACCTCTCTACTTTTTCACTGATATACTCTTCAATTCAATTGTCAATTTCGCTTTATTAATTCTCATCATATTTACCTGATTATGTTGTTGACAGTAACGATAGATTTGTGTAACAATATCTTCTCCACTTACCTTTCCACTACTATTCTCATACTTTTGTCCTGTCTTTAAAGAGAATAGATGAATTTTTGTGATTGATACTAAGTAATGAGATTAAGCGATAAATTAGTAAGACACAGTGTAGATTGACTACTAAAGAAGAGTAAACAAGTGAGAATAACCAATATGATGACAAGAAAAAAGAAGAGAATAATAAACAAAAACATCATTAATTTATGTGCACAACTTTCTTGTCTTCATTCATTGATCATTTGTAAGTTAGTTGATGAATTCTCAAGATGCTATAAAATGTCTAACTAATTCCTACCTCTACTAATGTCAGGTAATAGTATACATCCATAAATTAACCCAATCTGCAAATAAAACCCTCGATTATTAATTTCCGAATTGACAAATATTCGTATCCATCCGCTTCACAATGGTCAACAAAGAATTTTCAAACAATTTTCTGTTCGTTTAATAATGAGTGTTGTATATTAGAGAATAATTTCCACCAGGGTTCACATTTGGATCATCTAAAGCTATCTATATCCGTTTTCTATCAAAGAGCCCCTGTAGCTCATTCCAACTTATTAGGTAAAAAAAAGATAAATATAGTGAGTGATAGAGCTTGAAATGAAGTCCTCAGTGGAAACCATGCTTTTGTATTCAGCACTCATCCACTAAATAGACAGAAATTTATCTGAAAATGCCTGATATAGTACACATATTGATCGCTGTAAAACGGAAGAACTACAAGTTCATGGACCCATATCCTATAACAGATGTTTTGCCAAACAGAACTGAAAACTTACAATCACTTTTCCCAACTCTTCCAGTTTCAAAGACTTATTTTTTCGCATCAAATTCACCTACAAGTTTAAATTACTGCCCATGTGGTGCCGAGATCCATGTTACATATAACTGACTGACAGACAAACCATAGCAAACCATTATCCAGATTCCACTGCTAACAAATCGTGTTTATAATGTATATATCTTACCAAAGTTTAGACATAGTATGTAGATGACATTTTTATCATCAATAAACGGAATGGTTCAGAGAAAATATTTGAAAATGTTGAAAACATATCGGTTAACATAAAGCTAACCAAAGAGATAAAGTCCACTGATCAAAAACTTGTGTTTCTCGACTGTTTGCTTGAAAGAAGGTGTAATAATAATTTGAAAATTGATGTATTCAGGAAAGCAACACACTCTGAGGGATGCTTGGATTACGGCTCAGCTCATCCGTTCTGTAATTTCACTTCATAGAAAGAAGACCGACAGATTGAAGTGAACTTAATATTGTCTGCACTGAGAACAAAAAATTACGCTCAGCGGTTTTTGAAGAAGTTTGTTGAAAATGAAAGAAAAACTTAATTAGAGTGTCAAACAAAAGAATAAAAGAACACAGTGGTCATCCCACAGCAGAATGTTGTCAATGAGATTAACTGTCATGATTGTGATGCAGCTTATGTGGGAGAAAAATCTAGACACTTCAATGTGAGGTCGATGATACACAATTAGTGTTTAGAACATGTTATCGAGTCCTCAGTTTATCTAAATAAACTTGAGAATAGGTCAACGATAGCGTTATATGCATTAAAAAACAGGGACCAAAATACTTTAGAAAATGCATAGCACGCATAAAGAAGGATTGACAACAGAAGTACTGTATATATGGGCTGATCAGAACAGCTTGAACAAAAAAGATGGTATTGAACTAGTCACCCTTTGTCAAATGATCATTAACAAGTAACTGGACTTTATCTTTATCCAACCTGCTTATTACACATACTGTTCTTCTGACAGAAATTAACTTGTATATTTTATCATTACAATTATGTATTAGGTGGTTCTCACTTTACAAACACATCAAATTTCCAGAAACATTTTAGTCTCCACTTCTATTTTTATTTCTACTTCTAATAAACAGATTAACACCTTATTTAAAATATTAATAACTTAAAATTAGATATACACTCACATAGTCACTTATTCATTTATCTTCACATGATTCACAACTAACTGACTCATATTATTCTAATTACTAAAGTTGACATCTGAACATGATTGAATAAGCACAGTACATATTTGTTTTGATTGTTAAACATATGATCTTTGATAATTTTGATTCTGTTTATTACCTTGAAGAGGTTCATACAAGTATGATGGACGAAACGTTGGAATCATTTAGATTTTAATAAACTCTATGTCTTTTTTCCAATAACGTTCGCAGACATTCAGTATCAGGTACTTGTAACTAACAAAATATGTAGATAAAGTTTATAAAACTCTAATCTTACTTAAAAGCTTTTAACGTTAATTAAACTATGAAATAAATGTACAGATATTATTTCCTAGATCAATCCTCAATATACAATTTATGATCTACAGAAGAGATCTTAATTCCAAAAAAACTTATTTATTATCATTTACAGAACCTCATATTTATTTTTTGAAGAGAATTTGAAAGTGTAAGACAAATGATGATCAAAATATCCTATCACTAAGTTATTTACTGATTATTGTTAAGGTATACCAATATTTTTTTCCTTATAGATTTCAATTTTCTACTTTGTTTTCTATGCTTGCATTGTGCTTGAAGAGTTCATGTTGTATTATTATTATTATTATTAGCTTTATTCAATATTATATTTTTGGTACAATATAGAATTCTCAGCACAAAGTACTTCAACAAGTTTCCGCTTCTTACTTCTTCGTCCTTCCTGACGATAAATATTGAGTGATCGCCAGTTAGAAGTTAAAAGCCCAGTCAATCGACATCTGGATAATCTACATTCTTCTCGCTGCATATTGCTAGCAACCACGATGTCTCTGATTAGGCCTTCTGTAGCCTTTACAGCGAAAGGTCTTACACTTTTCAGAAACTCACCTGAATAAGTTGTGCGATTAATAGGCATAATGATGTATTAAAACAAACAAAATTAGATAACTTGTTGAAATATCTAGATGACAGGAACAGATAGCCCAGATGTTTAAACAGGCCGCTATTATCAATGCATTGGATACCAAGATCAGTTAGAAATTGACCAAGTACCTACATTATTAGTTTATTAAACTTTCTCATGAATAAATTTCATTGGATATCCATAACTAAATTGTATTTCTATTTATTATTATTTTCATTGGTTATCTGACAAATATTTACGATTATTAAGAGTTAATAATTCAAATTTGATTATAATTTAGGGTTTTATTTTCAATTTCACTAATTATCCCCGTTTCAATTAATTATTTATTCATTCTTTTACTTGAGTAGAAGTTTTGACCTTTCAATATTTAAGAAAAAAAAGAAAAAAAGTATTCTCAACATACATTTAAATTAGTTTAGACATTTACCTACAAATTGTTATTAATTAGGTCAAATGGTAAAGTTTTCAAGACCCTGATTTTGATATAATTAATTCACAATTTCTTTTTTTGTATTCATTTTAGTCAAACTTCAGTGAATTAAGGGTGATGAATAAAAATGGATCAATGCTATTAAATAATGTCATTTTAAAACGATTTTTAAAGGACCTAGTTTGTAGTTCTGTAGAAGAGTGTAATTAAAAGAAAACCCATTTTGACTGACGATTAGTGGAAGCTATTACTGGAATCACTTGAAAATATAGAATTTACCAATGACTTATTTGTTACGTAGTCAATATTACGTAAAAATATATAACGTGGACTAATATATTGATAGAATAATGCATGGGGTACGTAACTCTAGTGTGCAAATCGATTTACGTTTTTCTCAATATAAACTTCTGGTTTTGAAAGGTAATTCTTAATGATTAGTGGCAATAAACACACAAACAGAATCAAAATGTATTTGCCGTTGACCAGATAGAATGTGCCCTGATATAGATTTTATTACCCTTATCATATTGTTAGTTTATTAACTAGAGTCGAGTTACAGAAAATGTTTAATCTATGAGTGGTCAGCCACTCTCCTTCCATACAGGTCACGAAGAATTAACACTGTATCCTGGTTATGAAGATGTTACAAACGAAGAATATGGAAACATTGTCTTTCAATAGTTTTTTATGGTTTCCTTAATTTAGTTTTTGCTGGCCTAAATAAATTAGCCTACTGGATAGAAGCAATATATTTTGCTGCTAGTATGACTTTAAGCGTCAACAAAAAGTGTGTCTTTTGTCAGAATTATAATATCCTGTTGTTCAATTTTTAAAGCAAATTAGTTAGCAACGTAACATTTATCCCTACAGTAATAGATTGCCATCATTCTTCAACGAACTACATGCTAAATTCGTTTGTTAAGAGGTAAGTGATGTGTAGGACATCAGGCTATCTTACCAAATTATTCAACAATAGATAATTATGAATATTAATCACTGTCGATAAAGCTTCGAAAAATGGTGGTTTCTAAGGTTAAAATCACTTGATTTTCGAAGTTATATTCATCATTTCAAGTCGCATCGCAAAGCATAAACTGTTTTATTTGAATGCATGCAAGTAAGATGCTTCGCTAAAAGAAAGCAAATCTTTCAGGTTCAGGAAATAAACAAAATTAAAATACAAACAGGAGGACTACATGTAATATTATGACGAAAAAGAAGTTACTCAAGAAATAAGTCTCAGAGAACAAACTATGGTACTCAGAAAAAGGTCTTTTAAAAAACCTATTGGAAATAAGCTACCTAAGACTGCAGTGTGAATAATGTTAAATTTTACTTTAAGAAACGATTTACATTTTTGATAACAAAGATATTCACACCGAATATATATATATATATATATATATATATATTCGTTTATTTTATCCATGTATTGGCAATAAATAACTAAATATTGTGAACATTTTGGATATAAGATAGGCATTTTAGCTGATATCCACACTACTTATTCACTGAAACAAACTACATAAGAATATCATTTATAAATTGGAATCGATAGACAGAAAGCCATGAATTTATTTTAGATGTTCGGTACATCTGTAATCCTGTGAGAATTTCAGTATTCCCTGTGAGCTTAAGAAGAATCGTCTTATCACAGTGTGTAAGAAACTTCACTGAAAAGTTAATTTCACTTTCATATTTAGTTTATATTTTATGCATTATGCAAGTATACTGATTTTTCTGTTACAACTAGGAATTATTCCTTTTTAATATTGATCTTTTCTAGGATTTAATTATTTTTATATATTTATATAACATAAACGTATATTTATCATTGAAGGAATAAAGATTTTTACCGATATAAAAATATTATAGTTGAAATCGATTGAAGCTAGACCACTATGGAAAACCTGGAAGCACTGGACAGCCGTTTTGTCCTATTATGAGACTCCTCAGCAATGGGCATCCACAATCCCGCCTCGCGAGATTCGAACCCAGGACCTATCAGTCTCGCACGCGAGCGCTTTACCACTAGACCACTAAGCCGGCATTCAACGGTGTTGATGTCTTACTTCAACCAATCTACGAAGTTGAGCAACCGTTCACCATTGTCTTCAGTGAGTTGATATCTTACAACAGACCTGGTTGAACTCCACTGGTCACTGCTTCTCACTAGAACTCCAGGAAATAATAAAAATAATAATCTGAAACCTTTCTGTTGTTTTCTTGACATAGCTAATTAGTCACTATTATTCCCGTTCATTGGATTCAAGTAAATAAAACTTTTATTTAATCGAATTATCTAACAACAAAACTACAATGTTATACATTATGATTGTATTCATAAAATAAACAAGAAAACCCAATGTTCTTGATGCAGTTGAGATTTTTCGTTATTTGTATATGCTTTTTCATAGGTATTTTACAAAAAAATTAAAATGGAATACTTGGGAATGTGTCAAAATGATCAATTAATGATAATAATGATCACTGATTAACTATTGACCTGCTATTTAGACACCATTATATTATCTCGCTTACGGAAGTTCAGAAACTGTGTCTAGTTAGTCGATGAAGTTTATTAACTCATTACGCTAAAATGAAAGATACTCAAAATGATACAAAATCGATATCTGTAGTTTCCTATAACTGACTGAGTTCACTTAAGTGACTTCTATTATTATGTTCTGATCAAAGGCTGTAATAGGTGAATTCATTTTTTTACTTTGACTGACTAACTAGTAGTGTATGATAGCTTATTGCTTGTGATTATCGAACTCTTTGGAATAAGTTACTTTACTTCATAGTCTACTATGTCTTTCTAGGCGAGGAAATTGAAGGTAAACAAGAGGAAGGTTTAAATCTTTCTGATTGAAATTTCCAACCAATGCATCATTTGTCAATCATAAGAGAACTGACTTTATTCATGCAATTCAAACCTATGTCACTCGATATCAAAACCTGTACGTTACCAGGCTCAGATTGATCTACATTTAAATTCTCATGTTGTTCAATATGCTTACATATTAGAATTACAGACGTGAATAAAATCATGTTGCAAATTCGAACTGAAACTCTGAATTAAAAATTTACCATCTAAATAAAACAAAATAATTTTCTTAATAAATAAATAATTATTTGGTTACTGATCAACTATTCACCAATTACTAATAGTACTGTGAATAAACTGAAGTATATCAAGTATACTAGTGAATGGTAATAAATGAAAGTCACAAGCACAATTAATACTTTTGGTTTTACACAACTTTTGAAAACTGTATATCATCTTTCGGTATTGTCTATAAATATGATCTCATAATACACATAGAGACCTTTAAGTAACGAAGATATTTTGATAAAATGTGTTTCATTGTTCATTTATTTACCTTTCACTTGGCACACTTCTGATCCAATTTTAAACTAACTTACATTTAATGTTCTTACAAAAGAAAAAATTTTATTCTTGTTTTTTCATTTTCTCTCTGCCAAATTTCTATTATTGTACTTGCTTATCTCACACATACATATATACCCAAATTTACACTTCGACATAATAATCACAGTTTTACAAGAATAATGATGTTAATGATTATTTCCCTGTCTGTCTTTCATTTAAGTCAGTATTCTATTAGGATCAGTATTGATTTATTGTAGCGATGAAAAATTTGAGCATTGCGTATCAAATCTTTCATTTGGTATTAAGTTAGAAAGTTATTACAATTATCATAATTTACATCGGTGTAGACAGAATCGTAAAAAGCACAGTTAAAAGAGGAAAGCTGTAATACTTTTTTTTCAAAGAAGTGAGAGATTATTGTCATTATTAAAAGACATAGATACACTGAACTATTATTGTCATTTAGGGCTGTAACCAATCGTTGTTACTATAACAACAACAAATATAACTGTATATGTCTTTTTTTGTAAATCGTCAATTGTTAAAATATGAATGGCGAGTTTTTTTTGTATTACAAAAGTGTGTTTGCATAGAATTTGAACCTAATGAAACTAATATACAGAAGAGATTAATAAAGTTTTTGAGTGAATGCATAAAAGTAATATCTTTTCAATTAGCTGTAATTAGGAAAGCGAATTGATGAAAATATGTTTTACATTTTTATTTAATAGTTATTTATTACAGCTAACTGATGTCATCATCATGTGATGCAACTAAGTTGGGAGGCTTAATCATAGTGATTGACTAACATTTGTTCTAATTTAATAACCTTTACATAATGTAATCTTTATAAATCGATATTCAATATATTGTGTTTTAATACACACCTAATAGCTTACTCATTGAAAGTATTTCAATCGAGATAAATGTACTGCAAGTTATATACTGATATATAAAAACTGATCTGAATCTAAGGATATTTATCATTATCACTGTATACATATACAAACATAACGAAACATAATTTAGCATTTACGGTACCGAATAAATTTATTCCAGTAATTAGTGGTCAACAAAGACAAAGATATTTTAGATTGCTTGATCTCTGAATCTAGTTAAACCGATATATTGCATACTTATTTTGATCCTTAAAAAAATATAAGAAATTGAAATCGCCTGCCACCTTTTGTCACTGAACCCATAAGTTCAATATATTGACACATCATGAAAATACGACATTCAATATATAAGATTACTATCGGATTAGGGGTTTCTGTGGAGATTGTAGTAATAGCACAGTTGAGGAGTCCCATTCTAGGACCAGACGGCCGTCAAGTGCTTCCAGGTTTTCCATCGTGGTCTTGCTCTAATCGACTCATGAATTCAACTATTATATAAGATTACATTAAGTTTTAACATTCTTGTAAGAACATTAAAATTATATTTTTCTGATTTTTTCTCATTTATTTATGTAATAATTTAAATCGATTGAGTTCAATTATTAACTTACTAACTAATTAACGTGTTTTGAAAAATTTTGTTGGTTAAGTATTCAACTTAAAATTATGAAAAAAATTACTTATAATACTGAATTTTCATGCTCACTTTTCAGTTCAGTTCACCATACATTGACTAACAGGACTAAACAGTTGTCCACTGTTTTTTGGTTTTAAATGGTTGTCGAGATACGATCACGCCTCGCGAGATTCAAACCCAGGACCTAGCAGTCTCGCGCCAGAGCACTTAACCGATAGACCACTAAGCCGGCAACTGATGGTGTTTATGTCTAACTCCAACCAATCCACGAAGTTGAGCAACTATTCACCAATTGTCTTCAGTGAAATCCTATCTCACAAAAGACGTGATTTGAACTCCACTGGTCACTGCTTCTCACCAGGATTTACCTCTCGAAGTCAGTCACTAGTGAGCATATGAGGTCGTGGATGCGCACTGCTGAGGAGTCCCACAATAGGACGAAACGACTGTTCAGTGCTTCCAGGTTTTCCCTGGTGGTCTAGCTTCAATTGACTCATGCTTTTAACTATGAAAATACTAAATCTCTACAAAAAAATCCCCTTCTGAGATACGATCAGTCAATGGTGTAGACTATGAAAACGTATTGATTACTAAATTATGCATAAGTATGATTAAATTTAATGTCAGTTCTTTTTTTCTTTATTTGGATAGCAGTGCAAAAGGTAAAAAATATATAATGCAAGAGAGGCAAAAGAGCTTGTTTATTTATAAATTTCTTTTTAATATTTTTTTAAGTAAAGAAATCTTGAATGATATGCATTAGAAATTTTACATTCCTTTTTATAACTGTCAATCTTTTATTTCTTCCGCTAAACCTAAACAAAAGGAAGTCTTTATTAGTTTCTTTTCTAGACGCCTTTTCTAGTAATTCAGATTTTTCTACTAAGAAACTAAATCATGGTAAATCATATATATATATATATATATATATGGTTGTTTATGATTGACTGAACGAATTGATGAGTAAATAAATAAGAATCTGAATAAATTAATTATTGAAGATTTGATTTGCGTTGGTCACAAATTAAATATTAATCAGGAAAGGTAGATGATATAATGGTTAAGTACTACTAAAGATCTTGGTTTTATTCATGGAATCTCTGATAGGATTTATCACTAATCAATAAAAATAATATCAATGTCTTAAAGCATCAGATTGAACGCCAATAATGGACTTCTATCCAGTTTTATATAATTCACTCATATAGTTAACATTCATATTAAATGCGATTATTGTAACTTCAAAATAGTTACTGAATAATTTTAATAATTAATCGATATAAATGTAAATCTCCAGTAATTGTGTCATACAGGATTTATTCAAACAACACAAACGTCATATACTTCTTAGTTTTGAATACTTTTCTAAAATAGATTTATCACTAAAAGTCACATTTTATAGTTGCCAGATACGGTAAGTCTTTTTATGTGGTATATACAGTAGTCCAAATAAAGTATTTAAGTAATATGTTTCCTGCTTATAATGTCAATGGTAAATGGTTTTCGCTTATAAGTGAACGTATTCTCAAACTTTAAGTCCCTACAGAGAGCGTAGTAACTGGTTTTTGAATTCGTCTACGAGATACTTAGATGTTGTTTTTAAACAAAACAAAACTGTTTTTCAACATTGTGAAGGGAATTGGTGAATGCTAGTTATTTTAAAACTTGAAACAAGGTCCTCTGTCGACCAGCTACCATTATCAAAACGTATGTACAGTATAGTGTGCGTATTTTTGTAGATATTAACGTTTATATTCATTACTAACATCACTGAGTGAAATGTTAAAGATTGGAAGATAATATATACTTTGTTTAGGACTCATCAACATTATGCACCCACAAGCTCATACGGGATTGAATCTAAAACATTTAGTTATTCAAAACAATGAATTTACTTCTAGGCCACTCGACAGGAATCTATTGTTCCGTATTTTGACTTCAGTCAATTTATGATATCGCTAAATTCTTACTAATTATTCTACAGAGTTTCTCTACAAACCAGAACTTTGTTTAAATGTCGTCTCTTATCTGTGTACGAATGAGACTATAATTAGGAATAAGTGCTTATATGAAGATTTATCTATAGTAAATTAGAAAATTTTAAGTTCGATTTCATGAATTTATGCGCTTAAAAAGTTTTAAACTAAAACAAAACTTGTCAGTGCAGATTGATTTTCAACAGTTTTCAAGGTTAAACAGGTTTGTGTTATGTTCCTTGTCTTACCAAGTAGATTTAATTCACCAATAGAAAATTTAAAGTTCACTTCAGTTTACTTACGTTTGTCAACCATCTTGGAGGAGCATATTCAGCCCAACACGACTCTCCAATCAACTCTGTACTGAGCTATAATTTCCACTTGTTTCCCACTGACACAAGCTCTCATGATGTCTGCTTCCGATTACCAACAAAACTTGTTCCACGGTATTCCACTCTTCCTTACTTTACTCACATTCAGCATTTCAATTTAAGACTTGCTTGTGATGCAGTTTGATGATTTCCACAATGCATGTCCTATCCACATCCAGTGTCTTTTCCTAAGTTCCTCATCAGATGGAAGCTGGCATATTCTCTTCCATAGTGAGTTGTTGCTAATGGTATCCGGGAAATGCATCTGGCGTATTTTGTGTAGACAATTGATTATGAACACCTGTACATTTTTGATGATGATTGTAGTAGTTTTCCGAGCTTCAGCTTCGTACAGTAGAACTGTCTTCATGTTCGTATTGAAGATTGTGACTTTGATGTTAGGTGACAGTTGTTTTGAGTTCCATATGTTCTTCAGTTGTAGGAATATTGTCCCTACTTTTCCAATCCTTGCTTTCACATTTGCATTGGAGCTCTCTTGTTCATCTATGATGTCCAGTTATGTGAACGTTTCCACCTCCCCGAGAATTTCTACAAGTGTGATTCGGTTGATGTTCTCTATGTTGTACATCAGGATTTCGCTTCACCCCTTGTGAATGTTGAGGCCTACTGCTGTAGAGGCTGCTGCTACACTGTCTGTTTTCACTACATTTGTTGGTATGTATGTGATAGGTGAGCTGAGTCACCTGCGAAGTCATAATCGTCTAGCTGCTTGCAAGATGTCTATATATTCCGTATTTTCCACAAATATAAAGGTCTTCATAATCCAATCGACCACTAGTAGAAAGAGAAAGAGTGATTGTATGCAAACTTCTCTAATACCGGTCCTCACTTGGAATGTATCCGTCAGTTATCCTTCGTCCAAGAGTGAATTTCCTGTTAGCCATAATACATTTTAATATCAAGAGAATATTATATACCAATTTACAAATAGACTGATTGATAAAAATTTTAGAAATATATTGTAAGGAAACATAATATCAGTAACTCAAATATTTTCATTCGATTAAACGAAAGTAGTAAGCATACAATCTTCTATATAAAAAGCATAACTGCAGTATATATGTTTGATAGTTCCAAAAGGCTCTGAATTCAGTTGCTACAGAACAATATTCTGGTGCCTTATGTAGCGCCTTAAATTCGAAGGCAATATACTTGCGATATATTTAAACCATTAGACGTAACCCAACCATAACAAATGTTCATTAGCTGAAAAACAAGCGAGATCTGTTATTTATTAGAAACCCCATTATTATTATTAATTAATCTCTGTTCGGCTTAAAAGTTACTGATAGTTTATTCTGACTAGACTGTTTTGTAGATTTTTTTTTGAGTGGCCTAATATTTTCTTGCTTTGTTAGAGAATAACATGTTTGAATTTATATAAAAGTAACTTGATTATTTAAAAGTGTTTCCAAATCACGAATATGTCTGTAACATTTATAGTATTCACTGTGTTGTACACAGAACTTTTGGGTCATTATGCCGTTCATTAAATGGATGGATCCTGGATACCATAGTACAATTCTCATCACAGATTTCATCTTAATTCATAATTCATACTATATTTAATTTTTTTATCCAACATATCAATTAAACATATTCATTGAACAGTGTTGTGAAAAATTCCAGCCGCTTGATTTGAAATGTTCAGTTTAAAACTACACTGATACTCAACAATCATTTGCTGAATGAACGAAAAATGACTTAAAGTGCCAGATACAAAGCATCTTGTGAACACTAAGACATCCCCAAAAACCTCAACCCTCCTGAACTAAACTAAGATTGGTCTAGTATTTTAAGCTAAAAATACGTGGGTATAATCAAAGTCGTAGGAGTTTTAATCTTACTAATGCCTCTTGAGAGTGTATTTGGTAGTGCAGTTCAATGGTTTCTTGTTCGAATGCAACTTTAAGAATTAATTTATATAATTGGTTAAATTTCCATTGAATTTTTTAACAACAGTCAAACTAATCTGATCATAATATCTCCAATCGTCCATCGAGGTAATAAACATGATTCTGATCTGGCTAACTGACAATTTTTAGGAAAAGTTAGGGCTTTTATTTAAATTACTTTTAACTAAAAGAGGTTTTTTGTAACTAGTTAAATGGTCCTCGCTGAAGCATAACTAAGTTCAGTAGTCAAAATAAGTGGCTCAAATTTATTCACACCCCATTATTAATAAATTTCATTCTTCACTTCTAACGATTTCGTATCTACAGTCGTTCACTGGTCAATTACTTTATGGTAAGCACAAGTTGGTTAAGGGGATTCATAGAGCTATTCACCTTCAAAATGTAGTCACATACCTTAAATGAAGGCTATTACCTTCAAAATCAAAAATTGAAAGTTATCATTTTAGTTTAGAAATTCTAAGTTGGTTAACTCTTATTTCGTGTCGTTTCATGAGTAATCACTGGTATATATTTCCTGTCTTGGATGAAATAATTTTAGAACGATCTTATGTATCCATACGTTCTCTAAGTAACGTTGATAATGGCAGAAATCATTTCGTCAAGATATGCTATTTCAATATTTATAAAAGTATCATAAATTTGATTTTTAGTACTTAGAAATGTGAGAAGAAATAGTTGTTGTTAACGTTTTGTAGAATTCATGAACTAGTTTAATACTAAAATGTTAAGTGGATCGGTTTTCATAAAAGTTTATCTGAATTTAATAAATATTTATTTAAAGTACGAAGCCACCTACAGAAGGGTTCGAAGTTTACCGCTGTTGATACTGAAAGTTGCAAGTGAACAGTCTCTTTTGTTAAATATCTATTCTTAGTGGGTTGCCTCAACATTATTTTTAGTTGAAAGTTTTTGTTTAATTGAACCATGGTGAACAGTGGTGAACAGTATCTTTTGAAACTCGTAAGTTAAATGTACAGAGATTTCAATGTTGATGTTTACTCTGAGATTACTGAATTTCAGTCAACAGCAAGATAATTCAAACTCTTAAATTTATAATTTATCATTGTATTCAGTAGGTTGGTTGACGTGTTAGTGTTTGTAGAGATAGGTAGTCGATCTAAGTCATAGAGTGAATATCAACATTGAGCTGAAGTTATATCTAGCTAACCATTCCTCAATGAGGTAAAAAACGCATCCTGGATTATATTGTTAACAGCAAATCAACACATAGTTTGTAATAATACTCTCATATCAATGCCATATTATAAGGAGATCCATGGATAAATATGGAGTGTAAAATAGTTATTCTTGTTTGCAACTCATCATGAGTGTACAAGCTAATTAGATATCAGGGTACTTAGAACTAGAAGTGATTGTGATCCTTCCAAGTATATGAACGGTAATTAAGATTATCGTTATTAGAATGATTACAGACATAATGTGTGTTTATTAGACGATATGAATATTTGTATTCTAAATGTAAAAATATATTTGTAAAATGTTGGGATGATCCTGCAAATTTCTCGCAATCGACATGACAAGCTCATGAAACATTAAGGAGCATTTTATCCAATCAGCGTTTGATTAGAAGTTGTGTTAGAAACATAGTGAAAATGAAAAGTAACATGTAGAGATTCTGATTGGCTGATTAATACACTGCTACTGTGTCTAGCAGTATTCTAGAATTTTCAGTAAAAGCCAAGGACTTTTAAAATACTATAAAAACCCTATGTTTTCTGTACATAAAACGAACCTTGGAGTAAAGTGCTTCCCACATATTTTGTGCCTTTTCTCTCGTCTTCAAGTCGCTGTATAGTTCTAGCTCGGGGGTTACGAAACAAGCTTAGGATCCGAATATAGCGTTCAATCAACAAGACGTATCAAAAACTTTCACTGAATGTATTTGCATAGTTCTATCAGATTATTTAACTTCTTATAAGTAATATGGATGTTCAGATCATCCAAAGTTTTATCTCTATTATCTTCAACAAATATGATGTCTAATGTCTCTAACACTATTACTCCAAATTTCAAACAAATATAAATGTACATTCTTGTGTGTATGTCTATCATTTATGTTTCACCATATATTCATATGTTTATACATTTTGAAGAATTGTATGTATGTGTTTTCATTAGGTTTTCCAAGTCTCATTAAACAATTATATAATTCAGAGGAGGTTTTGTGGAGAATTTAGTATTTTCATGGTTGAAATCATGGGTCAATTGAAGCTAGACCACCGTTGGATGCCAGCTCAGTGGTCTGTTGGTTAAGGGCTCCGGCCCGAGACTGGTAGCTCCTGGGTTCGAAACTCGCGAGTGCGGGATCGTGGGTGCGCACTGCTGAGGAGTCCCATAATGGGACGAAACGGCCGTCCAGTGCTTCCAGGTTTTCGATGGTGGTCTAGCTTCAATTGACCCATGATTTCAACCATGAAAATATTATATAATTTCCCGTGAATGTTTACCCTCCGACTAATTAGTTATTTATTTATCAAATAAATATAAGTTTATTAATTGATTTATTTATCCACACGCTACATTCACTTAATTTCAAATTCATCATTTAAAGATAGTAAAATGTATCCTATCTCATATAGATCTCTTTTAAAAATTGATTTTCTAAAAAAAAGTTTCTTATTTTTAACTTCCCTCATTGTTTTCATCTCTTTTCTTTTTCTTTTTTTCCAAATAATTTCTAATCAATAAAAATCAAATGATGGATGAGTTTTTCCGTAGAATATTTTTTTTAGTTTTGTTTCTTTGTTTTTGAAATAGAATAGTTGACAAATTAAATAAACTTGGTAATATGAGAGAAAATTAGTGGAAACAAGAAAGATTATAGAATCATCTCGTAAACATTGTTTTTTTCTTCATCCAATATCATCATTTTATTCACGAATTAATCCAACTGACTCTTCGTTTTTTCATTTTTTTGTTTGTTTGTTTGTTTAGAACATTTAATGTTTATAAAATAGATCAGAAGGGGTTTTGTGGAGATTTCAGCATTTTCATAGTTGAAATCATGAGTTCAACCAAGTTTGGTGTAGAGATATCAACTCACTGATGACCATTGGTGAACAGTTGCTCAAAATCGTGGATTGGTTGAAGTTAGACATAAACACCATCGGATGCCGGCTCAGTGGTCTTTCGGTTAAGTGCTCTAGTGCGAGACTGGTAGGTCCTGGGTTCGAAACTCGCGAGTGCGGGATCGTGGATGCGCACTGCTGAGGAGTCCCATATTAGGACGGAACGGCCATCCAGTGCTTCCAGGTTTATAACATAGGATATAGAATTATGGAATGACTGATTATGTAATTGGAGTTGTGTACTAACCATACATATATTGTATTACAGGAATACTAGAATAGACTTACTAATAAATATGAATATAAATACAATTAAATGGAATAAAAAAATTGATATTATGATAATGGTAGGAAGTATTATTCTTTAAGGCATGTAAATGACACTAATGAAGCACACTTTCAGTAATCATATCCACATTCCTAATGAATAGCAACATTTAGTTAATTTTAGTTGGATAATCATTTTGATTATGGTTTACCAAATTATTGATACAGAATAACAAGTTAATTTAGATGGACAGTGATGTAACCATATTTTAGTATTCATTATTTCAGAAAACTTAACTAATGTTCATTGTATATGTTTGCACTAAAGGTAAGAGAATCAAATCGAAAATTCATTAATTTGTGTAATTTTGGAAGTAACATACAACTTAAGTACACGGATTCATTATTCTAGATAAATATAAGTAGACTCTTTTGAAAAGGAATTCCGCTCAAAAGGTGGTTTCTTATCCACTTCCTTTATTAACTGACATATCATATTCATAACTATTGAATACTCAATTCAGTACATAATAAATCGAATTGTTATATAACCTGACCTACTAATCATGATACAGCATCTTAACGCTAATGCATATCAAAACTTAAACTGTGAAGACCATAAAACAGTAGTTTTCTAAGTGTCATTAACATAGTGAGGTGTACAACTAATGTAACAAGTTACCAAATATGGATTGTTTTACAATTTATTAAAGCTTCATTTGTGTACCTAGCAGTTAACGCAAATACAGATTAATCTTTGCAATTTTAATTCACAGGAAAAAGATAACCCAATCGATTACCATGTGTATAGCATTGAAAATAACCAAGGATTTAAATAACCTAAGAACTATGGATAAGTGACTGGTTCATATAGTTCTTTTTATTTATTACTTATTTTTCTGTCTAAATGAACTTTGCGATATGTTAAGCAGTCCAATAAATGAGCGATGAACATACTAACTCTGTAACCCAGATTAAGAAACAGCTTAAATAACTGAGTATGGTATCACTAGCTTAGTTTCTTTCAGTTAACAAGAAAAAGGTTATGAAACAAAGCAACTATATGATGGACCACTAGTTCAAAAACCTATTGAAGGTTGGTTAAATAAGTTTTAAAGACACAAGTTTCACTTCAATTTATGACTGATTGTTTCATTGTTCTTTATGTCAAAGCTGTCTTTGAAATAATTCACATATTAAACCATCATTGTGATTTTTAACAGTGCAAAGAGTAACTTGATTAGATCACATAATTGTACTTTGAAATATTCTAAAGGCGTATTTTGTATAAATTATTTATACAGATCCTTCTGGAACCAGATCATCTTTTCCAAATGAATCCCTGTACATGTCTTCTAAACTTCCTGCCCAAATTCTTGGAAATACTCGAACGTCTACTGCACCAACTAGTCTTTCCGGTCAAGCTGAATTAGAAACGGCTTATTCAAATTTAGATTCACATTCTTTCGGAACGTCAAAAACGTTATCAGATCGTTTTGGAGATTTCCTAACTTTACCAAGTGAAAGATGTTTATCAACCTCTCAGGCTCCACCACGTCATCCTTCACAATCTTCTTCATACGACTGGGACACTTCGAATACTCCGTCTAGAACAGCAAATTTACAAAATGTCGATCGTATCCCAAAATCTGGTAACCTTAATGGATTATTTATTTTGCATGTTATTGCAGGCAAAGGTTTAAATTCTACACACATTATTGTCAGAGATCTTTACTGTGTCATTGAAATGGACTCTGTTCGTAAGGCACGTTCCATGATACGTACTAGTACAAGTTATTTCGAATGGAATGAGGTATTTGAACTTGATATGGAAGATAATAGATTTTTAGCTGTCTTACTTTATCAGTGGGACCCACGTACCAAGCATCGTTTATGTTTTTATGGAGGAATTGACTTGAAAAATTTGCTTGGTAAATTAACATCAAGTAATATAGCATCAACATCCAATACTTCAACAGATGAACTTATTCTCAGCCCTTCTGTATCAATTTTATCCAAAAATGTGTATAAAATTGCCCTGCAACTTGAACCAAGAGGTGTATTATACCTGGAACTTTCACATATACCGTTGGAAAAATTATTTCATCGTAATCAACATCTGTTAAGCACAAGTGCATTGAGCTCAACTAGTACTGATCGATTGTTATTTGGTGTATCGATCGATGAATTGATTGAGCGTGAACGTGTTATATGTCAAATTACTGGATTGTATTCTCCAAAACAATTGATTTATCAAAACACAAATGATTATATGTTTATACCATTATTTATTAAGAAATGTGTTGAAGAAATTGACAAACGTGGATCAGACGTTGTTGGTGTTTATCGTTTAGCCGGTTCTGTATGGATGAAATTACAAGTACGTGAATTATTTAATCGAGTTACAAAGTCCACACTAAAAGCTATAGTTCATGAAGACGCTAAAGCTATTAAGGATATTATACAATTAGTGGATTTATCAGCCCAGCGTATTCCAGATATTCATGCTATTACTGGTAAGTTATTTTGCAAACAAAACGTTTTAAATTAATTTCTTCAATGTTTATGAATTTATATAATTTCCTATCTTATATATAACCAAAAAAGTCAATCATGTAAAATAAAACTGTTATAACTTAAGGTCTTGTGCTCTTCTAGTATATAACGTAATGATATCGCCAATTAGAAAACGGTGACTTATCGATCGGACCAATCGCGCATAAAAACCATACGAGCAGGCTAGAGTACTTATCGGTCGTTCTTCATGCCTAGCCCTGCCTGTTGAAACCAGAACACCAATCTAGGCCTCAGCGATATGAATCATTTATTTCAAGCATACTGGGTTTATTTCAAAACTGAACAGACCACATCATACCATAAAGTAGAAAATAACATTTGTACAAGTTCTAGTCAAAAGTGGCTGTAATGTGGGAAACTGTAACTAATAGACTAGGTATAACTCAAGAACGGTAAGTCGTATAATAATAGTCTATAAGTCGAAATAAAGCTTGTGATAAGAGGAACATGAATATGCATAATTTAGTTGCTTAACAATTATACAATAAAAATACATGTATCATAAATAGTTCTCAAAAGTTACTACTCATAATTCTCGTCAGGATACAACGAAAACAAATACTGGATCATCTTTATGCTTATTGAAGTCTTTGAAAAGTCTCGATCCTTGCAACGAAAGCACTAAATACGAGAATATTTTGTACTACATACTAAGTATAAGTTACCAGATTTACATAAACACTATTCTGTTGTAGTAAGCTCATGAACTCATTATTTACTAATTGCTGAATTATATTCAATAACTAAGCATTAATCTTTTAAAATCCTTCATTTTTATTTTCACTCTGATTTAAAATTCCCTCAAAACTTATAAATATCACATAAAATGTAAGACTATTGAGTTATATTGTAACTTCCTGGTTTTATGCACTATTATTATTATTACTATATACTTAAAGTTTATACTAACTCTTTATTGTGAACACCCAGTGACTCACAAACCAGAGTTAAAAGCTTTCTTATTTCCATTTTCTCGAAAAGTTCCCTTTATTTTGCTGAAAAATTATTATCAATAACGTCATATACAGACTGGAGTTAAGTATTTCCGATAGTAACAAAAATCTTTGTATGCAGTAAAAAAGTTCATGTTCATAAATTAGTTTACTGTTTTTGGTTTATCAAAATATTTTGTCTGTAACCAAGTTAAAATATGAGTAAAGTAATCTTACCTTTTAACTTGGTATGTGTAATCCAATAGCTAGTCTTACCGTTTCAAAATCCATACAACATACACTATTATGTTCATGAAAATTACTTAGATTTTCATAATTAAAAATAATAATAAACGATTTATTTTTTTAAAACTAAATATAATTTGTAAATGCATTACATCTAACAAATAGATCGTTTTATTAAAATTTTAGTACACAAAGATTTCAGTATAATTTTATGTGTAAATACACAGAGAACTTGTGTCTTCAATAGCAAACTGTATAATATAGATCACACCAGACGATCTATACCTCTTCAACCATTTAAAACCATTTAAAACTTTTGAATTATAACATATACGTTAAAGGTCGGGCAAGTTTACCAGAGACAGTACTTTAAGTTGGATTTACCCGGTATAATATAAAGAGTTCATATCAGTTTTGCCAGTCATTCTTAAAGCAATCTAGTCTACATGCCTTATGTATTTATAACAAGTGTTTTATATCTACATGAAAATCAGCGTTTAAGATGGTATATTTGTACTATATGTTGATCTTCCTTCTTTAGAGATTTTTGAAATAACAAATAGCACCCAAGATATTAATTTATCATATTATAAAAAGAAGTTATCACTGAATTAATAAACCTACATTCAGTTAGATCTTGTTCTGTTTCATTAATAAAACGTTTTCTACTGATTTCATTTACTACTATGAGCAAAAATTTTAAAAATTCCAAAAATTTATTCAATTTGAAAAAACAATTTCAAGGCATCACTATGTTTTATTATTTTTATAGATTATTTATTTAAATAATTTATTTTTATAAACAGTACTAAGCTAAACAAGAGTGAGTTTCAATTTCTTAAAAATTACTTACATCAGAAAAGGAAAACACGGAAATGGAAACGGAAACAATAACATATTGGTACTATTTCTTTTTTATTTGCTTTCATCAATACATATATATATATATATTTGAAGGAAGACATAAAAATGAACGTTCATATACCATTTCTTTGCTAAAGAATCTATTTTCCAAAAGTCACATCTTATTATATAAGCTTGTTTGAAATGAAAAAGAAATTTTTAAAAAAAAGGATAAACACCCTACAGTGTGAAGGAAAGAAGGAGGAAAAGGCGAAAAGGATGAAAAATGAGAAAAAAACACTGTGACGATAAAAAGAGAATAAAAAAAATTAGCCACTCTATAATTTAGAAAAATTACAATTTGAAACATAGCAAAAAAATAAAGGAAAATAAAAAATGGAAACAGACGACTAATTCTCCAGAGTCTCATGACATTATAATCAAATAAGTCAGGACACTGAATAATAATGAAAATTAAACAAACATAAAGTCATTGATATGAATTGAAAATATTTCTTGTTAAGTGTATACTTATATATATCTAAACATACCTAAATATTTACAGAATGAAAGAGGTAGGGTATAGATCTATCATCTGTTACTTATTTATATTACGTTTTATGGTTCTTATATTTTCATTTATTCTAGTACTACGAAATGAAAAAAAACTAAAAAAAGAAACTCGATAAGGTATAGGTAACGCTTGGAAATAAATTGTTCCAAGCGATCGATTTTTTTATGGTTTTACTTCTGCTTAGTAGTCTCTTTGAATTGTTCCACTTCGTTTCATTTATTTGCAATAATAATATTAATAGTAATAAAATAATCAAATAAGAATTATTAAACTTGAAAAGACTGAAATGCTCCATAGTAAGATCTAATTGAATACTAGATTTTTGTTTTTATGATGAGATTTAAGGATAGGTTGGACAAACATTTACAACCTACCACGAAAAGGTAATTTATTAGTTTTCAACAGTATTTCTCATCAGGTTCTATAATTATCAATCCAAATTAATAATATCCTAAACTTATCCACACATCTTACAATTGTCATTATTATGATTATTACACTTGCTAACCTTTTTGAGAAATGTATTCAGCATCCACTTCTATCTACCAATTTTTGCCTAATTCGTATTATTTCACATATTACGTAATCTCTGATTTGTAATAACATTATTCTCTCTCTCTTATCCCATGGTGACCATATTTATTCTGATCATTTGTCTAACAATTTCATTTCACTTAAAAACTTATGTTAACAAAGTTGTCATCGAAAAGCGAAGAAGTGGAAGGATATGTTTCCTTGATTTACTGATGCAGTGACTTATTATTTCTCCACAGATTAAATGTATTGACAAGTCATAGATCTCTTCTCACAACATTCGTTCACAAATGAAGCATCTCCTATACATCATAACTCATTGTTAAACATTCATCCTCTTTGATTATGACCATGTTAACTGAGCTTAGCAAATTGAAGAATTTCACCTATTAGGAGGTTGAGCTAAACTAAACTAAGCAACTAAGAAATTATTGACTACTTATCGATTGTTATTCAGTTTTCGCCAGAGTAATTTGCAGAAGCACAGTAAGTTTCCCTCAATTATTCGACAAACAAAAAAGGGTCATTGTTTTGTCGTAATCGTCAATAGTAAATGTCTTTGTCAATTGCAGAATCATATTTTGCAAACTCAGTTAGTTAAAAGTGAGTTTCTGTTATTCAGGAAACGCTCCTCAGATCAAATTGTCATTAATTCCGAATTATTTACCTGCTAAATAGCCTATAGTTATTTTCACCATAAAATAAGAAAATTAAGTAAATTTTGTGTCCATATAAATATAATTTTCATAATTTTACTCAGTAGCATCAACTTAATTACTGACTGACTTACTTACTAACTTAATTACTTGTTTAATTACGCCTGTTACCCTTCGTGGTGCAGCATAGGCTGCCCAACATGACTCTCCAATCAACTCTGTACTGAGCTATAATTTCCACTTGTTTCCCACTGACACAAGCTCTCATGATGTCTGCTTCCGATTACCAACAAAACTTGTTCCACGGTATTCCACTCTTCCTTACTTTACTCACATTCAGCATTTCAATTTAAGACTTGCTTGTGATGCAGTTTGATGATTTCCACAATGCATGTCCTATCCACATCCAGTGTCTTTTCCTAAGTTCCTCATCAGATGGAAGCTGGCATATTCTCTTCCATAGTGAGTTGTTGCTAATGGTATCCGGGAAATGCATCTGGCGTATTTTGTGTAGACAATTGATTATGAACACCTGTACATTTTTGATGATGATTGTAGTAGTTTTCCGAGCTTCAGCTTCGTACAGTAGAACTGTCTTCATGTTCGTATTGAAGATTGTGACTTTGATGTTAGGTGACAGTTGTTTCGAGTTCCATATGTTCTTCAGTTGTAGGAATATTGTCCCTACTTTTCCAATCCTTGCTTTCACATTTGCATTGGAGCTCTCTTGTTCATCTATGATGTCCAGTTATGTGAACGTTTCCACCTCCCCGAGAATTTCTACAAGTGTGATTCGGTTGATGTTCTCTATGTTGTACATCAGGATTTCGCTTCACCCCTTGTGAATGTTGAGGCCTACTGCTGTAGAGGCTGCTGCTACACTGTCTGTTTTCACTACATTTGTTGGTATGTATGTGATAGGTGAGCTGAGTCACCTGCGAAGTCATAATCGTCTAGCTGCTTGCAAGATGTCTATATATTCCGTATTTTCCACAAATATAAAGGTCTTCATAATCCAATCGACCACTAGTAGAAAGAGAAAGAGTGATTGTATGCAAACTTCTCTAATACCGGTCCTCACTTGGAATGTATCCGTCAGTTATCCTTCGTCCAAGAGTGAATTTCCTGTTAGCCATAATACATTTTAATATCAAGAGAATATTATATACCAATTTACAAATAGACTGATTGATAAAAATTTTAGAAATATATTGTAAGGAAACATAATATCAGTAACTCAAATATTTTCATTCGATTAAACGAAAGTAGTAAGCATACAATCTTCTATATAAAAAGCATAACTGCGGTATATTTTTGATAGTTATTTGCTATCTTCATGTTATTTTCTTGAAATGTGGCCAGGGTTTTGATATAGACCCATTCCTTATGATGATGCTTCTTGCGACCTAGAACATTTTGTCCCAACTCTCCTCTTCTGCTCGAGAGTTGGACGGGCAGTATCCCTAGAATAGCTACAATCAGAGTTTGACTAATTGGAATTGACAGTTAAACACTATAGTTCTGTTAGAATTGACGTACAGTTGTCTTTTCCACCTATGTAACATTTTTTATGAAAACACAGTGGGCAAGTTATACTTCTACCATTAAAAGTAGTTTAAATTATAGTGGCAAAGATTTTTCTTCATCCGTCGTTTATGTTAATAACTATGTTATAAACACGAAAACCAACTAAAACGATCACGAAATTTTTCTACTGTAGTAAATCTCAATAAGAATAATAAATTGACCTGATTAATTAACACTGTCTTGTCCATTTTCACTATCCGTTTTGTTTTATTTATATGAATGTACGTATGTGTATCCAGGTAGGCATGTATCAAAATCCCCTTAGGCACAATTTATATTATTATTATTATTTATGATGTTTCTATAAAAATAAAATATAATTACTGTGTGATTTATTAGCAATAACAACGTTAAAATATCAAACAAACAAACAATCCCATAATGATATGAAGTATTATAGGGCGTATTTTGTTCGTTTCATTGTTAAGATTGAACATTCAAGAATATTAATTAGATTCTTTTAATGGTACTTCGGAATTATATAAATAAATTCTCCAATTTTCACACAGTGGTTCTTTAATTGACATCAACTGTTGATAAATACTATCATAAAATCTAAATTCATTTAGTATTGTTTGTTTAAATCTTCCCATTGATGTTTAGGACTGCAACTGGTCAGTCTCTAATTGGCTTATGTGCATACTGTGCGTATTGCCTTGATATAGCCTTAATTCACAAGCATTGTAGGCAAAGAAGGATAGTGGCTAGCAGTGTAATTCAGGACGCTTGTTTCGTCCTATTTGGTACTCGTCAGCTGGATGTACAAGGCAATGCGCACAGTATGCACATAAGCCAATTAGAGACTGACCAGTTGCAGTCCTAAACATCAGTGGAAAGATTCAAACAAACAACACTAAATGAATTTAAACTTCACCCCATTGCACAAGCAAGTGGCTATCAGGACTCAGTGGCCGAGTGGATAACGCGATGGCGTTTGAAGCGGAAGGTAGTAGGTTGGAGTCCCGGAGTGAACACTAACTCTGAGATGCAGGTACATCCAGCTGACGAGTCCCAAATAGGACGAAACGCATGTCCTGAACTCCACTGCTAGTCATTACCCATCTTTGCTTATCATAAAATCTGATCAAATCATTTAAATTTACTTGGTATTTTATTATATTCTATAAGTATAATAATAGTTATGAATAGAATTTAAAGCAAGTAAGTCTATTCAAATGAATATTGTCACTATATTTGTATTACTTAAACAATGTTCTAGATTCAAACTTCAAAACATACATAATATTAATTTAATGTCTTATTAACATTCAGGAAAACGACTTGGAACATTTTCTCAACTATATAGTTATTTGATGTTAATCAAAACATTTTGTTACTTTATAAAAGCAATTTTCTATAGATTCAAAATGACTTAATCTTAAGTGATTGAGTTGATATATGTATGTACATCGATGCATTTTCGTTCTTCAATTCCTTTATGAGTGTGGAATATGATTGTATGTAAATGTATGGTGAGTAAAAATATTAATAGTTAAAGCCATATCTTAGTTGTTTACAACATGGAATGAGATCAGATGAAAAACTATTAAAAATTTAAGAGTATCGAGGGGGCATTTGTTTCATTGATTATGAAATCAAATGGTATCTCAGAGCCCCTTGATGGGTGAGTATACCATAATAATCCATGATTTTAATTTCGATTTGTCGTGTTGAAAATAGGATTTTTAAATTATACCGGAATTTTTTTCTTTCCCATCAAACTGTCAAATCTAATTACGTATTTTCATTCACATTCTTCATCTTATTTCCTATCATACCCATTGATATATGAAGAAAAATGCACAAATGTGTTACCATTATAATAGTCATTACTCGTGTAATCACTATTTTGCATTATATTAATATGTTTCATTAAAAATGTATATTATTACTATTACTAGTAACAGTAGTAGTAGTAGAACAAAATACAAATAAACAAATTTTTATAATTATTGATCCGGTTTATATTGGAACACATTTGTTTGATTCTTTTTTTTTTCATTTGTCCAACTGACCATGATTGTGAAGAAGAAGAAGAAAGGGAGTAATGATTAGTGTTATATAATTGCGTTAAGTTTCTAAGCATTCATTTGGTTAGTTTGTTTAAAATTCAACTTGCTGTCTTTCTACATACACCTACACACATATATATACCATTTTTTTCTTCTTCATCTCTCTCCTTCTATCACTCTAATTCTCATTTAAAATTACAAATTGTCCGCCTTTTTAACAAAAAGAAACCAAGTGAGAGGAAGATAGAAAACGTTCTGTCCGTATGACTTCTTGGTAGTTTGTAGGTAAATTATTGAGAAATACTAATTATGAACGTTTACTTTAATTTCATCGACTAACTGTATTAATGGATTATTCACGGAACCTAATATTAGAATCACGAATGGAATATAGTTGAATCAACTAGAAGGACAGATGTAGTGAACGAGAACACAAATGGAGACAGTCGAATGTATTTGAACAGAATGTCTTAGTAAAATCTGAGAACCATACGGTAAATACCTAATTTGCAAAATGTCAATCAATTGTCTCAAACTTGACTGTTCCTTTTGCAAATGTCAAACAATCGTCTGAGACTTCACTGTTCTTTAGTTTCCAAGCAATCCTTCACTGTCCTCGTCCTCGTTTGTTCGATCTTCTTAACCTTCTGCTGCCACGTATTCCACATTTGATTGATGATACAGACTAATTATATCTATCGATATCAGGAGAACACATCACACAGAGGCATTTGAAAAGAAAAAGTTATACACTTTCAAACTACGATTTTAACTAACTGAAGAATATATATGTTCTCTACTATATACCAGAACAATTCTACGCAGTTTGTACGTCAGCCAACCAGCCGTTATTCACTGTAAACTCTGTGCGATCGATAAAACTTTACTCTAGGGTTGATAAGTCAGTAATTGTATGTGACTCCAACTACAATTTTAAGGTGAATATTATCAATAAATCTTTAGACACTATATTCCATGAAATATACCTAAGTAAAAAATGATAAAATGATTTATTATAAAATTTTTACTACTAGGTCAATGTGACATAGTATTTGCTGCTTATTCTTTCATGAAAAATTTCTATGTAACGTCGGTATCTTATATAAGTGTCTTTTAGTAACAAATGTAGGGCTTATGAAACAGTCTAATTCCTAAACTGAAAAAGCAAATTTTCATAGTATCAGCAAACAAAATCATGGTAAAATCAATAATAAATTGATTTTTAGGTCAGAATTTTACGAACATTGAAAACTGATTGAAATACTTCATTATCTGACATCGATTCTCATGGAAAACATCAATCTCCTAGCATTTATCAATAAGATACGGTTACAAATGCTGATTAGCCCAAAACTTATGTTGTGTGGCCCCTTATTTAGTGATTTTAGTCACTAAATATGACAAAAATCGTAGCTTGAGGTTGAGGCTTCGGACATAGTGACTGAATTCTAATTTGAATGATAAACGTTGAATACAATAAAGGACGGTACGATGTGACATTAGTTACCACTTAGTGAGGTCATGATACATAAGAAAAAAAATGGTAAGCAGTCATATTAAGTTACACAATCCAAACAGAATAGGTAAAAATTAAGTTCACAGAGATGAATAAACTAATTTCAAACTGTAAACTCCTTAAGTAAAGCAGTAAGAGAAAACAACTTAAATAATTGGGCTTATAAAGATTCAGCTAGCATTATTCAGAATTTTTAAGATGGTAGTGAAGATTTTCAGTTCATGTTGATTGTTCTGGTGGAGATTCATCCCCTGAGCAGTATGATTAGTTCATGAAGTTTTCATTATTCTTCTCAACAACAAACTGGTATTGAAAGCGAAGTATTCTGATTTTTCTCCACGTACGACTGAGAAGAAACATTAAAATCCACCCAGTTCATTAGCCAGTTAGGAAAGTTAATAGAAAATATAAGATTAAGAATCAGGTTAAAGGGGGAAGACATTTAAAATTGATGTGCAGACAAAATCTGAAAACCTCACTCACTGGCGGATTCCTAAATGTCTTGTTATCAGAGTTTGTTGTTTTGTTATAAATAATGACTGTTCGAGAGTAAACATTGGCAAATTAAAAGAGAATCGAATACAGAACTATCTGATCTTCTAATTAAGTGAAACAATTTAAACTAAAAGTGGTTTTATTCACTTCTCTATATTGTTTGTCCTTAATATCGAGGTTGGATTTTACGAAAGGAATTCGACTACGGACAATATTTTTAAGGCAGTACTACTTACTTTTGTCTTTATTAAAAAAAGGGTTACAAATATTATGACTTATTGCCGACTAACTTTTCGCTCAGTTATTTCACAGATTTATTAATTAACAAAATAAACCTATCGGATCACTGAAGAATAATTAAAAATTATTCATCAAATAGAAGTTTGTTTTCGCTTATGCAATTCATTTAAGCTGTACAATACAAGGCCACCATTGAAACCTTGGAATCACTGTATGACCGTTTCGTCCTTGTATGAGACATTTCAACAGTGGGTATTCACAACCTCACACTCGAGACTCATGAGGCATCATGGATTGATTAAAGTTAGACATTAACACCGTTGGATGCAGGCTCAATATTCTAGAGGTTAGACGTTCGCACGAGATCAGAGGTCCTGGATTCGAATCAGATCATAGATGATCACTACTGACGAGTCCTGCACTAGGACGAAATAGACTTCTAGTCCTTCCAGGTTTTTAACCGTGGTCTGGCATCGGAAGGTCCACGATTTAAATAAAAGTAAGGAAATGTTGTGTGATTTGAAGAAATAAAGCCTAAGGTAGCGTTATATTAAATGGTGTTCCAAGAGAAAAAACTAATATCGAGAGAAATTCGCGTAATACTACAATGGCAAACGAAAAACATTCAAGATAATAGTTAACAGAGAAGTGATAAAAGTTTTCTTCACTGAGTCCGCTTTAAGTCTTCTTGAAAATTATTACTTGTTTACTGAAATAATGGTTACAAATATCTTGTCACTGAGTTCCTATACTCAAGAAAATTTGAAATCAAATCTTTCGAAAGCTAATCGATGTATTGCAAAGTATTATGGACTTTTTAATAATAATACTGTTTTGGTAAATGTATTTCTATAAAAGAATGGAAAAGATTGTATCATTCAATGATTCGAAACTCTAAATATAAAAATGAGGTTGCGTAATAATCAGGGGGTTATAGAAGAATAGGAGGGTGAAAATAATTTATGGGTCAAAATGATGAAAGATAATTGTCCGCTTGACAGATATAAAAAAAAGAAAAACACTGAGGCCATAATAATGACTGAGTAATAATCATAAAAATTGTTAAAGGATAACAGTCACCTCCTGATTACTACTCAACTTCATTTGAAATTGGAATCACGAACCACTTTAAAAATAGATGTTACTGTAAAAATTATTTTAGTAACACTTCATCTCTTCGTTTCTTTTAATGCGTTTCTAAGTGAAGTGGACTAATAATAACTTGGATTAATTAACTGAATATCTCTTTTTAATACCTTCATAAAACCATGAAAATATTTATCTTTTCACATCTTTAAATCTATCTATTTTTTTTGTCGTTTTTTCGCTTGTTTACTGCCTACTTGACTAACATTCGGGTTGGTTTAGCTTTTAGTTATGTTGTTTCTGTGTGTGCGTGTATTCGTCTGACAAAAAACGCTGACTGTAATCTAATTCTATTCCTTTACTTTTCACTCTCCCTCTCTCTCTGATAAAAGCTCTTTTCCTTTCTATCCTCCTTTAACTGTAAACATTTATTTGTAATGACATTTTTTGCTAGTGAAACTGATCCACACGGAAATTATTGATAGAAATAGAAACCAAATCGGTGATGAGGACATATTATGAGAAAATCTATAACAAATAAAATCTACTGTAAAATTTAATGATTGAAACTTACCACTTTCTTTATTTCGTTAATTTAATTCATTAATTTGTCACTCAATCAACCAGTCAGCTAATGGACTTGTTATAGTTCTCCTTTGTAATTGACTCCAGATAATTCGTGTGCCTATATTTGTACATATCCCAATTTAAATGAATTTGAGTTATCAAGTTGTTGATATTCTTAAATGAGTTTTGATACGTATAACCTGTATGGATTGCTTCGATATAGCTATTTTCACAAGTTTTCATGAAAAAGAGAGATTGTGACTTATCATGAAATTTGTGGCGTGCGTTTCTATTTATTTGAGACGCATCATCTGGATGTACCTGTATCCCAGTGAATAACATGTTCAGCGTTTGATTCAAAAGGTACTGGGCTCGAGTATAAATGTGATCATTGATACTGCGATTCGGGTAAACTCAGCTAACGAGTCTCGAAATGGATGAACCGCGCTCATTGAATTCTACTGCAAACTATAATTTATATATTCTATGATTGCATATATGTATAAATGTAATTGTTTTTGTACTGTAGGGGATAACGAGTTGGGATGAAAGGAATCTCTTAAGAGTCGCCTAAAGCAAATTTTATCAGACACTGACATCTGTGGGCTTTCTTCATTTATTTCTGTTTATCAATAGAAATATATATTGTCTACAGAACTTTAGCATTTTAATAAACAATCATTTTATAAAAATTTACATTTTGTTACATTCTAGACTAATGTCTTCCTTGTTTTGTTCCATTCATAACTTTTTTCGAATTAATATTACTTTACCTGTTAATTTTTTGCTACTTATCTATTTAATACTATACTGATCACTTCATTATGATTAGTATGATTCTTGTGTAGAAACATTAGTAACTTATTTAGAAAAAATCTTATTTACGATACTTCAAAGTACTGAAGTCGTAAACTGAAGTAGTTTTCGACTTGTTTTGTTTAAAATGATTAATTTGGGTTTCAATAAAAATATCAGAAATGGGAATTAGTTACAACTAATGTCATACACATTGTTTGCTACCTGAAATTCATATGAGAAAAGATATACACTAAAAAGTGGTATGATGTAAGTTTTTTTAATTTCCAGTGAATGTTTTATTGATAATAAAACAGTAAAACAGCGAATAATCTTTGTTATATCTCGAACTTAGATTCTTAGTATGTCGCGTAATACTTGAGCACTGAAACGCTAGAACCCTCCCAAGTCGCAAAATGAGAAGACAGAAAACTAGTAAGTAGACATGTTATACCAAACAGTGTCAAATATAGTACAAAAATCTCATGTATTTATAGTTTTTGGCTGAAAGTAAATCATCATTTCGGACAGCCAATAGACACATAGGGGGTCCTTCTTATTCGTCCAATAGGGCAGCAACACGTCGATATTCTAGAATGTTCCTCTAGCGGTGATTGGATGGAATATCTTCGTCTCTTTCTGAACTTCTCGAGTTTGTCAACGAGCCATCCTTACAATCTTAAAAACATTATATTGTTCTATCATAATTATCATTCTTACTCTGTTCAATTTATAATAAAGTAATTGATGTTTAAAGAACCTAGTGGATTCTGTAAACGATAGTTTCTGTGTCGAATAACTCAAGAAAATTAAATGTTCCTTATAAACTATTAATATTCAGATTACAACAGGGCTTCTAAATAAAACTTTCACTGATACTTAACTAATTAGATATCAATGGTGGCTATTAAAGAATATAAGGTGTTATCAGCATCCTACTTACAGATTCATCTAAAAATTATTCAGGACAGTGCTTTTACCAAAACTCGTATACTACTTATGTTGACAGATATAAGTAGTATGTAGCACAAATTGGAAGTTGAATGCATGGCAGAAGAAGATTGAGGAGATTCAGTTGCAAAGAATAGAAACAGAAACAGAAAGTGATTGTGATGTCAACAGAATTGAAATAATCATGAAGCGTGTGATGAATTACTGATGAAATATATACAAATGATGTATTTAATTTATAGCTTTCATATTTTACGAAAGCCATTTGTAAATTCATATTAAACGATAAATTGATTTGTCCACCTACGTTCTTCGGCATTACAGTGCTACTTTACTTTTATCTTTTGTACATACTCACCATTGTTAGTTCTGCTTTATTAATATTATTTTTGTTCACATATGTACCATCGTTGTCGATAGCATTGTTTCCAAGTAGATCTTAAAACGTGAAGCATTGACCATCATAGCTTATATTTAATATTAAACTCACTCAGCTCCAGTCAATATTTGTAGACTTTTTCAAAAAACTCCTGATAACAATGAGGTATTCTACTTTTTTAGAGATAACATTAAAGGATTGTATTAGGCTGGAAGTGGCTTTCGTCAGAAAGCCCTAATAGTAACAAAACCGTTTAGCATCATGTTGTAGTTTGGTATATCTAAGTAATAACTAATGATCATAGACTCATATGATGCTGATATAAATATGGATTTATTTACGTTAGTACATTAAGTCAGAGACAAAATAACACGACATACACCAAAACATCTTGTAAAAACTAATTTCATAATTACAACATCAAGATTAATAACATTAAGCGAGTCTCGCAGTAAAATTATATCATATCACTCGGTAGATTAATAAATCAATCATTTTATTCTCAGTTCTCAATGATAGCAAACATATGAGACATTCGATCAGAAGGGGTTTTGTGGAGAATTTAGTATTTTCATAGTTGAAATCATTAGTCAATTGAAGCTAGAGCACCATGGAAAACCTGGAAGCACTAGACGGCCGTTTCATCTTATTATGGGACATTAACACCGTTGGATGCCGGCTCAGTGGTCTACCGGTTAAGTGCACCGGCGCGAGACTGGTAGGTTCTGGGTTCGAATCTTATAAGACATTCATTATCAATGAATTCAACAATCCTAACATATTCAAGGGCTATCTTTCGTAGTTTTCAAATGACTGTCTATCTGGTTTACTGATAAGATTAATAAAGAAAACAATGTTTCTTACTATCCTGAAACTTTACGTTTTTCAAATTTTCTAAATATATGCTCAAACAGGAAATTTAAAACAATTCATTTATATATTTTTGAGTCTAAATAGAATTTCTTCTAAATCTAACTGTACTTGTAATTGGGGTTTTTTTGTATCATTGAGAGTGCATATGAGTAAAATAAAAGGTTGTCTATATAAAGTTTTTTATATATTTCTATATCTATGCATACAAACTGAAAGTTCTAGGTAAATTTATTTTCTTCCGTTTTTCTTATTGTATCATAAACACAGTACAATATCATTTATAAAAAAGAAATTTTTTTAATGTCAAAGATATAAATTATTCTTATTACTTCTTTATTATATGTTTCTTTTTTATTTTTTATTTTGCCTTAGTTAAAATGTCCTTCGTCCTCTATTCCAATATAGTTGTTATAACAACCAACACATTATCAATATATTTATATTTATTTATCTGTGTTTAAAACATTCTAGGTCATCAGAATAGATTAAATGAAATGTTTACATCTAAATTGTATCTATTTTAAAAATCAATAATTGTACCCTAATGAATTACATATATTTCAATAGAGTTGATAATCATTAGAATGGATAATATACAATTTATTATTATAAAATTAACTGTAATATAAAAACTCATCTAGACAATAAATTGACTTTTTGAATAATTTTTTTATCAATATGATAACTAATAATAGGAGTTTTATGAATATCCATGTATAGTAAAAAGGGATATTTCTATTAATTATACATACATGTTGGTTACTAAGTTCATTTATCCTATTTTATTATTTTTTTTAATTTATCGATTATTTTTGAAAAAATTCTTATTGATTTAAAGATATAAGTAAGTATATTTCTTTTTATTAAAAAAACGAAACTACGTTATTAAATTCCTAATTTTTTAAATAAAGACAAATCAATATGGCTGTGATCAGACCTGAATTTCCTTTGGCAATGTCTATGAAAAAAAGGAAATACAATAATCAGATGGGGTTTTATGGAGATTTCAGTATTTTCATAGTTGAAATCATGAGTCAATTGAAGCTAGACTATCAAGGAAAACCTAGAAGCATTGGACGGCCTCATGCTTTCAACTATGAAAATACAATAATAGTAGAAAATAATTTATACTAATATTCATCAAGATTAAAACAAATAGTTTGATAAAAATTAGGTGCCAATTATAGGGAAGTCATTATTTATGAAAATTATGTTTGAAATAATCTCAGTGATTGAAATTTTAATAATTCCAATGTTTTCCCTGAAGAAGCCAGACAAGTTGGTTGGACGAAATGTTGGAATCATTTAAATTTCAATCGCTGAGATTATTTCAAATATAATTTTCACATATAAATACAATAATATCAGGGCGCACAATTTTCGTCAAGCCATTCGTTCTAATCTTGACGAATATTCGTATAAATACAATAATAGTTTTAAGATTCCGATTAAAATCAAAAATTTGAAGTAGTTTGCTGTTAAATTTTTATTAGAAAACTGAAGGTTGTCCCCTTCACTCAAATCAGTTTAACAATTTAGTTATAATTAAATGTTCAATTCACGATATCCTTTGATGTTTTTTCATTATTTGTTTAATAAAAAAACTACCAATTGAGTTATCACAAGTATATCGAAAATACATAAAATAACATTAGATTAATACCTAATTTTCTTGTAAAAAAAGTTGCATGCTTTAATTTGGAACTACTAAAGTGTGCATAATGACAGTTTCCTACGAGACTGGATTTAAAGCTTCACAACTTGATGAAAGTATACTATCATTAGGTTAGATCTTAATGATCTTCATTGAGTCTTCTTGTCAATTATTTTTGAATAGAAAATACTTTTCACAGTTTCCTGTTAAAACTGAATGACATTACAAATCATGTCTACACTCTAAAACAGTCCCCTTTTAGGCTACTTAATAGAAATGACAGATGTATTGTTTGATTTTATGATTTGTGATAAAGACTTCTCTTTTTTTAAACAAAAAAAACAGACGTCTGTTTTAATAGTTCTTTAGTTTATGTCAACCAGTGACTAAAACTATATGTAAAGAAATTTAAATCAACAAGTTAGTCAGTCAATTATTCATGAGCAACATAGAACCTAGTACTTATGTCTATTTGTTGAAATGATCACTCTCCATTGGCATGGTGAGATGAAATTGTTGAAGCAAATCCCAGAGTGGCAGAAGTAGTAACATTATAAATGCTAATTGAAAAGATTAGACATCGAAGGTTCGTTTCAGGAGAATGTAAATTAGTCAAAGTATTTATGAAGAATTAGGAAACTTAGGATCTAAGACAAGATAAAGAGTTAATGAACCTGTGCCGCTGTGAAGGATTTTTAGCCTTATTATAAAAAACCTCTAGCCATTGGTTGCGTTAATCATGCGAATCCCTACCAGGTAGTCTGAACTTACATTTGTGGCTCAGTCCAATAGAGTCTCTATGTACTGATGTTATGTCTTGATTTAGCCACTCTTCGCTTTCTTTCGACCTGCTCTTACACAAGCCTCTATTGTGAGCTAAAAATAGTCCGTGAAAAGTCATAGGTGATACATATCCAAACTACTTCAGTAAATAGTGAATCACTATCTCACAAGTCGGTTTGACATTCTTACCTGATACTCAGTGTTTAAAAACTAAATTGTTAACTCTATAGTCCTAAAATGCACGAGTAGTGTTTCGAAGGTACGTACGATTGAATACTATTAACCTACAAATATCTTCTGATTTTGGAGGTCACGTTTCACAACTATAAAGTAGAGCAGAGAGAACTGCCGTACAGTATATTCGCCCTGTTGTGTAGACAGGCATCTTGCCTGTCCCAAAAGTGATGTAAGTTGGAAAACATTATCCAGACTTTCTGAATTTGTCCCGAAATTTCGCCATAGATCAATTCGCAAGAACTGGATAGACCCCGAAGTTAGGTTAAGCGATTGGTACTCTCATCTATTTCACTCCCTACTATCACTTGAAACATTTACTCAGCCCAGTCTTGCTTTGAGACCGAAAAATTCAACTATGTTTGAGAGTCAGTAGACATGCTTGTGCCTCCGAACCTGGAGAAGTGAGGATATTTAGTCAATACACTCATGTAAGGTCTGAAACTGTCCTGGATTTCCCGAGTTTAGTGCGCACGAGCCCTAGTTAAGCGTGGTTAGTTATTGATGATGATATTTTAGACACTATACTAATTAAAATAATTCCTGTGTGGTTATCACAAGTGAATTTTTTCCTTTCTTATAGACTGGGACGATCAGAGATTGAAACTATTTGAATTATATCTAGCCAATAGACTTAAGCTAATATCCCAGTCAATCTAACAACCAAAACTAGACCACCATCTGTAAAGGCTTTAAGGTTTAGTCCATTATTGCTTGCTGTTCTCCCATGCTTTAGATTATCTATGGCTGTTTCATCTTCAATGAGATTCGAGGGACATCTCACTCAGATCACTCGGTAAAAACAAGGAAATTAACGATAGGTTGGGGAGTAGTTTAACTGTTATTCAAAGTACTCTGCTGGGTTAGGGGTAAACTATTAACTCTGCACAGTTGTCAATTATTTAATATGTCCTTCGCGCTTTCCATTGCTTTGCTTTCGTTTACCATCACTCTTCACGATCGTTGCTCAAACTTTTGTCAGTCAATTTTTACTCTCCTTTCACAGAGTATCCACAGATATCCAAAATTACAGGCACGTTAAGCTAGCATGAAAGAGTAGTGCCGTAAAGCAAGCGAGTGAGCGTGAGATTCGAATGAGTGAGCGAGTGATCGAGTCAATAAACGAGTATGTGAGTCAACGAGTCAGCGAGTCAGTGAACAGGATTTTGATGTACATATATATTACATAGTGAAATGAATAAACCATCGAATCAATTAGGCGATTAAAATAGTAAGGCTAGCAAAATCAATATATGAGTAGGCAGTAAACAATGCTCAAGCTTACGTAATAAAGGTACAATAGTATAGATAGTTTGTTATTGTACGAATGACTTTGTCCGTTAAATAAGTTAACAAAAGGGCTTAGCCAAATTAGATCTGAACAAACTCAATCGTATGTTAGCTGCTATAGTCCTTTAACTTTTCATTAACTGCAAACTAGCCTGTAGTAGACTGTTTTTTTTTATATCAATGGCCTCCATACATCGTTTACCAAAAAGTGAGCTTGGAAGATCACTCATTTACTGCATAATGTTTACAGTTATTCACGTAAAGCGCTAGGTCATCAGTTTCTTTCTTACAATCACACTTTAGATTGAACCAAGTCACACCAATAGCATCTTCTCAACATGCTGAAGAATTGGAAAGAAGTTATACAAAGATGCTTGTACGTTAAGCTACAGATACTACATATCCTGGAGTGTACGTAGACGTTAATTTAGTCGGGTGAAATATTGGAAGGGTTACCAAGTATCTGATCACTGTGTAGATTCTCATGTTTAACTAAACAATATCATCAGTTAGAACATCGTTATTAAATTGACTGTTCTGCACTTTTGATGATCAAAGAATCAGCGAATAATTATGAGCTTAATGAATTTAATGTTCATCACTATGTATTAAGTGGACCAGTTTATTTTTTGAAACCCAATATCTTTCTTCATATCATTATTTTACCGCAGTAATCAGCTTATAATTTACTTGTCTTTGGCATTTGGAAACGTAAAATCATTTCTCATCAAATGTAGTTATATAGTCTTAAACGTCTGTCACTGAATAAACAACCTTCTTACAACATTTCGACCCTATTACTGAATGGTGCAGAATGAACTCTCAAAAACAAAATGAATTTTCATTCTGTTCGTAGATACACCTTAAGGACTACCCACTATAATCAAAAAATATGTGACAAATGAAGAAGTATCCCTATTAGCTTCATTCACAATATCAAATCATTTCACCTCATTTGACAACACTGAAAATACGATTAATAAAATTAGACTAACACTTTGAATTTAACAGCATCCTGTTATTGACGACTTTTATCTAAAACATATTAATAAATAAATTGAATAGGATAAAATTCCTAACTTGTTCTAAATGATACTTTTAAAATATATCGAAAGTTTATTTGATCTGAATGCATTACTGTGACTGCAGTTATTTTTAATTTAAAATACTTGATAAGATCTTTGATAATTCATTCTGTAGAAAGTACATACCCATATACCATACACAAACGTCTATAAATTATATGCGAACCATATACCAACTACATAATTTCATCTGTATTAATTTTCAGGATATGAGATGATTTCAGATTTCGCAAAAAAGGCGTTAGTGACTATCAGTTTAATAATTTGTCACGTTATTGGAACTTTCCGGTCAAATCATTATTGTGTAACCAGCTTTTTGAACAATTAGTTCATTTTCTTTTATATCGACATGTTGCATAATATTCAGTTTTTTTAATCAGAAGGATGTTTTCGTTTCAACTACTATACAAGATGAAGTTGTTTCTAAATACATTACACAAGATAAGCGGTGAAAATATCTATCTAAACAATTAACATTGAATACAATATCTTTAAACATGACTATCAAAGCAAAATGTCCCACTTAAAAAACTAATTACCGCGATTGTGAAATCCTTGCTTTCCGTTACTGTAGTGTTGGTTGCTATGTTAAGCCCATATAACTTATTCTGGCTTCTGGACAATCCAGTTTATCCATTCTTCTTGAGTCACGTTTTGACAATGTTAACTATTCTCTTATCAACCTTGACTGTTTTTATATGAGCGTATGTGCGCACACTTCTTATCCGATTCATCACATGTCTGTAGCTTATTTTCGTAAGACTAAAAACATTGGTTAACGTTTGATTAAATGGAGTTGGCTCACACTCTTCCACCGCGCGTCATTTCGCTCTGCTCTTTTCTTCCGCGTCGTTCACTTCGTCCCTCTGATTACCTGTCCAGATCACTGAGTGTACAAAATATATGTATTCGTAAATCCATTCTCGTATTTGACTTATTTAATTCTGTTATTCACTGATGCGACCAAAGTCGATAATTATATATGAGAATAGTCAGGATGTATATTTCGACAGCAATCATCTAATAATGATCATTTATCCGATCCAACGGGAGTCAGATATCGGGCTACTAAATTACTATGAAACACAATGTTAAGTGAATAAAAGCAATAGACGGCAAGATTTTATCACTGTATTTCGAGAATTATTGAAATCGTGCCAAAAACATTTAAGCTACATAACAGTGATTACCGTGTCTCAACAAAATTTCAAATCTTACACCACTCAAATGTTAATGCAGTAGTGTATTCATGTGTCATTTGGTAAACTGTGGGACGGTAAATAGTAATCGAAATAAGCTAACCACTAGATACTTGCTAAATAGTCTAACAGTAAAAAGATCTTAAGGAAACATTGAAGTCGTTTGTTTGTTTTCTAAAGTAAATAACTTTTGTTCTTTTAAAAACATTTTAAGTAAAACGAACCCTCTACCAGTACATCTCCGCTGGGAATTCCACTAGATAAAGCAGTTTATGACCTTATTAAACAATTCAAACATATTTATCGTCCTTTTAAAAAATAGCCTGAAGCATTTGATATTCTGTGAAGCTTTTTTAAAAAGTCACCTAAACCTAATTTTTATCAAACTTTATTTCTGCATACCAAGTTGTGTGATAACAGTTTACTGAGTTATACATAAATATCAATTAGAAGCTTTCTATAAGAAACACAATTCTGTTACATCGAATCTTCGAAAGTAGACTGTTGGAAATAGTTATGTTTATATGAGTAAGTGTGGCCAAAATGTTTATAAATACCATTATCATGGTTTGACTTGATAGTTTTAGATCAATTAAATATAGGATAGATTGTCTATTATGAAGAAAATATTCTTATGAAATCCTATGCACGTTTCGCAACTTTGTGTACGTCTTTTTATTTTGTTTAGGAAGTTTTAAACTTGTGTGAGGTTGATTCCGTTAGTTATTCTCTTAAGAACTGACTTAGACTAAAATGAGAAGCATCAAAATTACGATTATCTGCTCATTGAGACATTGCAAATATATTACCATAAAAGGTAGTAATGATGTATTTTAAGTGTTATGGTCAATCAATTTTTAAACTGGATAAAAATTCGAATACTGGGAACGTGTTATTACTTGGAATAAGTCGGAAGAACTTTCGAAAAGTTTGGTAAATATAAATGAATTTAAAAATCTCTATAATGATCTTATAGTTTTCATATTTCTGTTAGGTATATACTCATAGCATGAAATCAGGGCTTAGAATAAGATCAGCCTTACAGATCAACTTTGGATTCAAGATTTCCCTCTAATTTTTATTCAAAGCAACTTCTTACAAGTTAAAAATCGATTATTGATCTATATTGTATGACAATTACTCCATTCATGATTCTTGCATATACTTTTACCCGATAGTGATTTTATTTCTCATATAAGCTGCCAAGTAGAACGCGTTAGTAAAATACCATAAACCTTGATCACAAGTTGAACACTTAAGTAGATAACACGCAATAAAACATGTCAAACTATTGGAATAAACCGCTTCTTCCAATATGAATATCATTAAATCAATTACGTTTTCTTATTATCATAGAAACTACTAATCTATTCTGTTTCACAGTTGATCCATTAAATTCCAAACACTTTTACTATCATTTTCTTCAAATTTCTTATAGTCATAGGAATTGTTTAGTTAAATGAAGAAAACTGTACGTTTTTGTTTACAATATAGTGAAAATATTTTTCTGTTTTTTTGTTGTTGTCATTATAATTCTTCCCAAGTTTATTTTGAATCTATAAAAATCAATTTCTTTTCTTACTCAAATATGAGTAGAATCGTATGGAAAAAAAAATTATTGATTTACATAGTTGCTTATTTGTAAATAAACGTTCTTAAACAAGATAAACATATCTTATTTGTATTCGCTTGTAATTTATTTTGATAAACAACATTTCTTCTTCTTATATCTCTTCGATAACGATTAGTAATATATATATATATATATATACGTACAACAAACATGGATACAAAAACCCTAGGACAATCAGGAAATAAACATATGACATGAAAAAAAAAAGAAAGAAAAGAAATGGAGAAGTGAAAAGAATAATAATGCTGAACGATAATCAGGTCAGAATCTAAGGTCATATAAACATAAATCTTATAAATAAATAAATATATTTTCAATTAAAATTTTGTTAAAAGGAATTTTTGTTTAAAAAGCAAATAAATGAAAACAAGTCAAATAAGGTGGGACATTCATTAAAGGGAATAGGATGTATTTAGTGTCCATCTCGAATAAATAGTTATTTGTCGAAATCTTTTTTTTTTTAAAAAATTAAAATACATGAAAATGTTAAGAATCATATTCGTTGTTATGTACAATTCATATTGTGGTCATATATAAGAATAGTCAATTGAATGATAATTTACTTAAATGAAATTATCAGTATCATATATATATATATATATACATATATATATATATATATACTGATAATTGTTATTCCGATTCCCTCCATTATCAATGTCCATCACTCCATATTATATTGTACTCAAGTGTTACACATTAATACGAGTACGGTTTCAGGCAGCCAAAGACAAACTATTGAAATAAAATGAATTCATACTATTTTGCTATAGTTGTTGTTTTAGTCTTGTTCTAGTAGGTACCTGAGGTCGATTTAGAATTACTGTCGAACAGCATTGGAACTCTTTAAAGAAGTTTAGAAATAACTTAAGGAAGTTTAAAATGTCTCGAGTTTATTAATTATTCCCCCTTGAAATCACAAAATAAATAAATCCCCAGCTACTTTATATCATATTCACTCCATCTTCAGGTTTTAATGAAATTACATCAATCTTTTGAAAGGTAAATCATAGTTCAATGCCTGTTAGTTTGATCAACTTGACGAGTAATGACCAGTATCGATTACATCAGGTATTCATACTTCCAATTAGAGCGTCAAACTATTATTCTTAACATTTTAAGATACTTATTTCATTTAACGAAATTAGGATGAAATAATTTAGGTAGAATCGTTCAAAGGAAAAAAATTCACGATCTCGATGAAACTCAACAATCTCCAGAACCTTATACTAATAATCACCATTTGCTCACGAATGACTAGCTTTTAGAGGTGATTCCCCGAATTCTAGTTGGAAGTCGTGACCAGTGGAGTTCAACCGTGTTGGGTGTGGGCCGTTACGCACTGAAGACAATAGAAGATGGTCACACAATGTCGTATATTGATTGGGGTTATACACTTACATCGTTGAATGCCAACTCGGCAGTCTAGAGGTTAGGCTTTTGCGCGAGTGACCAAAGGCTGTGGTCTCGAATCCTTCTTTCAGGACCGTGGATGCTCGCTGCTGAGGATTCCTATATCAGAACTAAACGGTTGTCCAGTGCTTTCAGGTTTTCAATGGTGGTCTAAAATTGTTAAATTCATGACCTTAATGAGAAAATTCAATTGTGAATTATTTATTTGGAATCAATAATTAACATATCTGAAATTATTTCAAAGCTTGATGGTTTTGTAGCAATATTATTACTCTTTTTAAGAACAGAGGGTTGTATTCAGTCAGAAAATAAATTAATGGAATCATTTTAGCCTGTCTTAAATTGTACATACATGAATTTCTGAAGGACGTTTTTACAATTTCAATAGCATAAATAAGCCAAATGAGTTACATATGTAACGATATTGTCTAATAAACATACTCAGAGAGTATCCAATAATGTCAAGTAATCAGCCATAAAATATGCATTCTTATTCCATCATATAATGTAGTTACATAAAAACTTAACAATGAAATAGATTAATATGCTAGATAATTCAGATGTTTATTGTATGCTAGTTCGTCAGAGATTACTACAAAACTGTTGGCATAAAATTACTCGAACAGACTAACCTATTTGTGTCACTTTGGTAACCATTATTTAAATATAATTTACAAAAACAAATTATCGCACAGTAACAACATATAATTACTTACTTCATTCATAAAGTGTTTAGACTGATTACTGATTCTAAAAAGCACAACGAAGAGAAACCATCCGTCAACATAGTTAACTAAAAAATAATCTTCTGAATTCATCGTTAACTAACTTCATCGAGGTTCATTCAACATCAAGTAATTGCTTTGTTTCTTAAACTCACATCTATTTTACTAACAATGTTTACAGATTTCATGAATTCGACAGTACTTGCTATCATAATAAATATCAAATGTGAAAAAAAATATGTTGCTTGATCAAAACAATGGTGAAATAACCTGTTTATGTTCCAATTACTGTTGTACGAATTATAAATTAGGTCAAAAAACATTCCATTATTCCACTGAATCTATATGAAAAGAGTGAACAAATAAATTTCACTAATCTAATATAGATGAATTCATTATCTAATAGGATAGGGTGAAAACAAGTTCATGTTTTAACTCAGTTTGAAAAATTGACCGGTGTAACATTAGTTTATTTTGTTCAATGTAACAATGATGTTATTTCAGTGTGATGTTTATTGAAATATAATTTACTTTATATTAATTTGATTCAAAATGATATTTAGTATGCCTTTTTATAGTAAATTTATATGATGTGCTATTTGTTAATTAATCATTGAGTTTGTATGTAATTACGCTACATAAGCCAGTGTATTATTTAAAATGGTTGATATTATCTGAAGGGTGAATAAATTTTATATTATGATCAATTTGTGTAGCGTAAATCAGTGATTCCCCCCATTGAAAGTAATCAATCACTCAATAATAGCAGTGATTTTTCTATTCCAAGCATTTAACAGTTATTCGCGATCACAATATTATCCATCCATAGATCTTACATATTTTTGAAACTAATTAATTCATTCCACACTATTTCAAGCTTTTGTTTCATTACGAAAAACACTAGACAGATGTTTTACTTTTTATTAGAACTCTTTTACACTGCAAAATCAGGTACAGTTAGAATCTAATGATTTACACTTCCAACTACAACTCGCAATATACCAGGATAGTAATTCAATAGCATTAGCAAATAACCCCCTCGATTGTTATGCATATATATATGGACGATTGACTTTTCTAACTTTAGAAATTAGTGTATTAGGCAATATATCCGTCTACCAACCGTACGACAAATATGCTGGACATCAGTATCCTCTGTTCATTTTTTAGCTAGGTCTACCTCAAAGCGTTGTGATATTCAATATAGGTGTAGATTAGAAGAAAACTAGACGCTCCCAAGACAAAAGGTAGCATCAGTCCATGAGATAAGGGACAAAATAAATGGTGGTGTAGGCAAGTGCGAACTATCCAATTGGAGACCAAGGTTATTACAACTAATGCTTAGAGAATTTCGATAGCAAAGATAAAAATCGTTCTCTCAATCTTTATCTAACCTTAGATACTAAGTTTCTTAATTCTTTTAGATTATTTTACTCCACGAACCCATTCTTCTTCTAGAATCATAGCTTCTATCCCTAATCTTTCCACTAACATTATGACTGTTGCTACTTATACTACCCTGACACCTTATCGTTCTGATGAGGTTTGGCAGCTCGAACCGATGCAGATATATACCAGGTTCTATTCTGTCTATGACTAACTGACTGATATCATAAAAATTGATTAATTTTTGTTTTCTGTATTTAACAGATTTTTATGAGACTTCTGTTCAAAATATTATAACCTTTTTTGTCGTACAACCAATTTTATTTAAAGTCCAGTAATTTGACAACCAAACTGAGTAAGAGATAGCCAGATATCGAATCCGTTTAGAAACAAAATATATCATTTGTCGACACTGCTCTTCAATGGTAACTATTGATCATTTTTAAATATCTAAGTGGTGGCTTATGGATTAAATTCTTGACTTTCAATAAGTTTATTTTACTTTAATCTTGATAACAGATTGTTATTACATATACTTTACACGTAGTTTGGTTCAATGCCTATTACATATATCTGTACTTGGTTCCCGAGTTATACATAAGTCAGACTTTTGCTATATTTCAAAACATCCTCATTTATCAAATCAGTTTTCAGGTTATACAACAAAATGCGATATATTGGGCTAAAGTGACATGATATATTACGTTTTTTTAGCAAAGTTATTTACTTAGTGGTCAATTTTTCTACATCTATGTATACAATTATAAAACATACACTTACACTGAAAACACAATAGATTAAACGCCGCTAATAAGCATTTTCAATATGAAGTAAGTATGTTTTCATTATCGCCTTGAATCAATGAATTTTGATACATCTAGAAAAGAAATATTTTAATGATTAATAGAATAGATAGATTTATTCATACACTTCTGATACAATTATCTATAATCATATAAAATTTTCGCTTTAAAAGTTTATTATTTATCAAGATAAAGAGTATATAAGAACTTTCGTCTAAATTAGAGCGAATAATTTCACAGTATTTGGGCGCCAAGTTGATGTAAGATATTAAATAGGAATAATATATTTGTAAAATCTCATCGAATGAATTTGAAGTAAATCCAACGTTTCGCTTTTTCCTTGAAAAAGCTTAGACCAGATTACCAAGCGAAACGTTAAATTTACTTCAAAATTCATTCGTTAAGATTTTACAAATTATATTATCCTATTTAAGATAAAGAGTAGTTTACATTAGTTACTAGGACCGATATGTAACCATTTTTGAATTGTGTCAAAATACTTTGTTTGTTTCTGAATCATTATAAAAATACAAATTTTTAAACAATTACTAAATTAATTTAGAATAAATTAAAACAAACTATGTAGTCTATATTGAATTGTAATTATTTATTCAATGTCCATAATTTAGTATAATATATCAATTAATTTATTATACTACTTACTAATTATTACAATTTGATTTTATACGCAAATAAAGTTTCTTCTTCTTCTTCTTTTTTTCTGTTCCTACTCAACATTTTATTTAATATACATTACTGTTTATATGTTATTTGATGTAAGGTTGTATTTGAGATGGTGGAGACAATTTGTAATTCAGGTGGATAATGTGGATTTTACATTACAGATATATTAGAAAAATTATTTTTAAACCGAATAATTTCCTCTTTTTTTGTTTTAATGTATTCTATTTGCAATTAACAATATGCAAACAAAAAAAAATTAATTCAATAAATGATATTTTAACATTATTTTTTTAATGTTTTAGAGACATTTTAAAATAATAATAATAATATTAATTTAATTAGTAATTAAGAGAAGGTATACACTCTCATTGTTGACAAAATGAACATTTTCAATGATCATACTTTCGTTATTTTGAAATTGATGACTAAAATTGTGTTTTGTTTTTGTTTTTTGTTTGTTTTTTTTATTTTCTCAAAATGCATTTTTTTGTGTGTTTAATTTTATTCTACTTTTGTAATATGTTGAAATTGTTATATTCCTTCTATTTCTTATTTTCACCTATTTAAGAACAGTTGTATAATGTACATGAATCTTTCAAAACATTCAATAGTTCTAGGAATACTTTTGAGTACATTAACACTATTATTAAAAACCTAGGTTAGGTTTAAGTCAGGACTTAAAATCAAATCTCCGTTGAAAATCAAAATTATATGCAAACCTCGCTCACCAAATTAAGTTGAAATGCCTGAAAAGGCTGTATACTGCACATGTATTAAACAATAAAAACAGGTGAATAACCTCACATTAAAATGAAATTTTCATTTCGTTTCTAAACGGCTGTCCATTGATCCCACGTTTTCAGTGGTGGTTTAACTTAGACAGGTTTATGATTTCAATGAAACGCAACAACCTCCACAACCTCATACTGAAAAATATATTGTCATTTCACGAATTGAGTACCCAAACTTATGGATTAATTGTCCCAATGTTTCAGGGTAAATTAGTTACATTAAATTCATTCTAACTGGACGATTATGTATCACTGAAGAAACTGTCCTGTCTTAGTTTAATATACTTCGTCAAACTACACTTAACATTCTACAAAAAAAATATCCAATTATTTCTTGTTTTGACACAATATAACGATTAATCAATATCAACAGTAAATGTCAGTCAGTTTTCTTATAAACGTTTGTGTTTATCGGTGAAACCGCATAAATATCTCAATATAATTACTTCTCATAATATTGATCAAATTAACGATATTAATCACCACTTGTATTTCGTTTATTTTTCTTAATTTGACATAATGTCTTAAAAATAAATCTTAATCAACACTGATAAACTGATTGATTATTTGGATATAGTGATATAGAAGTGAAGAAATGAGGGAAAAAAAAACTATTTAGGAAGAGTATAAATGATGACCAAGATATATACAAAGAAAGCAATACATATATATATTGAAGAACAAGGGACTGGATAAACAAGAATACGTATGACACACGTACACATGTTGACAGTAAATAAATGAAACTAGATTAAAGCAAAAGACAAAGACATAAACGTTAAAGAGGTTTCTCTTTTATGAACCAAACAAAAATTTATATATATATATATGTGTGTGAATAAATAAAAGCAAAGTTCATCAAGTTCATTTTTTTTAATTAAAATATTTATTCAATGTTATTCACAGTATGAAATCATACTTATCTAATTTTATATCTAATACTGTTAGCAAAAAGTTATACATTCCTCTCTAAAATTCAATTAGACATTCCTTTTAACATATCTCTTTCCTATCACTTAACCTGATTTACTAAATAGTTTTTTGAACATGTATACATGTATAATATTTTCTTTATTTATATCTCTTGGGAATTCTTATCTTTATTTTCTACATCTTTAACATATAAGTACTTATCAAGTATTTATACTTGCGTGTATACATACGTACATTCAACACCACCATCACAATCACCCACCCATCCGTTCAATGATAAGTTTTCCTTTGTTTCTTTCCTTTTATATTCATTTAGTTATTTACTTTTATTCTGTATTTTATATTAGTTCATCAGAGGAAAATGAAACAAGGAAGATTAATAATTATTAATACTTGTAGGTCATAATATGAAACGAAAAAAAGTCACTTTTGAACAAGAAAACCTTTTTTATTTCTCTTCTATTCAAGTGTTATTATCATTTATCTTTTCTTATTCATTATATTCCTATTTTGAAGAAAATTCATAGGATTAAATAAAATAAATCCAAAAACAAAAGAAACAATCTTTCGACATTATATGTGGAAATTATATTTGTAATAATCTCAGACAAGTTAGCTGGACGAAACGTTGGAATTATTTAAAATTTCAATTGCTGAGATTGTTTCAAATATAATTTGCCCATATAATGACGTTTCTATACTCGGTGCCCAATTTTTTGTCAAGCTATTCGATCTAATCTTGATGAATATTCGTAGAAATCTTTAGACAGTTTATTTAGATTAACAACAAAAATAAATGTGTATAGAATTCGTTATAGTTATTAGAAGAATTTAATATTTTGATAAGAACGTCTTACACCATCAAATGACATTATTAAGGTTGTATTTTTCAGGTTAAACAGTTTAAAATACTTGCTTTAGTACTCGACAAAATTATTTGATATGATTTCTATAAAAGAAATGTAATCTAAAGATCTCATCATACAAAAATTCTGATCATAAGTGCTGAAAATCACTGTAAGTGTATTTCAATATCATATGCGAAATGTTCTTCAAAGAAAAATTCAATCCAATCATAAATATGAAGATATTTTTCGTCACTAATTAATATTAGCTGGTGAATCCCACAGAATGAGACATTACTAGTTTTTATCTCTCAAAACTGTGATATTCTCTATAGTAGGCAGCTATCACTCAACAGCACAGTTGTGATAACATTAGGTAAGAATTGAGTTTGCATTATGAACATTAATTAGAGATATTGTATGACTGTCACCAGATAACATTGCTTTATCTATGTAACTCCCAATATAAATGAACTGAAATGGACATACATAAAATTTATAATCGTCTAAAGATCATCATCATGTTTAAATACTAATATTTGAACAAAGAATATTCTTTTCGATAAATTCTCTTCAGATTCTACAATTATAAATCCAAATTAATAATCCAAATAATGGCCAGGTTAAAGGCAGAGTGCGTCTTTTAAAGTTATAGCATGTGAATTTAGGATTGTCAAACAAAAGAGAATAAAATTGTTAACGCTGATATGACTCATATAGAATGCTAATTTGAATCAGCTTATTTATCGGGTCATTAGATTTTCGCCAAAGCTTGTCAGATTTAAATTCCTCCAAACGGCTGAAGCAGTAGCCATCCGGATTAAGAAACCGGAGCTATGACCACAAAACAAATATCTTCAACCGCTTCTTCCCCCCTGGCCAACCTCAAAGCCAATCAATCAATAATAATCTTAGCTGTTGAATGACCTAATTTGAATATTGTACTTACGGCCTTTCATAGTCAAATGTAATTGTCTCTGTTATCTTTATTCACAAACCTTTGTATTATTGTTATTATTATTATCGGTATCATTATTATTACTACTATTGGGTAAACATTATTATTAATCTCCCTACTACATGATTCATGTACTTCTCATTCATCCCACATCATTATGTCTTAATAATTTTTTACAAAATATAGTCTCCCATTAAACACTTGATCGAATTGTGATTGCACCATTATTACTCTGATCCTGATCATGGATCTTAAGTTTTCTCTTAACATATAAGCTGACTCAAGTTAATAGTCTATATGAGTCATATCAACGTTAACAATTTTATTTTATTTTGTTTGACAATCCAAAATTCACATGCTACAAATTTATAAACGTTTAAAAATCAGAAGGGGGGTTGTGGAGATTTTAGTAATTTAATGGTCAATTAATGCTAGACCACCATGGAGAACCTGGAAGCACTGGACAATCGTTTCGTCCTTGTACGGGACTCCTCAACAGTGCGCACCCACGGTCCCACTCTCAGGATTCGAACCCAGGATCTATCGGTCTCGCGCGCCAACGGCTAAAGTATCCTCAATAACTCAGATAAATATCTGAAACTACGATTGGAGTTCAGTTTAGGAGTTCATTGAGAATGTTTGTTGTTTGGTCAAGCTTAAGTTCCTCAAAATTGCTCAGTGTCTTTCCTTGAGTCTCTCAGTTTTTATCTTATGAAGGTTATAAATGAGCATATCAGCCGTCACTAGGTACTTAGAAGTCATTAGTGTAGATTAGTCTCTAATCTATCACTTTTTTTCAACAAAAAGTGCTTTATCTGGAGATGTAAGACAAAATACAATACTGATAAAAATGTTCAGTCATTTTGATTTAATTATAAAAAAGTACTTATTTCATATCTAGTAGCTTTTCGTCAGGTTTAGTCATACCAAAAGAATCCATAACCCTTCTCCAAAAACCTCACCTTCCTTCCTCAAATACTAAATGACATAAAAAAAACTGTGTCGATGAGGTATATTCACTATACATACATTATTATTATTACCACTGGTTTGTATCTTTTCACCGTTGACATTTAGGTCTACATCCGACCAAACTTTTTTGAGTAAAAATCTTTATGCATTACACGTTGTCACCAGCTTATTATAATTTTAAACACTGGCTGATAATAAAGTGTAAAACATGCATCTCTTCTAACATAGGTCTCATTCGCTAGCTATGTCCGAATCCCACCGTTGCTATAATTGCAGTCATTGAAAACTGAGCACGTTCATAACTGAAAACTATATTCATCAAATATGATGCAATAATAATTCATTTCTTTATAATGATTAAAGAAGTTCTTCTTACCAAAACATAGTACAAAATTATTTTGTATGAATTTCTCTATACAATATTTTATATCTTCTATTTTTTTTTTCAAATTGTATTCAGCTGTATTTAAAGATTTTCTTCGAGAATTACCAGAACCCTTATTTACTAGTGCATTGTATCCAATGTTTTATGATGCCATGCAAATAGCATTGCCTGGATTTACACAAAGCGGTGCAAAACTTGTATTGAATATTTTAGACTGCCTACCAGCAAATAATCAGGTAAGCAAATATATTTTAGATCCAGTTTTTCTTGTATGTAATTTTTTTTCTAGATAATAATTAAGAAACGATATGTTTCTAGTTTTCTTTCACAAAAATTTAACCAATTGAATAATACACCAAAGACTGGTAAAGTTTACAAGTAGTTTCTATATATCTTCTGAAGACTAATAAAAAACCGAAAGAACCTCATTAGAATACTGTTTTGATTCAAGCTTAAAAAGTGTATGGGCTGTACTTTTGAGAATAATTTAACCTACGATGTAAAAAAATATCTAGTACTTCGTAGTTTCATAACTATTCTAATACTTCTAAACGAAACCTTTAAAAATATGTTGATTTAATGACATGTGTGTAATCCGTTAATAAATGATAACATAATCACATTCTATTTATTATCATATCGCCTAGTATGATGATCAAATCTTCATTGTTAAATGAGTTTACAAAAGGGGGATTTGTGGAGGTTTAAGTAATTTTATACGGTTGAAATCATGAGTCAATTGAAACTAGATCACCATGGAAAACCTGAAAGCAGTGAATGACCGTTTTGTCCTATTATGAGACTCCTCGGCAGTGCCCATCCACGATCCCGCCTCAAGAGATTCGAACCCAGGACATATCGGTCTTGCGCCAGAGCACTTAACTGATAGACCACTGAGCCGGCATCTAACGGTGTTAATGTCTGATTTCAATCAATCCACGAAACTGAGCAACCATTCACCATTGTCTTCAGTGAGTTGATATCTTACAACAGACCTGGTTGAACTCCACTGGTCACTGCCTCTCACTAGAACCCCAGGAAATACCTCATGGAGCCAGTCACTTGTAAGCATATGATCAATATTATGAAGGAGTATTGTGGAGATTTTAGTATTTCATATAGCTGAAATCATAAGTCATGGGTGAGCACTGCTGAGGAGTCCCACAATAGGACGAAACGACCGTCCAGTACTTCCAGGTTTTTCATGGTAGTCTAGCTTCAATTGACTCATGATCTCAAACATATGAAACTTACAAAAGACCAAATCATTTTTGAGTAAAGAATGTTTTTTCTCAATAATTATAACTTACTTTTTATTTTATCTTGAATAATTGAACTGTTCGCAGTTAAATTTCATAAGCAGCTAACAACCACATTTGATTATTGTTCAACCAAATAGTTTTCAAAAATAGTTATGTATTCTGATCAGTTATTATTAATGAGTATGATAAAGAAGAAAGTGAATTAGTCGTATATTACTATATACAATCATAGGTATAAAGTGATTTTTATCAGAAGGGGTTTTGTGGATATTATAGTAATTTTAATAGTTGAGATCATGAACCAATTGAAGTTAGACCATCATAGAAACCACTCATAGTAACTCTACAACCAAATTACTCATAACTTAAATACATGAAGTGCTTTATGCTAAATTAAAAAATTGAAATATATAGGAAAATGTATAGACTATTCAAATTAAAAGTGTTTGACTATCTTTCCACATAAGTATGTTTTTCTATTAAAAAATATGTCAATCAGACATTAGGTCTTTACATAACTTCCTTTTCAAGGAAAATCTAGATATTCTTTTAATGTTCTTCATTAACTATCATTTGATCACACTTTAAATCGTATTTGCTTCCAATTGTTAGTGCACTCAACAATAAGATTATTTACGGTTTCTTGAGTTGTTTTTGTTTTAGTCTCCACATTGAATATCTGGCTATAACAAAACTTATTTCATACAATTTTTATGTAAATGCATTAAAATGCAATAGGTTTTCAGTTAGTGAAATATCATTGATAACATTAAACGGATACACATTAATGTGAATTCATTGTGATTTTTCCTAATTGCTGATCCAACATTCATTTGATACTTTGGTAAAATAATTTCAACTAGAGATTAAACCATTTCTACATAGATTGCATATAACATTAAAACTGTAAATACCAATTGTAGTGATATTACATTACGAAAAAAACTTGTTTCAAAAGAATAAAAGGTATATGTACTTATAACGAATCGGTTGAATACGAGATCTGTGAAAACTAAAAGATCTAGCATTAATTTATACTGCACCCGCTGAGAGACTACAGAATTATTGTTGTCAATGAATATCAGCAGATATGAAACCAAAGTCTTGGACTTTGTATTCTCTTTTAATACATCCTAAAACAGCACAACATAATCAATGAGTAAATACAGTTCGAAGTATATAATGATTTCTTTTACTATAGCTATCTCAAAGTTTAAATCTTCAAGATGAATTTCAGTAACGATACTGGGATCTCCATTTCGAACCACGATCTGTATTTCAATGAGAAAACCTGCTATAGGACTTAAATTGTGATGGGTCTATGACTGTTATACGTTTAGTACCAGAATATTGGGAGAACCGAATGACTAAATTTTAGTGCCTGCTTCAACTTTAGGCTGGCTCATGCTTCTCCACAGAATCTCTAAACGTCTTTAAACAATATCCCGAACAAAAATATTTTAACTGAGCAGCTCAAGAAATGGATAATGTTCTGTAATGTTGAAAAAAACATTCAACGACCGTTAGCGACAACATCTATTCTACCAAAAATTCAATCGAAACTAGACTTAAACAATCAAGGTTTTGATACATCCATTTAAACAACTGCCTTGACTTCAATGGAAGCTGTTGATTAATATAAATTTATTTAAGTTTTCATGATCTTAATGACAAGTAGGACATTTTAACAGTACTATCTCTATCTCGGTCTTTGTACAAAATGATTTCAAGTCTAAAAGCGAGAATAAACATACATGAACGAAAAACACCAAACCGCATTTTCGAACTAACATAAACTTTAGCGCTAGTATATATTTCCAGCTAAGCGGGGTGTAAATTTCATCTCTATATCAGTTTCGAATGATTAATCATTGATTCGTGAACTTCATCGATATAACATGCTCACAGGTTGACATTTAATAGTTAGGTAATGAGTACGATGTTTTTAATCTAATTTTCTAACTACTAGTTCACAATATAGCACTCAGTATTTACTCTTCATAAGCAAAAAATAAAGCGATGCTAGAAAGCTAATGATAAACCCATTTTATTAAGTATAATTAGGTAAGTTGAAGCTTTAAATATGGAGCAAGTCACTTTATCCCTTTTAATTTCCAACGTAACCTAAATTTTTCTCTAATGAATCCTCTTAATCATATGAGGACAAACAATCTATATTCAGTTAATGAAGAGTTGTTGAATGTGAACTATAAATCATGCATGCATCCCATTTTAGATTATGTATTTTATGACTAAGAACGCTTGTCAGCTGAAAGTAGCACTAATTGCTTAGAATTAACCATTTTAATAATATGCTGACATAACCCTGTATTCCGCACTGTGGATAGACTAAGATTTGATCATTGGGCAGAAATTTAATAAGCAGTGGTTAAGTATTATTATGTTCACTTGTCATTGGTTTTTGTCTCTGTGTGGTGGACAGTTTTAAGCGACGCTGATAAGGAGTCGCGAAATAGAATGAAGTAGCTACACAGTACTTCTTATCTTTTAGGATGACAACTATCTTCTGATTTGTTAGGTGCCCTATGAAAATACTTAATTAAATAGCAAACTTATTTGAGTTGTAGACTTGATGTTAATTTTATCAGTACCTTGATTATATTAAAAATTTATTTGTCTAGATTCACTGAAAATAGCCTTCTAAGAACATTTTAAGTCATTTTACTTATCGCTCTAGTTTGAACCCTATGAGAAGCCTAACACTAGGAAATTTCGCTGATACCTTACACATATAGTTCAATCAATATTTCCGATCATGTGTTCCCGAAAATTCTCATACAGACTATATGAACGTAATCCTGATAATTATGTCACTTAAGTTATTCTCCTATGATAATTTTCAAATGTGAACATAAGGCAAAACTTTCTCCAAACTCGAACCGATGGAGAGCCTTCCACTACTTATACAGGAGCCTTCATTGAAGACGGATGAACGTGGCGACTAGTAAGAATTTAAGAAATAAAGAGGTATTTCGTATGGTTTTGTTATCTTATTTAGATAAAACGTATTTAAATAAAAGCGTCCAGTTCGTATTATCGGCTTCTACAGAATTTAGGTATGATTCTAGATTTGTTTAATCGCCAGTTTTGTGAAATAGGTTAACTATGGTAAACACTTAGTAATAGGAAACTAACTACTTACCCTCCTATTGTCCTCGAAGACAATGTTATCCTAAATACAAAGGAGAGATAATTAAGTGCTTGTCTTCTCCTGTTTGTTTGTCTCAATTTATTGGTCTTTCATCTTTTTCCTCCTTTATTTGGAATGATATTTCCTTTTCCACTGGAAAACTTTTTGTAAAACTTTCTTATGATATACAAGTGAGTACATCAATAATTTTTCTCTTAGACTGTTTTTCAAAGGATAAGTTCTCAACAAGCTCCGAATGATTGATTCTATTGAATGACCTCAAAATCAATTCCTTTTATGTCAAATTGTTGGTTGTGGCTTTGGACATCAAAGAGAATTTAAAAAATTTCTCGAAGTATATAAATTTGGTAACATGAAGAAGAATATCTAAGGCTCATGTTGCTTTATAATTTTTTTTTAATTTGCTTTTTATTAATTGATAGTACATTTACTCATACCCTATTGCATAAGGGAAATAAAAGTTTTACAGTGGCCAAGGTCTACTATGGTGGTTTACAACTTTCCTGTAAACTACCTAGATTATATATATATATATATATATATATATTATTATATCAGCAATCATTCACACTAGCCACCAAACAAAACTTCCATCGTCGGTTCAATACCAAATACAATCCAAAAATAAAATTTGCAGCTTCATTACTCACAATTCCATCCTATCGATTAAACCATAAGGGGAACGAAAACTGAAAAAAATTGTCTGAAAGTAATAGTTCTTTAGACACATTTGTCTACAATCACACAAATACATTGTATTTCTCATTCCTTTTACAATATTGTAATATAAAACTTCTTATTACTTCCGCCTAATCCTTTGAATAGTCTTCAGTAAAAAAAAAATGTTCATTATGTTTATCATACCACTGATAACCTGTGAAAAGCGAAAAGCCAACCCATAAATCCAAACATTAAATTCTGAGACACTTATCCTTTTTTGGATTACAGTTAGTAAACTATTGTGCATACAGACACATACATTCACATAAACGTTCTCAGTAACACTGTACCCAAATGTATGTCTGAATTAGTTATCGAATAGTTAACTGAGAAACTTCAGATATTGTTTCTGTTAACATTATGCATGAATTTCATTTTGTAGCATAACTTCATCTATTGAAATTTTCTTTCGGCTACAGTCTTACTATTATCGTTCTTATTTTTTCGGATCGATAAGCAATTTTAGTTCGTTTGTTAATATATGGATTCATGTTATCTGTAAACTTACTCTTCTACTAATCGATATATATATATATATATATATATGATTGATTATTGGAAAACTTATTTTAAAAATCCTTTCTTCTCATTGACTATAACACTTTTGAGTTTCCTTGTGCGCTTGTAACAGTGAAACGATAACGAATGTAAAGAGAGTGGACATTAACAAGAACTTAATAATGTCTTTGCAAATATTTATAAAGTTTACGCTCAAGAGAGTTTAGGATGATTTAATTTATTCCTAATCTTTAGAAACTCCATGGCTTACATGAAACAGCACTAAGATCTAATATTTAAGAAGATCGATTGTCTTGTTTTTATAAAGTTGGATATGACCTTTAGGTAGCTTACTCTTTCTTAAGGATTCATTTTTTTGTAAATAAACTTTACAACTGAATATTATGACTTACTTAATTTTCATTTAATATTTATATGTATTCTAAGTTTTTGTCGAAATCTCCAAGTAAAGATTACCTGGACAATGAATATTTCACCTTGGATAAAGACTGAAAAACTTTACTAATAGTGAGAGAGGCACACATCGTATTAGTCTGAGTCATTTTTAAAACTATGTAGCTTACCGAATTCTACTTATAAGCAACGTGATCTGAAGAGGTGGCGAACTGCATTTGGTGTTACTCTGCTGGAAACAGTCGACTGGAAACTTCAGACGACGGCTGTTGATCATCATCAAGACATACATGAAAAATAGAAGGTATTGGTGCTTCTACAGATATTCGAGCACTTGTCAAACAGTAATTAAACCTCCATTTAATCTGATGATCTTCACCTATTAATGTATCTAGATGATATCATCATAAGTCAGTTCTCACTTGAATTTAATAGTTAAGCAAGCTCCATAGATCCTGCAGGCGCTTGTTAGGAACCACGATCATGCGTATATATGTAACCTATTCTGCTGTCCTCACAGTTAGCAGACACAATCTAACATAAAGTTTATGATTGCATTAGGAAACATTTGATTGCTATCTTCTTTAATATCACAGAATGATATCTGTTCTTAATTTGAGCCAAATCTATTAACTTAAAATCAGATGAATTCTAAGTCATTACTGCCTATCAATCAAATACTCAACTTTTTTCAAATATTATCCACTTGTTTTACATAAAATGTTTTCAAATTCTGTAAATAAATTTTTTTTCAGAAATTTCTAAGTGTTGTATTATATTTCTTTCCCAATACTAATTACACCTTAGTCTCATAAGTATTTTGACCCTACCAAGTATAATAACGGTTTTGTCTACTAATGCATTTTGTTTGCCAAATAACTTAAAACTTTTTTCCAAAGTACTGCTGTTGTGAACGGAACACTGGTTGGGGACAATCGAATGTATTTAAGCAAAGATTACAGACTATCTCAGTAAATTCTGATAACCAAACAATGAACAGTCAATTTGCAAATTAACAACCAATTGTTTCAATCTTCTCTGTTTCTTCTCTAATTTCATTGCTCATGCATTTTCCAAACGATTGCGCTTCATTTCAGTTCTTTGCTCATCGGTCTTCTGCCGAAATACATTCTATGTCTGACCAACACCATATACTACTTATATGGATATAAGTAGACCACACCACACTGCTATAGGTGATTAATTCTTGTTCCCTAGAAAATACAATTAAGTCAGTAGACATTTGATTTTTAAATAAGAATATGTCACTGTTCATCAATCAGTTCACTACCTCATATCGTTATTGTTTGATAACTACAAATGAATAAATGAAATATATCCATACATATCAAGATACCATCAGTTGATTGTTTTATTGACAACTTAATTCATTTGAATATATTGAAGTAACGAATAGCGAATGTACGTAAAGTGGTAAGTTAGTCAAAAAAAAAACGACAACACAATTGGCACCGAATAAGTGTTTTTTATTCATGGATTAAATTGTTAAAACATAAAACACAACAAAAGTAAATTTCAAAATATTAAACAATTTAATTGTTATAATTTACTGAAATAATCCAATAAAATTTAAACCATTGGTCAATCAACTTACCTTATTCTAAGTTCAACATTTGGTATATACAAACAAATTTACTTAGAATCCGTTTTTACATAGTTCACAGAAAGTCTAATCAAATGTCAAAAGTAGCTTGAAAGGAATTCTACAATTTGTCAACTAATCATTTTTGTAATATTTTCTTATGGAAAGCCAAATGGCGTTCTATTTAATAAATATAATTAGTGAGAATCCAGAATAGATAATAAACTAATTACTGATTTCTTAAACAGTATTATTATTATTACTATCGTACCCGAGACATTAACATTTTTTTTAGTTTATTTAAGTGATATTTGTACCCAATAAACCATGATTTCCTTCCATATCCATTGAATAATTCATTTTACAATGTGCTTTCATTTTATTCAAAAAAGAAATTTCTATATCATACATACAAAATTTTCTTTAAAAAAAAAGAGAACTAAAAAGTAAACTCAAAAATCAGATGCATCAAGATTATGAATGGGGTTATAATTTAATTCTATTGGATTACTTATCCATGGGAAATAAATCAATATTTAAATCAGTAAACAAGCTAACAAATAAAAAGAACACGTAAATAGATACACAATAACCGACTCAGATTAGAAATAAATTAAAATTTTACCTAATATATATATATATATATATATATATATATATATATATATGCAGTTTGAAAACTTTTCCAAGGATACAAAATTGAACATTTGCAATAATAGATAGAAGTACATCCATATTAAATCCATATACTTACATTATTTTTACTAAACAAACAATGAGAAGAAATGAAACTTTACATTGAACTACTTATTAAAATTCCGAAATTGAATAATTGACTAGTTAGTTAAATGAATAGAAAGGTAGGTGATTTAAAAACAAAAAAATTTGTAAATCACTAATTAGTTAAATAAAAAGATAAATAAACTTATATTAAGTAACTAATTTATGATGCAAATATAAATACAAATATATTCAAAGCTCATTTTATGATACCTTTAATCAACTTAACATCTACATCGACTATGAAAAATAACTAGATACCTAATTTTTTTATACATTAAACCAATCTACGCTTTGAAAAAAAATTACTACAAATGAAAGTGAAAAGACAGATATCTCGTGAGCTATATATCATCTTAATATTCAAGTACAAACCGTTCAATATCCAAATTCAGTCAATCATACATAACCATTAATCTTAACTACAATTAAGACGGTCTTTTTTATACTTTAAACCGATGTACACAGTGAAACAATGTGATTAGTTTTAGTTTAAAAACAACCCTAGTGCTGATTTAACGAATGATAGAAACAAAATCCATCGAATTTACTAATTAGTCTCCTTAGATGAAATTCTAAACCTATAGGATGAAATTTTAACAACCGCGTTTAGTTGTATTCCTGAGTAAAGCGTCTTGAGATCTGAATAAGTAAATGTATTTTGTCACTTCCAATGTAATCTACTGCATTCATCATAACATCAAATCAAAAGAGTCAACAAATCATATTTGGAGACATGTCACTAATATACTAAATATAATAGATTTGTTGCATCATATATTCCATAATAAATTCCATGAAACTTATTTTATTAGCAGGTAATTTTTAATAAACATCTTTTAGTTTTTGTAGGCCACAATAAATAACAAATCAATAAAAGGTTTATTGTTTCTTTAGAATGTTTATGAAGATTCATCTCATACAAGGATAGTTTTCATGATGAACTGATTTAAGATGATGACACACTGAAAAATAGAAACCACTGAATAGCTGTTTTTTCTGATTTAGCACTGTTCTGCAGGTCATATTTCAAACCTTTGGATCTTATAATAGGCATAATACCATGCAGTCACTGAACTGATGTTCATTAATCTTTATTTTTTATCTAATTGGTTTGGTGCATTATGACTGATTTTGATACTGTATGTGATACACTTTCTATTTCGTGAACAAAATATATCGTAAAAAGAAAAAAAGTCCTTACGCTTATAATAGTTTGTTCTGAACTTAAAGATTATTCATTTCCTGCATCTTGCACGTTCCTTTGTAAACAATAAAGGGGAATGCTCGCTAACTTGTTGGCTAAATTGTGTGGTAGTACACTATATATATATATAACCTATTCGTACGTTTTACTCATTTTATCTATTTGATTATTATTGACTCATGAATTCCCCTGGTTATGCTAGTAATTTGCATATATGATGATAGGATCATTATTTACTTATATTGATGTACTTCTATCTGAAAATCTCGATGATCGAATAAGTTCACATATAGAAAAGCAATTACACAACTAAACTAGTTAAATAAATTGTGAATTTACACTGTTCTTTTAACCGTTGTGCTAAAATTTCATCATACATTTCCTTTAAAATATGTGAGAATTCATCACGTTCAACTCATTTACAACTCATACACACGTAATCGATCCCACGCTCTAGTTCTCTTACAAGCATCTTATTTTATACATGCTTAATAACAATAATAAATAAGAAAACAACCGTATATATATATATATATATATATATAGAGAGAGAGAGAGAGAGAGAGAGAAAGTATTTTTGTCCTCATTACTGGAAATTCTTTTATTTAGCAAAGAATCAGGTGAAATTTTTAAGTACAAACTGGATATTGTAACTTTGTTAATAACACCACCAGCACCCCTATCCTTTTTTGGCTAAACGAAGACAAAGTATGTCACTAATAATCCAGACTAAAGTGTAGCCCCTCATAAACTCCTTTCGACGTTGTGTATAAGGTTACTTAAAAACCAGTTTTAAATTTATCCCATTTGCTGACGTTTAGTTTCAGCATCTCAAATTAAGTTTTCTTACACAGACACTAATATTAGTAATGTTATAAACAATGTAAATTTTGAGTTATAGAGCAAATGGGATAATATAGCAGAATAAAAACAAATAATACTATCTATACAATTCATTTTAAGATTCGTATTTTAAATAATCGTTCGCCACTCCTTAGAATTCACAAAAAAAATATATATTTCACCAGATTATCTGCGACTATCACTTTTTTCATTGATAAATTAATCAAATGTATTCTTAAGCTTTACGTCTTCCTAATAACTAATTCCTTCAGAATTGAAATGAATGTCATTTTTCGTTTACAGATTAAAATTAGCGCGAAAAAAAACTGAATCATGGAGACATAAATATGTATGATAATATTGATAACGGTAGTTATTTGTTACAGTCATAATTTATCACAAGCTAATTAGACATTCAGGGAAATGAAATTATAGACAGATTTACTCCTAATTTGAAATATTAAAAGTAATCGTTTCGTTACTTAGCAACATATTTGGATAACAATAAGATCTTTGTTGGATTTATAATTTATTCATAACGTTAAATAAGCATTGTGAATATGGAATCAAGAGGGCGAGAACACACTGCAATACAATCACAGCACGAAAAAATGAAGAAAAACACCTGAAAACCATTCTTCAAAAGAACGGCTATCTAATCAATTTCATCAAAAAATACCAGTCGCACACACCATCAGAAACGAAATCAAGTATAAAAATCAACAAAAGGATCACCCTACCATACATAAAGGGCATATCGGAAACCACAACAAGGCTGCTGAAAACCTTCGGAATAGGTGTAGCCCACAAACCAACAAGGTCCCTCCACTCAATCTTATGCAAACCAAAAGATGAAATGGCAAAAGAGGACAAAACGAACATCATCTACAAGATAAATTGTACCAACTGCAATAAACACTATATTGGACAAAGCGGACGCCCCCTGCATCTTCGCCTACATGAACACCAATTAGCGGTCAAACGCCACGACATTTCTTCACTCGTATCAATACACGTGGACAACTACGGACATACATTCGACTGGGAAAATGTGCAGATTTTGGACAGAGGCAATTCCAAAAATACCAGAGAATTTTTAGAAGCTTGGCACTCAGGTCAATCAGCAATAAACAAACATATTGAAATCAATCCAATCTATCAACCAATCAAGAAAATTATGCAGGAACATAGGAACAAAAATCAAACCAATAGGAGATACAACCAAAACAAAGAAATAAACAACGACAGATTTAAGGTCAATAAGAACCAATCAACATCGAGGTGCAGAGGACAAGCTGTGAATCACATGTGGAGAAATTCAAACACTTCACTTCTTCCCGAAGTTTGTGCTGATGATGTCGTTCAGAAGGACGATGAAAGCTCCACGACCAAACCATCCAGCTCAGAGAACAAACCAACATCAAAATATGGAATCATCTTTAATCGATCTTAACATATTGATGTCAAACTAGTTTCTGTCAATTAGTAAATTATTTAGTTCCTATTAATCAAATGAATTGACATACAAAATAAGTGCGGTTATTTCCTAAAGAGTTAACATAAAATGGTTGGAAACATCCCTATACAATAAAGTAACTATCGTCATTTATTACGAACTGATTGTAATTACACTGAATGTTAATATAATCGCCTTTTTCAGGTTTATTAATTCTGAATTTAGTCATGTGAAGTCAGGGGTGGCTTTTTTCTAAATACAGAAAAGGTTGTTTTCAGTGGTTCCTCTATCGACCACCACCAGTCCAGGATGAAAATTTATAGATCAACCATTTACTTACAAATTGTATAACCTTAAATTAAAAAATTTTAGGGTTACAAAATAAATCAATAAAAAGTAGTAGGAAGAAATATAACGAGATAGCATATCGATACAAATTTTTTTCATCATTGTCTGATAATTTTGTGAATCATGAAGAAATTAGAACTACTAAACAGTGGTTTCGTCCTAGTTTGGTACTCTTTACAAATGTGCACCCACAACCCTGACTATACCCTCACAAGATGCCATTTAGCTATTCACTGGTTTATATCTTTGAGCTCAATACATCAGGTGTACCACTCTACAGTCATTCAATGGAATATAAGCTATGTATCATACAGGAAAGTTGGAGAGAGGTAGGGAAATAAAGATAAATTATGCTCTTTCCTAAACACACACATCTACACAATCAAAATATTTTATAATATTCTTATTTATTTATTTCTAATGTAGAATACAAAATTAAGGAACAAGAATAATAAAAGAGAAAACCTACAAGAAACATCACTCTACCGTCACGCTTACGATTCTAACTTATGTATACAGAAATTACCACATACATTATCATTATAATTATTATTATCATGATACGTTTGGGCGCATATTTGAGAAAACTCAACCTTAATTGCACGACATTACATATATATATTTATACCACTATTGAACACTGAATTTACTAATTACGGTAGTCGTGGTAATGCTGGATACTTTATATAATATATTAAATTATTGTTATATACAGTGTACATTGATTAAAATACGTGGTTTTGTATATAAATATTTACACAGCTGCATAATTATTCTAATAAGATACCTTAATAGATTTATATAGACAATGCTTTTTATCCCTAAAATCACTTGAAAAATAAATGTAATCATTCATTTCCATCTTACTCTTGGAAGTATATAATTCTAACACTATATCATCAATGGAATGAAATGCTTTAATCGTCTTAGATTTAACAGGTGACTTACTATAAGGGAAATGATTTTCAAATACATGCTTGTTTATTGAACTATCAAAAATACCTAAAACTTGTGCAACATTTACTAACATTTAAATGTAAATAAATATAGACATGATTATCAGACAACTAAGATAGGATCAACCTTTTCATAAATCCACAACTTCAACAGGGTAATTTACTACTACTACTACTCACGCCTGTTACTTATCGTGGAGGAGCATAGACCGCACACCAGCATTCTCCATCTAACCCTGTCCCAAACAATCCTTACCAGTTCTTTCTCGTTAACATTTATCCTTTTCATATGTGCTTCAATCTCCCGAAGTAATGTGTTCTTCAGTCTTCCTCTTTTCCACTTCCCTTCACCATTCCAAGTTGAGGATCGCCTCGTGATGCAGTTTGGTGATTTCCTCAATCTATGTCCGGTCCATTCCCAACGTCTTTTCCTAATTTCCTCTCCAGCTGCAAGCTGGTTTGTTCTCTCCCATAAAACGCTGTTGCTGATAGTATTCGACCAGTGAATGTTGAGTATTTTGCATAGACAATTGTTTATAAATGCTTGTACCTTCTTGAAGATGGTTGTAGTAGTTCTCCACGTTTCAGCTCCGTACAGTAGGACTGTCTTGACGTTCGTATTGGAGATTGTGACCTTGGTGTTAGTTGTCAGTTGTTTGGAGTTCCATGTGTTATCCAATTGTAGCAGTGCGGTCCTTGCTTTGCTAATCCTCGCCTTTACATCTGCATCCCATCCTCCTTGTTCATCAATGATGCTTACCAGGTACGTGAATATTTCCACCTCTTCCAGAGTTTTGCCATCAAGCGTGATTGAGTTGGTGCTCTCCGTGTTGTATTTGAGAATCTTGCTTTTTCCTTTGTGTATATTGAGGCCTATTGATTCAGAGGCTGCTGCTGCTGTTGAAAACTTTTCCTGGTACTGACAGTAGCGTGATGACTCTGTAATTCTCACATTTGTTCAGATCTCCTTTCTTTGGTATCTTGATGAGGTATCCTTCTTTTCAGACACTTGTTCTTCCCCTCAAATCTTCTTGAATAGAAAGTGAAGCATGTTTGCAGTTACTTCAATTTCTGACTTCAGTGCTTCAGCCGGTATATTGTCAGGTCTTGCTGCCCTCCCCTTTTGATCTGTTTTTATGGCCATCTTGATTTCTTCGATCGTTGGTGCAGTAACAGATATAGGGAGGTCTGTGTGTGCCGCTTCGATGTCCGGTGGATTCAATGGGGCTGGTCTATTCAACAGTTTCTCGAAGTATTCTGCCCATCATTTTCTCTGTTATTGAGTCTCCATGATTGTCTTTCCTTCTTTGTCCTTGACTGGTCTCTCCGGTTCGCTATATCTCCCTGCCAGTTTCTTCGTTGTATCATATAGTTGTTTCATATTCCGTTCTCCTTCAGCTTTATTTCGCCGTCGTTGCTAGCTCTCCCATGTATTTCTGCTTGTCAACTTCAATGCTTTTCTTCACTTGCTTGTTTGCTTCTGCGTAGTCTGCTTGTGCCTTGACTTTCTCTGCTCGTGTTTGGCTGTTGTTAATTGCTGTCGTTTTGTTATTCCTTTCTTCAATCTTGTCCAGGGTTCCCATAGAGATCCATTCTTTATGATGATGCTTCTTGCGACCCAGAACCTCCTAACACGTTGAAGTTAGTGCTTCTTTGATTCATTTCCAATAGTCCTCTATCGTAGTTTCTTGTTCTTTCAGTAGATCCTGTAGAGCTTGGAACCTGCTGTTGAGAGTTAACTTGAATTCGTTGAGTTTGTTAGTATCTCAACATTCACATATCTATAAATGACAATTTATAAATAATTACACAATAAATATGGCATCTAGAACAACACATATAAGCTAACAATATTGTTTTCGATTAGATCCTCATCAGGCTTTACTCTAATATACAGTAATATTTATATGCATATACGAAATTATTAAACCAATCATCTAGCCAGTACACACACTTCTTAAGCTTTGTACCTCTCCACTATAAAAGAAACTTAGTAAAATGTCTGGCAAATAGAGCTAGGAAGATTTGCTCAGTCGATTAAATCAATAATGAGTTAGAGGTTATCCATAATATGTTGATTGAAAGGGGTTATCCGCAAGGATTCCTGGAGAAACATTTGCATTTAACAAATAAGAAAATAAAGATATCAACAGCTGCGAAGAAACCACTCTTCCTGAAACTACAATTCAACGGCGATTTAGCTGATGATGTACTACGGGATAGACTGACTAAAGCAGTTAAGAGAACGTTTAATGCAACCAACCTCTTTCTTTCTTACTCGACACGATCTATGGTGATTCCCCAACTAAAGGATAAGTTGCCTGGTTATGTCACTTCTATGTGTATCTATGAATTCAGCTGCCCCTGTGGAGAAAGCTATATTGGGCGCACCACCAGAAAACTAAACCAAAGAGTTAGTGAACACCTCCCTTCGTGGTTAGGAAAAGGTATGGTCAAGTCGATACGGAGCTCGATTCTTTCCCACTTGATTGATAGAGGTCATGAAGTTGACAGAAATCAGTCTTTTAAAGTTATTTATCGTATTCCTACTAGTTTTCCTTATGGGGTTCGATCTCGTCTCTTACACATAACAGAAGCTATGGGAATTCGATTCAACAACCCAAGTCTTTGTGTTCATAAGAAATTTGTAACACCCTTATCTCTTCCTTGGCCTTAATAAATAATTTTATTTTCCATACTCTTTCTTCGTTTATTTTCCTTCACCCCCCTATCAATTATTTACTTACTATTTTTCTAATATTCGCTTCACGGTCCAATTATCTAAACACTTCTTATTACGTAATCTTATAATTTCTATGAATGTTATTTCAGTGTCTATATTTTTCTAATCACTGACCTATTTTCCTATTATGTAACATTGATTCAAGCCTTTTATTATTCTTATCACAACTATTACACCTGTCATTACACTATCAATTTGTACTTTTCACTTATTATTAATTTTAATTATGTAATCTATTCCATTGTTATCATTGACTCATAAACTGCCTTGATTGGTTTAATATTTCGTATATGCATATAAATATTACTGTATATTAGAGTAAAGCCTGATGAAGATCTAAACGAAAACAATATTGTTCGCTTATATATGTTGTTCTAAATCACAATATGGGAATTTTTCAAATATGGCATCCTCATGTCATTTGCTGCAGTTACGCAGATCGCAACCTCTATTTACATGGAGTCCAGATCTCTTAGACATCTTTTTTTCCTCATAAAATAACTAGAGAGACTGTTTAATAATTTGTTGTTTATTATTTAAAATATACTTAATTCTTTATAGGTAAGCATAATAAGTGTTAATATTGTTCTAAAATATCATTTCAAAATGGATCTAAACTGCTTTTACTTGTCGTTTCTTGGCAATAATGATCTTCTCAGACCGTATATCATATGAAATGTATAACCTTTGTTTTAGTTTTTAATTCGAGATTCCATTATGAGTATATTTGTTCAAAGTGACAACGTAATTTGTTCATTAAAAAAATCGGCTAAACAAATATTAAATAAATCATTATGTAATTTACCTAAGTAAAACAAACAATTCTAATTGACAATTTTCAGACAAATATTGATTATTATCTTAGTTATACTGATAGGTCCTGAATTCGAATCCCGGGATCGTGGATGCGCACTGCTGAGGAGTTTCATACTAGGACGAGACGGACGTCCAGTACCTTGAGGCTTTCCAGCGTGGTCTAGCTTCAATTGACTTATGAGTTCAACTATTAAATTGACAATAATTTAATTGTTCAGTGTATGCTACAAATTTCGAATTAATGAGAAATGTACCAACGATTTTGAGCACCTATAACATTACTTCTGTGACAAAAAGCATTTATTACTGTTGTCAATAACATACTTTTATTTTCCTTAATACAAATTTTTATGGAATTCGGTTCTATTTATTAAATTCTGTTCAGATGTGAATCTGTCTAACTATGTGTTTTTTGTTACTATTGCCAATAGTTTGCGCTTAAACTTCAAAAACGAGTCATCTCGAAGTGTTATGTATATTCAAAATGAAACTTAATTAGAATACCGGTAATAAACAACTTAAATTTTAACTACTATCGACATGATGATTCCTAGAAAATTGTTTATTGACTTTTATGCATGGTCAATCTACAAACGTCAACACATTATTTGACGGTCCGTATTTAACTGCAAAAACATTCCGTGCACTTTTGTGAATAACTCTGTCTTGGTTATCTTAATAATTTCCGATTTATTACAGTCAAATTATTTAATACCTATTTATATTCTTAATTCAAGGAAATCCTTTTGTACCTCTTGGACCATTTTAAACGACTGACAAATAATTGTGAAGTGAATAAAATGGATACACAAAATCTAGCAACTTGTCTTGCTCCTGTGCTATTCTATCCTTCACCAAGTTCTGCGAGGAATCTTGATCCAAATATTTTGGAACCTAGAAAAATGGCCGAAATATTTAAATTTATTTTAGAAATTTGGCCAGATGACCGTTCAAAGTCGTATAAATTTAATCCTGCAGAATCTTGGACTTCACCCTATTCTTCAAATCCTCCACTACCAGAAGAACAACATCAAACTGGATTTCACCCCCAATATCATCACCATCCAAAACATCGATACGATCAATCCAGTCATCGAGCATCAAGTGCCATTAGATCGACAATATCCGGACCAGCTGGAACTGGACTGGGCTATCGATCTCCACACACTGTACAAAGATCTAGCATTTTAGCCAGTAAGGCCGAATCAGGTAACTTTTCAATCTTTCGTAGTGCTTTAGTAAAAGTTATCTGTTTTAGACAATTAGACTTATCTAAATTCCGTTGTGACCGAGCGTTGTGAATTTTTTGTTTCATTTTTCAAGTTCAGTGGATAGGAGTTCCCGAAAATGTTAATTATTTGGCGGAGTATGACCTTTGTATATTGTATGGAACAGTTTGCCTTTGATTACGAGTAACAGAGAAAGCAGTGATTACACTCAACATTTATCCAATATTGTGATTGCTTAATAGTTTTAAAAGACAGGTCACCGTCAAGTAAAATAATTATTTTAAAGTTACTGTTATGAGTGAGGATAAAAAAAACCTACTTCGAATTTTGTACGAACAAAATATGTATTATTTGAGTACGTGACATTCAACAAGCTTAATATTTTTACAGCCAACCTTTTGTCAATACATACTCATTAGACTAATATCTTTTAATAAGTAAGGTAAATAATATTACACTACTGATTATTAGTATGGGAAATTTGTGGAAGTTGTATTATTTTCACAGTTGAAATCACGAACTGATCTTACCTGGACAACCACTGAAAACCTCGAACCACTGGAAGCACAAATCCCCCATACCAACAATTGTCATGTGTTCACTAGTCGTTAGTTTTAAGATGTAACTCCTGAAGTTCTAATAGGAAGCCATTACCAATGGGGTTTAATCTGTTTCGGGTATGAGATAGTCATCCATCGCAGGCAGTGGATGAAGGGTTGAGCAAATCAGGAATTTTTAAAAGTTAGACACTGAAACTATTGGATGACTACTAATTGATTTATAGGTTAAGGACCAGCGTTAGATTCCTGCATATGAGGTCATGGATGAGCACCTCTGAGTAGTCCCATACCAGGACGCTACAGCCGTCCAGTGTTTCGACGTTTTAAATGATGGTCTAGCTAAGATCAGTCAGCGATTTTAACTGTGAAAATACTACTGCTTATAATCAAGTAGTCACCTTATGAGCAGAATTTTATACTGGTTTTGGTCCTTCTTAAACATAACGATAATAATATTTATGAACCAAATGAATAAACGTTCTGAGAAACAAATGATCCCTATTTTCATAAATCCAAAAGTACTGCTCCGTGTTCAATACTAAGGCATATGATTTGCTTAATTACTCATCTTAAATGAACTTACTGACAGATTTTGGTAACCAGTTTTGTCAGGTACACTTAGTGTTGGTAATCTATATTTCTAATAACAATTTCGTGTAGATTTTCATCGGGTCAGTTGTTTATAAATTGGTAATAACGACACTCAAGAGTGAAGCATATATACGTACTAATCATTTCAATATGAACAGATCAATAAAGATACGTAGGCCAATTTACAAATCTCAACTTCCATACTATGAACGTTTCACTGAAAAACATTTTATGTATTTCAATAGATTCCTTTGAAATAGAACTCAGGATTTTACAATCCAGTACCATAAACTGAACAAAAAAATTAGATAATTCCTGATGATATATATTTGAAATAAAAATAACAGTTTCGATCGTCTCACCATAAATTACAAGGTGAATAAAACAATATTTGGTGTTTTCTTGAAATTATTAGAAAGGAAAATGCCAAAAAAATCAAGTATTTGAATAAAATAACATATCATTACTCGTACTTCCATTTACAAGAATTTGGCATATAATTTACAAGGAAAAGCTTTTAAATGAGGTGTTAAGTGATGAAATTGAAATGCTTTTGATAAATCATTAAATGAAATAATTATTGAAATGCATGTTTGTACACTGAACGGCTTTTGGAACCAAAGCAAGAACAAGCCTTATCAATACCTTGATACTTAGACATTTAACAATATGATAATAATCTAAAATTAATGAACCGAGTGTCGTCAGTCCTGATTATAACTAAAGAGCTTGAAAATTACCCCTTATATTCTCTAGTTGTAATACGCATTCGTTAAAAATTTCATTTGCCTGTTTTAGTTTATTTACTATTTCTGTTTGACTGATTTGACTAACCAATTATGTAACACTATCCTATCTTCTGTTTCTACATGTTTTTTTTTCAAGCCCAAGTGATTTATCATACTACATAGCATTTAAGTTTATATCTTTGTACCACAATCCAGTCTTTTATTCTCTTTTAACACTATGATTTTTATCTAGCTTAAATAAATGTAACCTCGTATCGTTTATCACCGTATTTACAGACATAACTCATGAATTATCTAGAGTGTGATTTAATTCTTGATGGATTTAATTTTTGATCAAATAATTTCTGTTAGCCTAACAGTATAACACGACTAACCATAAAGGGATTTGCATTGTTTTAATGTATTCTGTGTTGATATCATGGTTTTTTCTTCAATATTCAGTGATAATGCTTAGAAAATTACTGATAAATTCTTAATACTGATTACTGTATTTGTTGTTGCGCTCTCCCTTCCAGATAAGTCAGATTATGCAGGAATAGGTAGAAGCGGAACTGTGAAATACGGAAATGGATCTAATGGTTCATCAAGACAAGCAGTTGGTCAAGAAGGACATCGGAGAACTAGTAGAGATCCTCGACAAACTGTTAGTTTTGGTAATGCAAAAACTATACGAACACATTCAGCTCAAAGAAAAACATTATCTCAAACAGATATCACTTTGGGTAGCACCAGAGAGTATACAGTAGGCTTTGATTTCCGAGATCAGCAGGTGATGCTTCCAAGTGATGAGTCAAACATCCGTGTACATCCGCGTTTTCAAGATATTCCAACAACCGGATCTACCGGAACAGATAGTGGAACACGCTCAAGCTTATCAGTTGGTTCAAGACAACCCTGTCCTCCATCACATGCTAGCTCATCAGTTGACAGAGGTGAGCTCAACAGAAGTTCTAGCCAGGAACGTCAGAATTACGGGCGAACTCATAGACTCTCTAGACGTTCACACCCATTTAGTTAACCTTTCCCTATTCCAGTAATATTAAAAAACATGTTTGAATTAAATCCCAGTTAAAACGAAACATGCCACACCTTGACTATTTTCATATAACCCAAATCCCTCCAATCAATAATGAACCTCAAATATTGAAAAACTTAATTTTACTGAAATGTAATATCTCTTCCTCTCAGAAGATGTACACAAAATGTATTCAGTTAAATTTTATTTATTCCGTAAATATTCCTTCCTAACTTTTCCTTTTTAAGTAACCAATAAGTAATGCTGAACAAGGAGTAAAATTAATTAAATTAAACGAGTGGGTCTAAACCAAAAATCGATAAAGGACAAGTGCATTTATTGATTTCTTAAATAACCTTAATATTATAATCATGAAATATTATCAAAAAAACTATTTTTATTACTTCACCTTCATGATACTATTATCATCTTCTCATACTAAATCCTGTTCTCTTACTACCTATTATATTAAATCATTTTCATTTTTTACTCACCAATAAAATGTTATTGTTTACAAAATGTAGAGAATACGTACATTCCTTCTCTGTTGATGGTTATATGTCTTTTGAATCTTTGTTAAATTTCCAGTGCACTTCTATGACATGCTTCCTAATCGTCGTTTGTTTCCGTTGTTACTTGATTTGGATTTGATTCTTCAAAAGTAAGTATTGTGTTAATATGAATATGAGATACCACTATCCAAATGGAAAAGTAACTCTTAGGATTTCTATTAAAGAATAGACCTGTAACGGATTGTCATCACCACTACCATCATCGTGATTTCCATGTTATGCTTGTTAAAATATGGTTTTGATTAATCTTTACGAAAAACAAAGATATACAAATATGCATAAAATTCATGTATGCTTGATGTAGACTGAGACAATTCAGTGATCAATATTTTATTTTGCTTCAGTGATTTATTTCAATAATTTACGATATATGATTCATAAATTGATTAATTGTCTATACTTATTTGTTGGCTGGACCAGCAATACTTCTTCAGTACTACTCTCATAGTACAACTTTCATACATTCACATAAATATACTGAACCATATACTCTTACTTTTGGTATCGCATTGATAATCTAAATAATGACGTAGATCAGATTGGTTTTATAAATTGCACAAATATATCATTTATACGCACAAATATATTATGGATTTCAATGTACCTGACTAAATATGTATATGTTTTACATGTATACAAACTTACAATTATTTGCAAAACCTGCCTAGAAATACCATGAAAATAACTAAATATAAATAAATAAAGTCATATGTATACTGTTACTATAAGCACTCCTACTCATCTCTTGGCAGTTTGAATAAAAGAAAATTTCCAATTACTAAAGAACAGACGTGTTTACATACATTTACACTCAGTCACTCCCTTCTCTTTCGATTTTTTTTCTTCTTTTTGCTTGTTATAATCAATTCAGCTGTATTTTCAAGTTGACAACAACAACAACAAAAAACGCATATATTTATATCTTAGTAATTTAGACAATAGAGATTTAATTTTGTTTGACAATGTTTACATTTATTACTCTCATTATATTATTATTATCTATAAATATTGTTATTATTACAAATAATGTAATAAGAATAATAACAATATTGACAATATTCATAATTTTTAGATTTCATGTATGATTTATGAATTAAACTACAGGTTGTACTTTCAATTTATTCTAAATCTATGGTAACTACCTATATAATTTGTATTCAATAAAATAAATCAATGATAATTACTATTATAATTATAATAACAATAATAATGTGAGTTTCTTTTCCTAATTTTAAATTATTTAACGAATTTGTTAATGGTTATATGGTCGGTAAGTACGCGTGATGGATAAATAAATTACCATTATTTTTATCAAAATAGGTTTCTGTGGAGATTTAGTATTTTCATAGTTGACCACCAGGGAAAACCCGGAAGCACTGGACGGCCGTTTCGTCCTATTGTAGGACTCCTTAGCAGTGTGCATCCACGACCTCGCCTCGTGAGATTCGAACCCAGGACCTACCAGTCTCGCGTCAGAGCACTTAACCACTAGACCACTGAGCCGGCATCCAACGGTGTTAATGTCTAATTCCAACCAATTCACGAAGTTGAGCAGCCGTTCACCAATTGTCTTCAGTGAGTTTCTGTCTCACAACAGACGTAGTTTGAACTCCACTTGTCACTGCTTCTCACTAGAACTCCTGGATTTACCTCTCGAAGTCAGTTACTAGTGAGCATATGATCATTATTATCAGAAGGAGTTTTTGTGGAAACTGGTACGTCCTGAGTTCGAATCTCACGAGGCGAGGTCGTGGATGCGCACTGCTGAGGAGTCCCACAATAGGACGAAACGGCCGTCCAGTGCTTCCGGGTTTTCCCTGGTGGTCTAGCTTCAATTGACTCACGCTTTCAACTATAAAAATACCATTAGTTTACCATTTTTATTTGTGATTTAATGATAATGTTTAATGGCAAACGAATTATTGAATATTATTGTTTTATACTACTAATAACAGGCAAGTAGTAAGATGAGCATAATAATACATGTTCTGGTTAGCTTCCAGACAACTGTTTCATTTGTTGACTGATGACAACTGCTTAAAGTACTAGTTTTTAAATAATTTTATTTCTGTAGAATGTACATTTATAAATTACGATTGGGCCTAGTCCTATTCCCAGAATTATAGATTGAGTTAACTTTTATTCTTATACTTACCTTCAGATTATCTGTAATAAATGACCTAAACAAATAATTCCAACTTCTTTGATGTTTTTACCAATCCGTGTACTTTAAAGAAATGAAGCTGACAGTAATAAAATTTCAAATTTCCATGTTTAGAACTATTTGTTTAGCACAACGTAACGTGTAGGGTCGAATTATTATTTGATAGTGTATACCATTTTTAAATCAAATAAGTGAACGGTAAAACTGATTTCAGTTTCACGTTCCCAACCAAGCCATTTGAAAATATGGTGGTAGGTGTTCGTTTTTAAATTGTAAATATTCTAATAAATGAATCATGGATAACCAAGTCTTAAGAAGCTATTGAATATGTGTAAATCAGTAATGACTAATCAATGAAAATTATTTCACTTTTTCCTGGCATTTTCTTTTTACTATCACCGTAGAATGGTGACATCATTGATACACATTTTCAATATATCCATAGCATGTATCCTCCTCAATTTACTTCAGCACATACAACTGAAGGATTTCTCCCTTATTGAAGTAAATTTATCTTCTATAGGAAAAATTATCATTGATATACACCATACTTCGTAAAAGTGTTCGTATATGCTAGCATTTACATGGAGTCAGTTTTAGAAAATCTGGCCTGATTAAATTACAAAAATCACGTAGGCCCTAGTGTTTTTATGTTCAGTGGTTTACATTGCTTTAATCAAGTTCTAAGCAGATATATATGTCAGCATAATGACGTTATATGTAAAGGAATGTGGTATCATTTCAAAAATACAAATACAACGTATAATAAGTATTCATGAAATAAAAGATAGTAGCGATAGCACTGTAATTAATTTTAATGTGTAGGTATTAATTTAGATGCAATACAAACTAACAGGAGCATTTATACTTAATTACTTACGCCTATTACTCATCGTCGAGGAGCATAGACCGCACACCAGCATTCTCCATCTAACCCTGTCCCAAACAATCCTTACCAGTTCTTTCTCGTTAACATTCATCCTTTTCATATCTGCTTCTATTTCCCAGAGTAATGTGTTCTTTGACCTTCCTTTTTTCCAATTCCCTTTCGGATTCCAAGTTAGGGATTACCTCGTGATGCAGTTTGGTGATTTCCTTAATATATGTCCAATCCACTTCCAACTTCTTTTCCTAATTTCCTCTCCAGCTGCAAGCTAGTTTGTTCTCTCCCATAAAACGCTGTTGCTGATAGTATTCGACCAGTGAATGTTGAGTATTTAGCGTAGACAATTGTTTATAAATGCTTGTACCTTCTTGAAGATGGTTGTAGTAGTTCTCCACGTTTCAGCTCCGTACAGTAGGACTGTCTTGACGTTCGTATTGGAGATTGTGACCTTGGTGTTAGTTGTCAGTTGTTTTGAGTTCCATATGTTCTTCAATTGTAGAAGTGCGGTCCTTGCTTTGCCAATCCTCGCCTTTGCATCTGCATCAGAGGAACATCTAAGCTAAGTATATATTATTCGGGCATCAGAAATTTACAAAAAGATTACAATATGATTACTCGGGGTCGACTGCGATGCGATACATAGTTTCCCTGAAAACATTAGACAAATTAACATTCCACTTGATGATGTATAAGTATTTTGTTTCGTTAACTTGATAAAATTGGTTTCTCTCTTTGCATAAAAGTGTTTGACAATAAATACTATGATTTATAACAGGTTACCCAATACAAATTGCTTTTGTTAATCTTAAATAAAAATCTACTTGTGTATCATACAGTAGCCGATTGACAAATCATTAAAGGAATCTTGAAAGCTATTTTAAAGAGTAGTACAACATCGAAATATTAGTGTTTCTGTTAACTAATAATATAGTCCTTCACAGTTATTTTTGATAATCATAGAACATTTTAAGTGAGTCATTTCTATTAATTTGGCATAGTCATCCTAAAGTAACCATAAACTAGGTTATTCATCCGACTATTATTCAACCACGGCTTTCATCTTTATTCGAAGCCACAGAAATGTGAACCTTATATTTCACACCATCATAATTAATCGTAAATTTGTATATTCCTATTGTATTAGTTTTTGGTATTAATAAATATTTCAGATTCACGTCCGCTCAACTAATCTAGTATTTTTATAAATCTCTTCGTTACCCAATGAGCATCCAGTAACCTCATCAGTAAATTACTCAGTTCCCCTTATTTTATAATTATTTGACAGATAACCACTGTAGTCGAATATGTAAATTCTTATTAGGACTGTTAAAATTTGCATCCCTTCTCAATTTGTGAAGCCTCATTCGTACTCAATACACACTATTTTTTAAGTCTTCACTTATTGAATAAATAGTGATCGCTAATGGAAGATTTTAGAAGATCTGATGATTGGTATGCATATATTTTAGAAACAAATAATTATTATTTCATCTAAAGTCTTAATGGGTCACGGTATTTGTTGAGTATATATTTAACCGATTATAAATCCTAATTTGGTATGCGTCTAGAGATTTTATTATAGAAATTAAGATTGCAGCTCACAACAACATACTACTTGGAAAGGACTCACAGCTTGGTGGAAAATCTACTCTTGACAAACCTAATCCTACACTACCAAACGTTTAAAATAAATGTTGATAATCCTTGTATAAACCGACACTTTCAAACACAAAGAAGGTGAAGGTTCATAATGTATCTTAAATCCGATTGAAGCTTTTAACCAGACAGACAAGTGACCAGTAAAAATCTCGCAATCAGAACATTACCCTATTATTTATGACAACAAAAGAAATGAATCTGCGACCCTCAATTCGCGAGATATTTAAACCTTTTACGACGTCAATGTACGACCAAAAGTGTAACATCCATCAGGTGTGTCAACACCACTATGACAGCCAACAATTGAAAAGAGGACTAAGAATACAAATTATGATAAACAGTTACTAATAAACAAATGTTCATTGAGGTGAAAGTAATTGTTATGCATCTCAAGGTAGATTTATAGCAATAAAAAGAATAAATGGTACAAAATTCATGTAAATACTTACAAATACCACAGTATCGGAGGGCACTATATGCTTTATTGCTAAAAAAAATATATTTACCTCTGCACCAAATAAATTAAAGACAGCACCTAAAACTTTGCGCGAAATTAGGAACGCACCGTCAGATAATTTACATCTTATGAGGAACTAAGTTCTTAAGACGCTTAAGCGTGATAAGAACGGCTGTTATGCAACACCACGGTAAATATGACACACAACACAAACTAAATTACGAGGAACACTCCTAATGCAGATTTCATCTGAAACGCTAATTTCCCATCGATTGTAAATGTCTTGAACAAGGACATAATCAAACGAGTTTGAGTTTCCAGCAGGTATTCCTTCCCTCATTTCTAATTCTCATTCCCAACCATAAAGTATTTTTGTTTGCCACAATATTCTATACATTATTTGTAATGTTAATTGGTAAAACTGTGGTGTGGTCTACTTATATCCATATAAGTAGTATATGGTGTGGGCCAGACATAGAATGTATTTTCGCAGAAGACCGATGAGGAAAGAACTGAAATGAAACGCAAACGTCTGGAAAATGCATGAGCAATGGAATAAGAGAAGAAACAGTGAAGATTGAAACAATTGGTTGTTAATTTGCAAATTGACTGTTCATTGTTTGGTAATCAGAATTTATTGAGATAGTCTGTAATCTTTGCTTAAATACATTCGACTGTCCCCAGTTGTGTTTTGTTCACTACATTTGGTGTCGCTGCCAACCAGGAGGAGGAAGGGTGCTGTTCTGCGGACGCCGCTGCGGGTCTGGAGTTGAGGTGCTAGTTGGGGCAGTCTGGTGTGGAGAGTTGGCGTCGAGTGGAGTGTTCTGGCGGGGCGGCGTTGGCTGTAGCGGGTGCTGTCGACGGAGAGGAGCAGTGGGACGTGCGGCTGCTGGGCGGACATCGGATGTAGATGGCTCAGCAGGCCGGTGGAGTACGGGTGTTGAACGTCCCAGGTGCCGGGTGGATGCGGATGTTGGTGCCCCGGCAGGTCGACGGAGCTATGGAGGTCAGCGCGCCGCAGACTCGACATTCTGACGGAGAGTTTGGCACAGACTGCAGTGAAAGAAGATAGTGGCATGGCGAGCAGAACCACCGCATGAACGAATGCTTTAAAGGGGGGACGAGTGTGGTGTGGTCTACTTATATCCATATAAGTAGTATATGGTGTGGGTCAGACATAGAATGTATTTTCGCAGAAGACCGATGAGGAAAGAACTGAAATGAAACGCAAACGTCTGGAAAATGCATGAGCAATGGAATAAGAGAAGAAACAGTGAAGATTGAAACAATTGGTTGTTAATTTGCAAATTGACTGTTCATTGTTTGGTAATCAGAATTTATTGAGATAGTCTGTAATCTTTGCTTAAATACATTCGATTGTCCCCAGTTGTGTTTTGTTCACTACAAAACTATCCTATCCGCCTTGAGTGGTCAATCAAAATTTGACTAGTCGATGAGCGAATTTAAGACGTTGATGTGAACAGCTAATTGTCGAAACTCATGATTTTCATTATACTTCGTATTTTGAAAGTACTGAATGATGGTTTTCTCATAGAATTGACTGCGAAGGTCAGGAGTTAGGCCTTAGTAGTTTAAGAGTTATGAGCCAGAGTAAAGGATTTTTAAGCTGTCAGTTAGAGAAATTTCAGTAACCTTTTGGTCCTAGATGAGACAGTGACTACTTATCTTTCATTATAGTTTCTGTTTTCCTTACGTTTCTACTGAATTTCTATGATTCTCTTGAACTACGTCTACCTTGTTCTACTTGTCATCTTGTTTATGGCGGCTGCGATATCGATACGACCTCTCTCCATTTTTCATTATGTTGCTTTAATTGACTGAAAATGTGCAATTTTTTGATTGTGAATCGAAGCGTGCTTCCGTAACTAAAGACAGCTAGTAATGAAACAGATAATTCTTACAACTTTTGTTACTGACATTTTTATAGAGCCAAATATTACCTTCAAAACAAGCCGTACATGATCTATCCAGAAAGGATAGAACAATATTCCTCTGAAATATTGAGTTCTGCTGCTTTTTAACACAGCACAGCCATTCACAAAATCCGCAGCTTGCTGGTATATGAACGGGCAATGAGCAAACTCTTGGCGATGGACTTCATAAGGCTTATACATGGGTGGGTGCTGTGAAGTTATCTTACGACCTGAGGAAAAAGGACACTACCATCCGTTCTTCAAACAGCAAATGGTCGTCTACAATTCACAATGATGAAAACTTTGTCTAGACAATATAGAAGCATGGTTAATTGGGAGATAATTGTTTATGACCGGTCTAGATCACTTTTTAAAGTATGGGACAATGTGTGTAGTTTCCCATGACCAAGGTAAGGTGCTCAAATCGAAAGAGACTAAATATTTTGGTATGTACTAAAGGAATATAAGAATGTAATGAACGAGAACACCGATAGGGACAATCAAATGTATCTGAACACACAATTACAGAATCTCTTAGTAAAATCTGAGAACCATACAATAAATTCTTTATCTACAAAACACCAATGAATTGTCTCAGGTTTGACTGTTCCTTCGTTCCCACACCCATCACTTCCTGTTCACGTTCTCTTCCCTTCGATCTTCTTAACCTTCTGCCACCAAGCATTCCACTTTCTACTGGTGATACATATTATTTATATCTGTCGACTTCAGTGGCACACACCACAAAACCCTATATTTCATTAAATTAGCCAGTATTCCATTATAACCACCTCCGAAAGAAGGTTTTGGTGGCCTAATTGCATTTCTCACAATACTGGGAATGAATTCCACATATATGCGTTAAAACTGCTGGTTATACATTCACTTTGAAAACATGTAGTGAGTCCACATGCAAATTTATTGCTAAGCTGCTCATAAAGTTCTGCTGAGTCTTATAATTTCATAATTGACCTTTAGGACAGTGAAAGTGTTAGATTAAACGAAAAGGTGATCTTTGAGAGTGGCTCTCGAAAAACCATTTTTTGTAAATTTAAAAACCTTAGTTCGGCTTCTATTTCCTTTGTTTGACGAAAGTTTTAAATACTGATAAACACTGACAGGATGTTAAGAATAGCTGAAAAGCCATGTTGAATAGAGTCTTTTTCGCAAATTCCTCAGGAGAAAAATTTATTTAATGTTGTCTGGAATAATTTCGTGATTTCATTGTAGAAACAGACTAATTAAATAGGAAAACACTTAGAAGCAATGCGATCCTATGGACGCCTAACAAGCTCACAACAGTTAAAACACGGAATGGCCGCCCCATACCAGGCTTTTCAAGGTCATTGGGGTGAAAAAGCTGGAGACTTTGAATGAACCCATCGTTTCTGCCGTGCCTTTAGATCTGAGTTTGACCGAAGCATAATCGCAATAACAAACATGGCTTTTTTAGCTGACATGATTAAGTTCAGACAATTTTTAGGACTAGAATTTGAAAAATTTAGTTTAGTGTTACAGTCACTAGAAGAAGAAACCCAACTTAACTAAGACCACGTCGTAGAATTTCGGAGTAAGGCCATTCTGTGTTTCCAGGGTTTCTGATAGAATCTATGAAAACTTTTTTCCCACCAGAAGTACAAGAGCATTTTCGCTCAATGAGCTGATAAGCGACAACTTTGTGATCACTGCCTGAAAATTCAAGACTGGTATAGTCACTATGTGTTGGAGCATTGTGTAGGAAAATTAAATCACATAGGCCGTCTTTTCTAGCGGGCTGTCTGCGTCCAATAGTTTGTTTCTTGCAGTTCAAATAATTTTTTTAAAATGAGGATCACATAATCGATTCTAACTAACAGATGTCATATTGAAATAGTCACCTGTTAACTTAGTTATAGGTAGTGACTACACGTATGAGGATACTTGATTTACATATGTATCCACTGCATGAGTGGAACTTGGGGAGTTCATAGGTCCAACCAATTATAATTATCTACATAATTATCTACAGTAACGAATATGGCATCATTCAACAGTTCAAAACCCTCTGGGAAAAATAATAGTCAACAGAAAGTCAAATGGTGCATATATCATACAGCCCCTACCTTTACATATATTTCGATCTTTACAGTACATTTTGTGTCAATCAACGCAGTGTTAAATCGGAAAAATAGGCTGCCTACCAGGTTTCAGCAAACAAAATTCATCACCGTGTAGTGACCGGCCAGTCTCGATAAGAACACGATCGGAATAACAGAAACAATTATTATTATTGTAACCAATTGTACCAGAGATTGTTTTACTGTATTTGTTTAACTGTATCAGATTCACTTCTTGTTTCGCTATCCGCCTTGTTTGGTTCAAACTTGCTCACGCACTGCCCATTTCGCCTGTACCCTTTGGCACGTCTCGATATTATTTCGATACCACGAGATCGCCAATAAATATACTTGATCTGGATTAATAAAGCCTTCTGATTTATGAGCTATCAAAGGAACCAAGTCGTTTTTGGGTGCGTAATCGAATAGTAGTGGTGATCATAGTCCGTCCTCGACTCGACACTCACTACAAACTGGTGAGCCGTATTTGGAACACGCAAAACATCTGGTGAACCATAACTGGAAACCAAATCAACAAGCACGATTCAAACTTGGCCAATTTTTCAACCCAGATCAATTCGGTGAGTCTGTTTATCTATCCACTTCTGTTGCACATATTCGTATTGATATTTTCAATATATAATATTTTGGCAATTTACTATGGTGGATAACGATAAGAATAGTATAAATATAATAGACTCCGAGGTACATGCTATTAATTTTCGACCGGTTCCATTCATCCCTCATGATCCAGAAGTCTGGTTCGCGGCACTGGAATCTCAATTTGAGATCCGCCGCATAACCAATCAAAGGCAAAAGTACGCCTATTCTTTGGAATCATTGCCCGGGGATCATTTAACAGCTGTTCGTGAGGTTGTCCTCAATCCCAACGTTCCAAACGTTTACGACCGTCTCAAGGATGCCATCCTTCGACATTTCCTCCCCTCAAGAGAGGAACGATTGAGGACCCTATTAGCACATCACCCTATGGGTGATGCTAAGCCGAGCCACCACCTCACGCGCCTGCAATCCCTTGCAGGAAACACGACAGTCGACTCCGAGATAGTCAAAGAGTTGTGGCTTGAAGCCTTACCAGCGAGTATCCAGCCAACTCTTACGGCCCTGCTCGAGGACACCCCACTCAACAAGGTGGCCCTCATAGCAGACAAAATTTTAGCACGAGCTAGCGCCAAAGTCAACTATATTGTAGCCTCTTCTTCTCGTTCAAACATGGATTTCGATGCTAGACGACCTTCGGCTCATGGGGATAGGGACAGATGTATCCATACTCGTCTCAATTTCCGAGACCGATCAAATGTGCCAGACCCCTACGTCCTCTGACCCAGGTCACAATCTCGTAAGGCCGTAACGACTCGCCTCAAGCGGGCATCTTCCAAGCCACGCCAGAAGGCGGTTTCGGAAGCGAGTCCGAGTTGGTGCTGGTTCCACCGTGCCTTCAGGGCCGGTGCCCGTCATTGTCGAGCTCCCTGCTCATACAAGGCGGGAACTTCCCGAGCCGGTGAGTAAATACGGCCGTACTCACCAGCCCTTTACCTCAGTTTGACCGTTTATTTTACGTGCACGATTATCGCACTAACGCTAGGTACCTAGTGGATACAGGTGACCAAGTTTTTGTCGTACCTGTCAGTAACAGTAAGTCTCAAGCTACGATGCTTCGACTACGCGCTGCGGATGACTCAGTCATTCCTAACTATGGTACACGACAACTTAGGGTCAATCTGAGCAAACAGCCTTACGAAGGCCCTTTTCACGTGATTTTCCGTCACGAAAAGACCTTCAAGGTTGATCGACATGGCCGCGTCGAAGTAGTCAGAATTGATCGTTTCATGCCAGCACACGTCGATGACAGTGCCCTACCTGATAAGCCGAGACCCAATGCTAGACCCATCAAAGCTTCTAGCGGGATCTCTACATCTACTTCGGATCCCACGCTAGATGCACCTGAGACCTCATTCTCACGTCCCAGTCAACAGCACGTGTCATCTGCCCCGTCTACGGACGAGACTTCCGTCTCACGTCCAGACCAGCAGACCACACCGCCCTTGACTGCGGATGAGATTGCAGGCTCACGAGGTTCGAACGAGAGTACCGTCTCACGTTCCGGTCACCGAGTACACCTACCCGTACGCTTTCGCGACTTACCTCATAACCAACTGCGGATACAGTATAGGTCCTTACCCCTATACTACACGAATGCTACACTTTTCTCTTTTTCTCTCAATTTTTTTTGTTTACCCCGAGCCTACGCCTCCGACCATCGCTGTTTTGGTATCGTCGACTTCAGTCAATCTTGACGAAAGCGGGCCTGATCACCCACGCTCTAGTCAACGCACTCAGTCGATCTCTCTGGCTCCAAATACGTATGGTATGCATTTGGTCCCGAACATGGTTACTCTGGTCGCATCTGGTTCCTTGGCTCAATCTGGTTTCGTCCTACGTCTGCAGCGTTTCTGGTCCGGACCTCTACGAACACAACCTTCAGATTCTGGATACAAACCACTCTGGTGTAGCATGCTAATCCAAGCAACCAGTACAGTACGTTCCTTCTGGTACCGTTCTACGTCAAAGACTTTTGGTGGCAACTCGAGGATCGACGATCACTTCCTGTTCTGCCAACGCCTTCGTCCTACAATTTTACGTTTCGCGATCAGTCCCACGAATGAAACCGCTACGTACCGAAAGTGTAAACCCTTTCTAGCGGGGGGCTCCTGTAGTGACCGGCCAGTCTCGATAAGAACACGATCGGAATAACAGAAACAATTATTATTATTGTAACCAATTGTACCAGAGATTGTTTTACTGTATTTGTTTAACTGTATCAGATTCACTTCTTGTTTCGCTATCCGCCTTGTTTGGTTCAAACTTGCTCACGCACTGCCCATTTCGCCTGTACCCTTTGGCACGTCTCGATATTATTTCGATACCACGAGATCGCCAATAAATATACTTGATCTGGATTAATAAAGCCTTCTGATTTATGAGCTATCAAAGGAACCAAGTCGTTTTTGGGTGCGTAATCGAATAGTAGTGGTGATCATAGTCCGTCCTCGACTCGATACTCACTACAACCGATTGGCCAAGTAAGCTCAAAATCTGAGACTGACCATCTTGTTGCAGATAGAGTGCCAATTAGACAAAATAATAGGAATCTGTGAAGGAATAATGAATTTGTGTAAATCACTAGTTTACCTAGTAAGTGAAAAGTTTTTGTTCGATGTTTAAGTAACTGATATTTAGAGGTGGTTTTTTATAATTAGCCGATGACCCCTGGTAAAGAGACGCAGTAGTATTTTGGGGGATATGGATGATTTATTTAGAAGACCCGCAGGAAAAGTGAAATAAGATAGGAGAAATCGGTGAATGATGTATCTGTAGATTGGTCTGAAGGCCAGTCATAAAACTATTGAATCTAAGACGGATCACTAGTGATCACGAGGGTATGTAGAAGACAGCATTTTAAGGAAGATCGAGCATCGATAAGACATAGAGTAAAACTGGCCCATCCATTCACAGTAGGTGATAATATCTCCAGTAAAGGAGCTATTATGACCCTCAGGGGTTTGATATTGGTTAAAGTAAGGGATTGGTTGTTCTTCGATAGATCGTTTTGCTGGTAACAAGGGTTACAGCGGGTTACATCAAATGAGTTGGTGAAGTTGATTAGATAGACTAACCAGCAAGAAGGTGTGGAAATACTATCTGATCGAAGCTGCACAGGAAAAGCGAGCTTATACTTCTCATGTGGTTTGAAATGACTTGGCCTAGGTGACTAACCAAAGTTGACACTAAGGGTTATATTCCCAGACGATCTTGTACATGCTGACTCGATAATGTACCACTATTTCCAGTATAGTCTTGATAGATAAGATGGTAGCTTGGGTCGCAGCTATTTGTAGAAGTTTTAGCCTGGAGAGGATCTACTGAATGTAATTGACAGTTGTTATGACCCTTTTTTATACTTCGGAGCTCTTTTTATTTAGTGAGTTTGCACTGTCGAACGTCGAAAATTTTCGTTCTGGGAGCAATTATGATTGTGAACTCGGGGACTAGAGATAGGGTGAAGGGTGAGAAATCCACTATTGCTGTACTTATCAATAGATCTGGGCTCTAGTAGGTGAGTCGTATGTTCAGTACCGTGATAATAATAATAATAATAATTTATTTTCAAATAACAGATTGTTACATGAGGCATGCCGGTTTACAGGCAAGATCAAATTGTTAAACAAGTTACAATCTTCACTGTTGAAAATTACTCAGCTGGGTTGATATTTCATAAGATATGAATGTAAATGGATTTCGTAAGAAACATGTCAATATCACACTTGGCGCACTTTATGGAGGTAGCGTTGCAACATACAACTGATGGTCGAGAATAGATACATGCGAAGTTGGGGGCTTTTAGAGGTTTCGAACATATATCCCTCCAGAATATCACCCATGACATATCTGTTTTCGGTGGAGTATCTGCAGGAGGCTGAAAAAGGTGTAAGAAAAAGGAAGGACGAAAAGCAGAGCACACAATATTCATGGAGGAATAGTTAAGGTCAGTCAGTCAGCGACAACGTAGGACCAGGCACATATATGCATCGGTCCAAGTTGCCGTACCTCGTTAGCACAACAAGATGAACACCGGATTCATAGTAGTTAATTTAGTGTTGGTAGTAGTATATAAATTATAGGTTGTATATAAGGATATAGTACAGGGAGGAAGAGAGATATGAAGCAATTTTAGTCTCAAGGTTTAGGGGAAGATAAAGAGTGTATACACCTACGCCATTGTGATCGATTCTGAGCCATGTCACCTAGAGTCTCCAACCATTGGTTACGATAGTCACGCGGACCCCAACCAGGTAGTCTGCATCTGCCAACATGGCTCAGGCTAGAAGTTGGTGACTTCAAACACTGATGCCATGTTTTGGTTTGGCCGCCTCTAACTCTCTTCCAACCATCCCCTACACTAGTCAACAATGCACATCGTGGTAATCGGTGTTCAGGCATACGTAACACATGGCCCAACCATCTCAGTCGATGAAGATTCATGACCTCATCAACTGATTTACCATCATTTCCTAATACCCTTTGTCTAACCTCACTATTACTTACCCGGTGATCCCAGCAGATGCGAGCAATATTTCTAAGGCATCTGTGGTCAAATACTAGTAACTTACGAGTATCTTCTACTCTTAATGGCCATGTTTCGCAGCCGTAAAGTAGAACAGAGCGAACTGCTGCACAGTATACTCGTCCCTTAATTGATAGACGGATATCTCGTCTTCTCCATAGGTGACGTACGTTGGCAAAAGCCAAACGAGCTTTTTGAATCCGTGCAGAGATTTCGTCAGACACCAACCCATTAGGGCTGATCGAACTTCCAAGATAAGTGAAGTTGTCCACGCGTTCGACTACTTCACTTCCTATCCTTAGTTCAGGTGTTGACGCAGACCAGTCCTGGAGTAACAATTTACATTTGGATGGGGAGAAACGCATCCCAAACATCCTGGCATTATTACTGAGTTCCAACAGAAGACTCTGCATTTTGCCAGCGTCTTCACCAAACAGGACTATGTCATCTGCGTATTCTAAGTCGCTTAGTGGTCCCCCTGGTAGGAGATCAATTCCTGTAGATTCAGTCGAAGAGAGTGTTATTTCCAGCAACAGGTCTATAATGAAGTTAAACAAAAACGGGGATAGTGGACAGCCTTGACGGACACCACTTGAGGTTGTAAAATCATATGACAGTTTGCCATAAGCTCTCACTCGACTGATAGTGTTCGAGTAAAGAGCCTTCACAAGGTTTATGTACTTCTCAGGTACACCTTTCAATGACAGACACTGCCACAGAACCTCTCGGTCTACAGAGTCAAATGCTGCTTTCAAGTCAAGAAAAACTATCATTGTCTGACGCCGATAAGCGTGTCTGTGCTCTAAAACTTGACAAATGGTGAATATGTGGTCGATACAGTCACGACCAGGTCTGAAGCCAGCCTGATTTTCTCGTGTTTGCAGTTCACGAGTCTTAGTTAGGCGCCCGATAATTATTGAGGCTAGTATTTTAGATGCTATGTTAGTCAGACTAATCCCTCTATGGTTATCGCAGGATGATTTTGACCCCTTCTTATATATTGGGACAATCAGTGATTGTGACCAGTCGGATGGGATTACATCCGTCTCCCAGATTTTAGCCAGAATATTAGTCAACCTAATCGCTAAAATTGGACCACCATATTTAAAGACCTCTGGAGCCAATCCATCAGGACCAGCTGCTCTTCCTCGTTTCAGATTACTTATAGCCTTTTGAACTTCAAGTAGGGTTGGGGGGCCTACTTCAATGTTCCATTCAGGTTTTCTGGGAATAGTGGGTAGTTGTACAGTAGCTGAAGGCCAGCTAAACTGCTCCTTAAAGTGTTCCGCCCATCGTTCTAAACGTTTGGGTTGAGAGCAGATAGGGGTTCCGTCTTTTTCGGAGATTGTCTCACTTACACTTGACTTCTTAATTCCGGTTTCTTTTATTAGTCTGAATAGTTGCCTGGTGTTGCCTACAGCCGCTGCCTTTTCCATCTCTTTTGCTTTCGTTGCCCACCACTGCTCACAATCGTTCCTTAGACTTTTAGTTAACCTAGATCTAATTTCTTTACGCTCTTCGTCATGTTCAGAGCCTGATGGGATGAGTTTACGCGAATCCATCAGTGAAATAGACTTAGAAGAAATCCATTGGTTTTTTGGAGCCCTATGGTTTAAATGACTAATAGATGTGACTGCTGTTTCCACAGCTGTTCGTATGTCTTTCCAAGCAGCATCTGGGTCAGTCTCGTTTACAGAACTGCCTAGATGTGAACTCAGTTGTTTCTGGAATTCGCATTTGGCTTTCTCGTCCTCCAGTTCAATCTTAATGGGTCTTCTTAGTGTACTTTTCCTGCGTCCATTGAGGCGCAGACAAATGCGCGCTCGTATTAAAGCGTGATCAGAGTCTAAACAAGTATTCCAATACGAGCGACAATCTTCTATTGAGCCTCTCCAACGATGACTGATGACAATATGGTCTATTTGAGTCCATCGTTGGTTTGGTGCAGGTGGTCTCCATGTTAGACGATGTCTCTCCTTATGTTTAAAATTAGTGCTTGCTAAAAATAAACGATTGTCTGAGCATAGTTGCAACAGACGATCACCATTATCGGTTCGTTGAGCCGGAATACTAAAACACCCACCTAAATGTCTTTCTGTTTGATTTAAGCTGCCTACCTGGGCATTAAAGTCACCCGCTACGACTACTATGTCTGAGCGCTTAGATTTCTGAAGAAGCTCAGAGAGCTTTCTGTAAAAGTCATCTTTCACCTCATCATGGCTGCAGTCAGTGGGAGCGTAGGCAGAAACGACGAAAAGGCAACGACGTGTGTCCCTATCCTTCCGAGTTCTTACGGAGCCATTTAGCCGGACAGCACACAGGCGACTGTTAACGGGGATCCATTCTAGTAGTGCCTGTTCTGCCCTTGTACTTAGTGCTATGCCTACACCTGCAAGTCCACGAGAACTAGCCAGCGGGTCGCCAGATGCACGGAGGGTGTATTTCGTTGGCTGTCCATTTTGGCGAGGTGAGGTCAAGTGAATGACCACACTGGGATCCTGTATGCGTGTTTCGGAGAAACAGCATACATCAATGGTACGAGATTCTAGGGTTTTATCTAAGGAGTCCTGTTGACCGATTTGACATAGGGTACGTACGTTGAAGGCTCCAATGTGTAGTTTGGGGCGAGGTTTTAGTAGACCTGGGACAGCGTTTCGCGCACTAGAATCGTTAGCCATGGTGACACTTGAGGAGGAAACCGAGAGAGGAAGTTTAGTGTTGAAAGTCAAGGTGGAAGGAATAGTAAGAATTGAAGAAGGAGATTGATTATGAATACAGTGGTCTTGAGTGCTGTTAGTGGTATGAGGGCAGTTATCACTTCCTGGTTGCCCACACCGTGGAAGGATTCTTCTAGAGGTACCTGAAAAGGAAATCGGGTTAGAAGTGGTCTTAATGACCTGAGAGCGTGACCGCAGTGCCCAAGGGACAACTGCTTGAGGTCGGTCACACACGACCTTTTTGTAGGTAGTTTTTGTGTTAGCTCCGTTCTTCAAAGGAACTTACCGCCGGAGACGGATATCCGTGGGATAAGACGAGGTGTGCATTTTTAGGGTCGACCTTTTCTAACCCCACCCCTCCTTGTGGGAAGGCAGCATCGCTGTCATGCTGGTTGTCTGAAGGAAACACCTTACTGCTGTCACACCTCTGTACAGTCGGCAGTACGACTTCGCCTTCGGACCTTGGGTTTGCTGCTTTTAGTCTTACCGCTCTTCAACCGACCTGTCTGGCATGGTAGGACCTTGAGGAACGATTGTTCCAGCCAGCATAGCTCGATTGCTTCATCACGATAGGCAAGCCCGACCACCACGTCAAGGTAGCAGCAACGGTCGGGGAATAGTTAAGGTATAACCATTTAGTCTATTTGTCTGTTACTGAAGTATTTATTAGGTAAGAACATACTAATGTGTTAAAGAAAAATAAGTGTGGGCAAGGTATGAGTGAATAAGGAACTGTATAAATGAAGGTAGTTCAGAAGGAAGTATGGAATTGTGTAATTATAAAATAAAGTGCTGAAAACAGTATTCCGATACAAATGACTGTCTCTCTTTACATTAGAAGCTGTTTGAACTCTCTTTTTTTTGTTTTTAATATTTATAGGGTATGGAGTAGGCTTCATTTTTAGCCAGTTGTCTAGTTTGCTTGTATTAGGATTACTTGGTAGGAAGTGGAACCAATTCAGCTTTTTTTTTAAACATGATTTAAAGTGGTATTTTGCATGAATAATTTCGCATCAATACCGTTGGTTCGTGACATCCCACTAGACATAAGGAGCCGTAATTAATATGTTCTGCCCCACAGACACGGGTGGATTGAAGTTATCTCCCCACCATCATGTTTGCTGGTCAGTAACGCCACCATCCCTCCTTTCATGATGTTAGGCTCTCTTACGTTTGTGGTCGGTATGAATATTGCTTTTATCAAGGACCATATTTGGAATACACTGTCTCTACAAGTTCCATGTTACAAGCAAATCAGATGGTAATTGCATTTGTATTATGGGTTAGATATCCATTTAATATATCGTACTACTATGAAGATAACTAATGGTAAAGGTTAGAAGAGACAAGTCAGATTATATGTGGTTAAGAGATGGTAAGGGCTAATAGCAAACCAGAGGATATGAAAGTAAATATTGTAAAATTTTCAGGGTAAGAAAAAATAAAACATTGAACAACTCACAAGAATTTAGGACATATGAGCTTCTTCCGATCGGCCTTAGTTGGTCAGCATCCATAAGATTAGTGAGTTATCTGTCTACTTGTAATAAGAAAAATAAAAGGACATGAAACTTAGGAGGAATAATTTGGATTTATCCATTAGAGAGATTCGGAAACTGAAAATGAGGGTTAGGAGCGGAAGGCCATGGTTAATAATCAATAAATAGTGGGGAAGGATAAAGCATGTTTTCTTTAGCTTTGCTATATTCATACTAACGACAATGGAGTTCGTTATATTCTTGTTCCGTCTAGATATTGGGCGGTCCATAATAAAGTGCCTCATTGGTAGGCGGGAGTTCAAGGAATAGTTGGTGAAGTTCGTTAGAGTTTAGTAACAGGGTTATTAGCCTTTTAAATTTGGTGAAGGTGTCACAGTTACGGATAGGTATTGGCAACCTGTTCCACAATAAACTATACCGAACTGTAAAAAACCTACAACGCATTTGTTTTTGGTGTTTTTCGGTAAATAGTGTATATGCATTGTTTCTTAGTCTATAGGCTGGGTCATTGATTATAGTTGGGCAGGAGGTTAGGAAGGACAGTCCATTTATTGCTTTGTAGAGAAATATCAGATTGTTCCTTAACCTACGGTGCCATAAAGGTTCTAAAGAGAGGTGCTTACATCTACTTGTGTAATCGAGAGTCGTGTCACTTCCTAGCAGTTGGCGTGTAAAGCGTCTTTGAACATCTTCTACTCTTATTTTGTCAGTGGTATCCATATTAGAGAAGATAAAAGAGCAGTATTCTAGGGAAGGTCGTACACATATTTTGTAAAGGGTAAGCTTAGCATCTGTCGTGAAGAAATTTTTTGTTATGAAGCCAATTAGACGTCTGGCTTTAGAAATAATAGAGGAGGCGTGTGTTTTAAAGTTTAGGCTTCCTGTGTAATTTATTCCTAGATCGTGTACTGAATTAAGTGTCTGAACCTTACTTTTATTTAAGTAAAGTTGGGGTTCATATGGGTGCTTTCCAAAGTGCATGATCCCGCATTTGTGGAGGTTAAATGATAACTGCCACTTTTCGCTCCAGATAGTTAGGTTGTTGAGATCATCTTGAATCAGGGGTACACTTTCACTTAGAACCTCAGGCTTATAGCTGTATACTATTTTGAGATCATCAGCATATAAGTATGGTTTCCCAGATTTTATGATGTTACATATATCGTTTATATACATGAGAAACAAAAGTGGGCCTAATACACTTCCCTGGATGACGCCACTAGTTATTGGTCTAGGTAATGAGAGACAGTCGTTGTACTTTACCATTTGTTTACGTCCCTTTAAGAATGAAACAAACCATGAATAGAGTGGGTTGTTGATTCCGAAGGACCGTAGTTTGGCTAGTAGCCGTTTGTGTGGAACCTTATCAAAAGCTTTCTTAAAGTCTAAAAATATGACTGATACAAGGAGTCCATTGTCTCGTTTCAGAGTTATATCATTCATGTAGTCATATTAGTCTGATTGTCCAAAGGTTGATTGCGCTTGTGCTTGCCATCAGCCTTGCTACTCGGAGAGGTTAGGGGTAGGCCACATTATATCAAATAGGTCAGTCTGTTCACTGTTGCTGTGTGAGTCGATGAGTAGTTTGATCCAGCCGTATCTATTCCCCATCCTTCTTTTCTAGTTTGAGGAATACAGTGGTACCTCAGAAGTGTTTTGTGAGATGAATTCAAGCTTATCTTGTTCAACACGTTTAGGGAACCAATATTTACTTGACTCGGTTTATTTGGTTGTGTATCGTCATATGGCTTACATTAGAGTACCTTGGTACAAGAGCGACCAAGGTTAGAATTTTAAAAGTCTCTCTGTTTTCTGGTGTCTGTTGGAATCCGTATCTTTTTTGGAGATTTCTGATATGTAAACACATCTAGGTCTACAGACTGATGTCATTTATGTATTCACATCATGAGCATGACAGATGTGTTCACTACTCTTTGCAGTATTGGAAGTTGTATCTAGTTGCTTATTTGCTATAACAGGACCATGAGATCCTATCAATCCATGTCTTCTTACACGATGTTGGCATGGTGTAAGGTCTAGAGTGACTTATGTTTTTATATGGAGCCAATTAGTTAACACTCCTCGTATTAATAAATTATTTAGCATCGCTACAATAGCTAAATACAAGCAGCAGGGGGCATCCATATTTTTTATAAGGCGGGTAACCTGGCTGTTGACATTCAGCATACTACGTGTTCGAAGGCAAATATCCCTTAGATTATTTAGAGCTGTGGGATCGGGGAATTGTGTTGACATTTCGGTATGTGTGAGTGTTATACCCGTAATATCAACCAGTCTTACTGTTGTGATACGGCATGAAGAGCTGAAGAAGTTATCGCACGGAAAATCAGGCAGTGATAGTGATATGTGTAGATAAGAAGTGCAAAGATCAAAAGATGAGGGTTTGACTTTGTCAAGTATTGATTCGTCAGACATTAGCATTATGGGTTTCGACATTTTGGTTGATTTAAAAGTTAGTGATGTTACTCTTCCGCTGAAAATGAGCCATAATCGAAAGCTGAGTAAGTAGAGAGCTCATTTAACTAAATAGAATGTATTAATATATAATCATTATTAAGTATTACCGGGTTTGTTACAAAAATCAGTGAATGTGTGTATGGAAGGGATTTTAGAGGTAATCTGTTCACTAATTAAGTGAGATAGTGTCATTCAGTTGGGTATTCGTATTTCATTTAATACAATCAGGAGAGGAAAACATGTCAGTGTTGACCATTGAGGTTTTATAAGGAATAATTTGAAAAGTGCATAATAGGTATGTATTAACTGATGAATGCCACCTAAAACCTACCCTTTCATAGGTAAAAGGTACCCTAAATACAAAGTAGTATGATAATTTCATTATAATACACCCTACAAATGAACTAGTCGAAAAATATCAAAACCTTGTAGGTGGAGTCGAGTCGTGATTGACTAAGGTCACCATTACAAGAAGATTACGTGTCAGATATCTAGTTGCATCCCACCGTAATCAAAAAACCAGAAGGCTGTTGACGGTTGAAATGAGATATATTTGTTGGCGATCTCGTGGTATCGAAGGAATACCGAGATTTGCCAAATATAGCAAAAGCTAGGCAAGGTAAATAAGTCAGTGCGTTTTCAAACCTGCCCGCCGTTTCCTTTTTGCGACCTTGAACGGCCTGACACGAGGCGGTCATTCCGTATTTGATTTGTTGTGGGTCGGTTGGTTGTCCTCTGGGTTGCACGAATATCTGGTTTTCTTGTATTTGCGTCATTTTTGGCTGTAGCAAATTCACAAAATCAATGCCAAAAGCGTTTATTGTGCTTACTGTGTTTTGTAGTGTACAATTTGACTCATTTGTTGCTACGTAACTTGACCTGGGATACCAATTACCCTACTGAACCTCACTCTCCTTGTTTAAAATTCGTTGGGGTCCGCAAAACTGCGTATTCATTATAAATTATCAGTTAAAGATACTATGAATTTGTGTGAATCCTTGTTTTCTGCAAGAATTAAGACGACATGACGAGTAACCCGTAATTCCTAAATGCTTGTAGTCCTTTCTTCAGTTACTGGAGTATTATCGCATGAAATGGCTGTTTTTTCAGTAATTAACGAGTAATGTTTGTAGTGATTTATGTTCCAGAGACATTTCGGTCGACTTAAGTGAGGCGTTTCAACGCATAATACTGAGCAGGCGTTTTGGAAACTGGGTTGAATTCGATGGTGTGTTTAAGGAGTTCCAAAAAGTATGGATGCATATTTCCATCCCTTTTCAGACCACCCGTACGCATAACATTCACGGCGAAAGTAAACTGCTGAAGGACGTGCGATTTAAATACAGTTTTGTGGTGTTATGAACTAGATGCAGGCACTTGCGAGTGCAATTGTCCAACATTTATGACTTATCGATACCCTTGCCGTCATATACTACTGACATATGTAAAAAGACCAACTCTTACAGGTAAGCTTAATCAACTACGAAATAAATAAACTAATTAGCTCATCACATACTTAGACCATGCAGCCGATGGAAGTTAAATAACACGCATAACTTCCATTATAATACAACATCATTACCCATACGGAGTGAAGAGTATATACGAATTCAAAGAAGCCAGAAAATCCATAAACAACAGATAGTTGAGAAGTATGGTGAACACTTCGCTATGGTGGTGGAGAAAAAAGTAGACAATTATCACTTAAAAATCAATAACTAGGCAAGACTGCCATTTCTCAAACATTTCTCTTCCTGCAGTCCTATTTACGATCAGTATATTCGGATGAATAATTGGAGTGGCATTGTTTCCTAATCACATGGTCTCCGGAGTCAAGCGTATAATAACTAAAAAGATGTAACACTTGGAGAAGGTCGGAAGTGGTGAACGTGGAGATATTCATTCAATCGAATGGCATGACTCAGTGTTGCAGACGCGCTCATTATGTTTAACTTATTTATATTCACATTAAATATATTATTATATTCCAAGCATAAATGTGTTCTTCAGAAGTACTAAGTATTGTTATTTGTCGCGATACGATGGGTCAGTGTAGATAGTGATGCGATTTTCACGTAAGATCTTACAGACTAGGCAATCAAACGATAAATTTACCGTTATCGGACAACGTCTATTATGAAAGTAGTATTAGTACCGAACTGGACTATACACATACTAAAAAGATTTAAAGTGCGAAAAACTACAGTTGTTATATTTATATTATATTTAGATAACTTATTAGATGAATAAACGCGATAGTAGTCAATACAAAACACAGTTATCGTCAATGTGTGGATTGTTTCTCCGTATAAACTTCCATATTAAGAAATTCGTCAAGTTGTCCACCTGCATAGACTTGATTATTACAAAGATTTGAGCCTTTCAATTAGTTGACAGAAGTCATAAGTTGTATAACAAAGTGTATGGATAGCTTGCTCAATGCAATTCTGAAAAACAACAAATCAATCGTGAAAGAAAAGATTAAACTTCGTTATCAGTACCAAATTCCATAAGTAAATGAAATAGCAATTGATAGGATGTACCTGTAAGTGTTGTACTTGCTGTAGACAGTGCTCTTCATTTTCTAACTTTCCTACAATTCCATCTAGTTATTCGGTATTAACAAACAAACTTCAGGCACCAAACGAAGGGACTCACAAACTTTAATTAGTTATATGAAATTTGAGAAAAATCCAATTACAACGTTCATAATACTGTTTGCAGTCCACTGTTTACATACAATAATGAAATAACTGGTAACCACTATTTAGCGATTACTCGTCAACATGCATTAACACTTTGTTTATGATTTAGTCAGTGATTTCGGATTCTGTTAACAGAAATTTATATTTTAACCCTATACAAGACATCGTAAAATAGTATTATCTACGACATGTTTTAGTTACCATGCTCATAACAAACACGCGTCGCTTTACTTAAGAAGAGTATTTGGCTAACTTAAGGGGCACTTACAGTAATGTTCTACACAATTCCTGTATAAATTCAGAAAGCGGGCAGAAAAATCTATCAACGCCAATTGTTCAGTTTCAGTTTGGAAAGGACGGGAGGCTTGATGGCCTAATTTAGTCCTGGCAATGATGGTCTCTCAGCTGATCCAACTTTCTTTTGAAGGAGTCGACGGATGGAGCCTCAACCACGTGCTGAGGTAATGAATTCCACTCGTTGATTATTCGATGGGAAAGTCGGTATTCAGCTGACAAGTAATTCGTTCGGGGCTTGTGAACTTTCATGGAGTGTCCTCGTAGATTTTCTATTTTGGAAGACAAGAAAAATGAGGGCATATCAGGTGCAAATTTGTCATTAAGCAATTTGAAAACTGTAATCAAGTTGTCTCTGGTTCTTCGATATGACAGCGGGAATAGGTTTAGCTTGGTCAGTCTAGTACCATACGGGAGCTTCGCTATTCCAGGAATCAGCCGAGTTGCTGTTCTCTGAACCCTTTCCAAGAGTTCACTGTCTTTTTTAGGCAGGGGCTGGCTGTTTGTATGCGGTACTCAAGTTTAGGACATACGAACACTGTATACAAAGTCAGAAACGTTTTAGCGTCGAGATGCCTAAAAGCCCTGCGTATGGACTATAAAGTTCTAAAACCTTTGGCGGCTATTGCACGGCAGTGTGCAGTAGTCTTTAAGTCTTGACTAACGATGACTCCTAAGTCACTGTGTGCCTGGACAATAGGTAACTCAGTGTTATTCATCGTGTATGTATATGTACCCTGGTGGCCAATATGCATCACAATACACTTGGAAGTATTTATCGGCAATTGCCAGGTTTGGGACCATTCAGATAATCTCTCCAGGTCATTTTGGAGTTCTAAGCTATCACCCTTGCTTTGTATCGCTCTCCATATCTTGACATCGTCAGCATAGAGTAAGACCGACGACGATAGTAGACGAGGGAGGTCATTTACGTACAGGAGGAATAACACTGGCCCCAAAACTATACCCTGGGGGACTCAACTAAGCACAGTTTCCCAGCTAGATAACTTGGAGTTCACCCGTACTCTTTGTTGGCGCCCAACTAGGAAGTCTTTTATCCACATCAATAGACTGCCTCCAATCCCGATATTCCTTAGCTTATATAACAGTCGGTTGTGCGGAACTTTGTCGAAAGCTTTGCCGAAATCGATGTAAGCTACGTCTATAGGTAACTTTTGGTCCCTAAGAGAGCACCAGCTTTCACAAGCGACTAATAAGTTTGTGAGACAAGAGTAACCTGTTCTAAAACCATGCTGCTTTTCCGAGAGGAACCGGTTTTCATCGAGATACTAAAACAGCTCCTTCCGAATAATCTTTTCTAAGATTTTAACAACCACACTAGTTAGGCTAATGGGTCGGTAATTTTCAGGCTTATGTTTTGTACCTGTTTTGAAGACTTACATTATTTTTCTTCCTCACGTTACGTAATAATGTATCAGTCCAGATGATAGCGGTGATACTTATCATGGATAGAACTGTTTACGACTGTATATTAATAGTTCATATCGTAATGTAGCACGTTGTATATTGACGTTCACTTGGAAGCACGAGCGATCTGAAACAACAACACTACAGTCAGGACCGGTAAGTGTCGTTGAAGTTAGAACACAGTGTACTGGCACAACAGATATATTTTTAAAACTGAAAGACACGGTTCGAGTACAAAAGGGGAAACTTACTACAAAATAGTCTTATTCATTGTTCTGCTCGTTTAGATCGCGTAGGGCTTCATCATCTTTTTCCAGTGCGTTTACTCTTTGTTGCCCTGCAATAGAAAAACAAACTCGCATTAGAAACGTCGCATGAAATGATTATTATAACCATTACAAGGTTCATGAATAGTTTGACTCTCAATTGCTTCAATTACAATTTATAAACAACTACCAACACCCATGTTCATCACTACCATAATAGGGGAGGCGAGTCATATGTAAATTATTTTACAGCTTGTTTTTGCCTGAAACTATAGTTTCGGTCCAATTTTTGACTCGATAAATGATGAATTTCACTTACCTGAGTTTGCATTGTTACAAATTACCAAATAAGGCTGACTAAACATTCATTCAGGTTGTCAGCTCCAAATACGTCAGGCAACCAATAGACTGCAATAAATGCCATGTAACACGCATAAATATTACAAAAATTAACATGTGACGGAAAAATGCTGTGATTAGCCGATAAAAAACGACATTAAAAATCCGCGACAACATGTAACGTATGAGCGAGAATCAATGACATGACTTTTCGACCATGCCCCAACTGAGTAACACAATTTACGAAATTGGCGGGTTCAAGTTCAGTCTTCAGTAATAAGGAAAGGAGGTCTAGTGACCTATTTTAATCCTTGCAGTTTGTTACACTGTGGAGGTCCAATCTCGTCTTGAATATATCAACAGAAGGTTCTGATATTACGTGTTTTGGTAGAGAATTCCAGTAATTCACTACTCGGTGCGAGAAACGAAACTCCAGACGTAGACGATTTGATCTCGGTTTTTGGACTTTCTTTGAATGTCCTCTCAAATGATCAGCCCTAGATGGGAGGAAAAGATAGGACATGTTAGTACCAAGGTCATCGTTCAGGATACGATATGCCAATATTAGATCACCCCGTATTCGTCGTGTAGGGTCACTGAATATCGAACAGATCATTGATCCCTGCCAAGGTCAAGGATAGTCAACGCGCACAAATCAATCGTACGCCATGGACTGGCCCACGCGGCAGTGGTTATTCTTTCACTTCTGTACTTCCGTAG